>NW_017806070.1:317805-367552 GCF_001891065.2 Hippocampus comes
CTTTACAAATGATCAGCTACAACAGGTCACTGAGTGATTGGTGAGGAGCCATCCAAATGACAATGATCTATACTGTGACTCACACAAATTGTGTCTCGCAAACTTACCTTCATGTGATACTGCTCGGTTAAAATGGCCCTCCACATGGTCCTTTACCTTGTAGTAGTATAGGGGTTTAAACCATGCGGGCTGGCAGAATGGACAGTGGTACATACTGCAACATGTGTTGCATTTTGCAGCTCAGGGACAGATGTCCCTCGTTGTATTGTGACATGCATCTGGAAAATAAAGAGAATGAATTGTGAAATCTACTATGTCAATATAATTCTACAGAAAACTGAGGTCATAATAATAAAACTATGATTTTTTTTTAATTGCTACTGTCAAAAGTATTAGGGAAGTTGGGTCGGGTCGAGCTTCTCTCTCGCCGACTTTTTTTTTGTTCGTTACGAGGCCGTGAATAGTTTTGGCCACGAGAGACCGTGATTGGCCAAAAAAAAAAAACGAAGTGGCCTCATCACAACACGTACTGTACTAAACTCTCTCAATGACAACTCAAAGAACTCCTTCATGTCTCTATGTTCCAACGTCATTGTTCTTTGTCTCGCTGCTTCTCTCTCATCGAGTGCCACCGCGCACGATTCTTCAGGATGTACTGCTGCTGTGGTGAATGGCCCAATTTTCAACCCGTCCAAATGACGGAATGCCTTAAATCTATCCTACAACTCTTAAAATAAAAAATAAAAAAATCCGTCAATGATGGAAAATTGTCGGTGACTGTACCCTCTGCTGAAAACAGAATTACTTGTTTAAAGGATGTAAATAATGATACAGACTTGTTGAACTTAGATTTTGTGGAAAAGACAGGCTTTAATTTGTTGTCACAAATAACCCCTCCTCCTCCCGAGTCATCACAAATGAAATAGGAAATGTCGGGCTTGCTTCGGGCTCGGGCCTGCAAATCAAGTTCATTGATCGCGCTCGGGCCGGGTCGGGCTGGATTTTTTTGGCCCGATCGACAAAATAAATGTCATGACATTTTAATCACTGTCATGACATTTATTTTCCACATGATGGCGCAGTAGTACAAATAAAGCCTCATGATGCTTCGGCCCAGGAACGACCCAGTTGGATGGAAAGCCTCATTGCTTCATGAGGCTTCATTTTCCCATCACTAGCTGTCAGTACCAAAGCTAGAGAAGCGCTATATAAGTAACATACCATAGATAAGTGACAGACCGTTTACCAATTATTATTATTATTATTAATAATAATGCAGTTTTACAAGTAGCAGTAGCACAAACTAGTAGCACTATGATGTTCATCGTGTCTTCTTCTCAAAGTAGGTTTAAAGCAGGGGTGTCAAACTCATTTCACATGGTGGGCCACATACGGCCTGGGTAGATGTCAAGTGGGCCGGACCATTAAAATGATACCATACTTTGCTATAAATAACCAAAACAACATGTCTTTCCTTTGTTTTGGTATAAAGAAGCACAAGAACATTAGGAAAATGTTGAAATTAAATGAACATACCTTTTACAAAACATTTCATGAAGCACCTTACATTTCCTTCGACAAATGTGCAATTTACTTTTATAATTCACATATATGCATTGCAACTGATCCCACTGATTGTACAAACTTTAACAAGTAATTGGTATTGAAAAATATAGTAATGCACTTTAAGATTAAACGAGATTGGAAGCAGAGGGATGGGCAGAGGGATGGGCAGCGATGGGTGGGGCAGCAAAAGGTGAGACAGCGGTGGGTCGTGGGGATGCAGGCGCCTTAGCAGCAGCAGCAGAGACCATAAAAGCAGGGTGCTTTTCTTTACACATGTGAAGGTGATTTATGAAGGGTACCCGGCGCATTATTATTCCACAGCAATAAATACAATGAAAGTGGAGTTTTGGTCGGCATTGTAGCCGACATCTATGAATGGTATACCCTGTAATAGAAAATAGAGCTTAAACGTTTTAAATAATCATTTACAATTATCATAGACAACATCTTTACAAATGATCAGCTACAACAGGTCAATGAGTGATTGATGAGGAGCCATCCAAATGAAAATAATCTATACTGTGACTCACACAAATTGTGTCTCGCAAACTTACCTTCATGTGATACTGCTCGGTTAAAATGGCCCTCCACATGGTCCTTTACCTTGTAGTAGTATAGGGGTTTAAACCATGCGGGCTGGCAGAATGGACAGTGGTACATACTGCAACATGTGTTGCATTTTGCAGCTCAGGGACAGATGTCCCTCGTTGTATTGTGACATGCATCTGGAAAATAAAGAGAATGAATTGTGAAATCTACTATGTCAATATAATTCCACAGAAAACTGAGGTCATAATAATAAAACTTTTTTTTTTTTTAATTGCTACTGTCAAAAGTATTAGGGATCTCATACGACGTTGGGTGTTTTTCCCAGTGCTTTTTAAAATCACAAAGAAACGAGGAGGAAATTAATATAGAGGTACAGGGAATATAATTTTACGTAAAATTCTGCATTAGCACAGATGCATTTAAATCTAATATTTTAAACTGATCAACATGACACAATGCGCAGTCAATTTTTAATTGAATGGACATATTTTGCGCATTTAGCACTTCTTTGACGTAGCCTAAAGCCCTTTAAAAATGACCAGTATTTACCCATTCACAAACATACATATATTCATCCGAAATTAAATTATTAATGTCAACGTCGTTTTGACATTATCATCTAATTAATGAACAACTAGGCGTGCTAAAACATTTCATCCTCACTTGCGCTATATATTCTATCGTCGAGAGAATGTGAGTGGAGCCGGGATTCAAGTTGGCATAAAGTTTTCATTGACGCTCGTCGACTGAATATTACAGTCGCAGTTGTTGTCGTGCATTAAAATAACACAACTCCGTTTTACTTTTAGTTGATTTTGCTGTTAAATTATCTTACAATTACAGGGCCTTTTAAACTTTTTAAGATCCACATGCGACTTACTTCGGAATCGGGCATCATCCTTCTGACGTCATATCCGGCGCAACATTACTTGCCTAAACCTACCTTTCCCTGAGTCGGCCTTCTCCGGGTCTGCAGCTGGACACTTCTCCCTGATTCTAATGATCAGATCATCAGCAAGCTCTGCAGAACCCTGATATTGAACCTGTTCATTCGAATCAGGTGTGTTGCAACAGGGAGAGATGGAAAACATGCAGGATTGCGGCCCTCTAGGCCTGGAATTGCCCACCGCTGATTTAGAGTAGTCAATTGCGATTCACTTACTGAGCAAGTGTTGGGAATGGGGGAGGAAGCTGGGGTGACTGGAGAATACACACAGAAAGAACACTCCACACAAGGTCACAGCCTGGTTTTGAACCCACAAACTCAGAAGTGTGAGGCGGATGTGCCATTATAATTATTATGACTATTTTTATTACTGGGGGCGGCATGGATCAGTGGTAGAATTTTCGTCTACCAAACCAGAGGTTGGGATTTCAATCCCTGGCCATTGCAAACTCGTTATAGTGTCCTTAAGCAAGATACTGGACCCCTAGTTGCTCCTGATGCTGCATCATCAGTAGGTATATGCGGAAACAGTGTAAAGTGCTGTCAGTTGGGATGTGCCCGACTGTGCCGAGGCTCCGATGCGTGTGGACATACCATAGATAAGTGACAGACCATTTACCAATTATTATTATTATTATTAATAATGCAGTTTTACAAGTAGCAGTAGCACAAACTAGTAACACTATGATGTTCATCGTGTCTTTTTCTCAAAGTAGGTTTAAAACATCTTTTTTTTTGAGAGAGAAATTTTGTCTGAAAATAAGATCTGGTTTAAAGCATCTTTTTTTTGAGAGAGAAATTTTGTCTGAAAATAAGAAACTTAAAACCTTGTACTAGTAGTAACATAACTAGCTCCCTCAGGATGTAGCATGAAGCACGACACGGTGTCCATAAAATTACAGGGTTTATTTCCTGGCAACCTGGGGGAAGAACTGCTCCCACAAACATGAAACATACAAATACAAATAGCATTACAAAACAAATAAATAAAAAACATAACCCACGAAGACAATTGATTAAACAAAGGCTCACAACAAACCTCGTGGGCTCACATCCACAAAAGGCTAAACATTCTCAGAAACCCTGCCTGTGGCCCTTTTCTGTCGTCCAGTTTGCAACCAAATATGCTCTCAACATCATCGTCTTACTTTAGCCCCGCGGAGGTTACAACTATGCTCTCAACATCATCATCGTCTTACTTTAGCCCCGCGGAGGTTACAAAGCCGTCGTCTGAGTGTGCGGTGGCGAGTGCGCACGTTAACTAGTGTCGGGCGGAACCCTTCAACACTACAATTGGTGCCGGCTTAAAACCACCACCAGGTGGCATAGGAACACCAATAGGGAACAGTTTACCCGGAATATAAAGACTGTAACAACTATAAGGGCAGGGGTAAACATTTTTCAAAATTGCTGAAAGTAAAAAAAAAAAGTATGATATTTAAGAAATGTCGTGCAATTAAAATGTGTAATTTTTACAATTTCATTTTATTTTAAGTGTACAGTTTGGTTTGCTAAATAATTTCATACTCCAGTCACAGATTAAAATAAAAACTCACATGTCCCGTATCTATGTGTGTGTGAGTAAAACTAAGTAGTTTCCACTGGAGCAATTGGCCTTTGGTTCAGATTATGCTCTCTGTGCTTCTGGCGCTTAATCACATAAAATCGCCCAACACAAATAACCGCAACCACAGCCAAAGCAACTAAAATCCACAGCCAAATAAACGTGCCCGCGGAAAGAGAGGAACCTTTCATGGTGTCATTGTCAGGTTTTGCGTAACCTCTGACAGAGGGAGTGGTGATAACAAAATGTTCCTCGGCTGCTTTTACACATTTCACCTGATGTCTGAGTACATAGCCTGTTTTACAGGCACAGACAAAACTTCCAAATGTGTTTTTACACTCTTGTTCACATTCGTTCATGAGGCACTCATTAATGTCTTCGCAGAATTTGTCATTGATGATGAAGCCATCAGCGCAGAAGCAAGCGCTGTCAGTGTTTTGCTCACAGATGGCGGGGCATCTCTCCTGCGCACAGTGGATTTTACACCTCCTGGGATCCGTGCTGTCCGGTGCATATCCACGGAAACAAGAGCATTTGAAGCCATCTTTGACAGGAGTGCAGTTTTGTTCACACGGACCATCTGAGCAGCCCTTTGAACTCGGAAAAAATGTTGCATCTGATAATTTTTGCGTCTGGCAAGCATCTCTGTGGGAGGTTCTGCACAGGAATCCGTCGATTTTATCAGAGCATTCCCGCTCTTTGAGCTTTTGCTCTTTTGAAAGTGAGACACAGCTAGGTGAACAGACACTTACTCCATCTTTCCAGGTGATGTGAGAGGGAACAAAGTTGCTGCGCCCTTTACCAGCGGTCCATTCATAGCCTCTCATATGAAGTGAGAGGTTGGTGCAGGCATCTGGCGGTAAATAAAGTCCAAGCCAGAAGTTTCCATCTAGTTCTTGCGTCACGATATCAAGTAATCTCTTATCTTCTGCTGACTGAAGTGTCATGAGCCCTCCTTTCCTGGCTTGACATCTTTCTTCGGCTGTTGTAAAATCCACTTTGTCTCGGTTGATAACCAAGCAGTTACTCCCAATACAGAAAGGCCAGCAAGTGCCAGCGTGCAGCATACAAAAGCATCTGCTGATAGAGGACAGAGAGATAAGAGACACTGTCACAAGGACCTGGAGATTCAAGCAGGCCATGTCGCTGCGCTGTAGTTCATCTTCAAATGTTGACTGGCTCACGGCAAACTCAGAGCTCTGCAGGCTACTGCGGAAGGAAAGCAAAGGCAGGAAGGAAATGAGATAAAGACTGTGTTTTTCCAATGTGAAGCACTGGGACCATGACACATTTACGTTCAGAACAAAATAAACTGTTCTTGTCTTGAGACGAATCGGACATACCGTACTACGAACACCCTCACTACTCCCTACTCCCAGCAATTGTAATATTAATATCAACTACAGTAATCATAAAGGTGTGGCCTTTACTAGCCTACTCCGGCTTCCTTTCACATTCCAAAAATGTGCTTGCTTGTTTAAACACGCTAGAAGGGTTCGTGTGAATGTGAGGTTCTTTGTTTATATGTGACCTGTGATTGGCTGGCAGCCAGTCCAGGATGTACCGCGCCTCTTGCCAGACTAGTCAACTGGGATGGGTTCCAGCACAACCAGCACCCTACTGAGGACAAGTAGCATTGAAAATAGATGGACGTCTCTTGTTATTATCATAGGGCAGCTCATTAAATTATGGATGCCATAATATCGTGCAGCGTGTGTGGTTGTGTGTGTGTGGTTGTGTGTGTGTGTGTGTGTGTGTGCGTGCGTGCGTGCGTGCGTGCGTGCGTGTGTGTGTGTGTGTGTGTGTGAGACAACAACGAGAATAAAAAGTAAGAGACAAAAGGGGTGCGTTGGTGGTGTTTTTACAATTGAAAGAAAAATGACACGAACATAAATTACATAAATACATTTTGAGATAAATTACATGGTCCACGCGAGGAAGACGATCCTCTCCATCAGGTCATAGGTCATCAGTCAAGATGGATTCATAGAGTTTTTCTAAACGTGGATCGAAGCCAGAGGAAACCCAACAATAACCGTCTGTTGTACTTTTCTTTGCTTCCTGTCTCGATCGACGACATCGCACAATGGCAATTGTTAATGTCGCAGTGATGATGAGCAGCAAAGGAATCACTGAGCCGAGTACGCAGATGAGCACTCTGGAGTTGACCAGCATGGCAGTTGCAAACAGGGATGCATTGCTTGGGGGCATGGACACCGTGGCACCAGGCATATCCGTGGGAGTGGGCGCCCCCGGGGGGTCGACTGTCGTCATGGATACAAACTCATCAAGGTTTCCGTGTGTTTTCTGGCCCACTGATTCATTTAATGTCACCTTCGTCACATGCGGCGTGCAATTCCTTCCAGTGTCATCCAAACGAAAGCCGCCGGGGCATATGCAGACGAAACTTCCTTCAGTATTGACACATTTAAAGTGACAGCGCTCAGTAGCGCATTCATCCATGTCCACGCATGCATAGCCGTTCTCTGATAAAGTAAAGCCTTCTTTACAGTAGCAAAAGAAAGATCCAGCAGTGTTGAAGCAGCCGTGTGTACATTGGGAATGCACGCATTCGTCCAGATCATGACAGTAACCATCGATCATTTCGAAGCCATCCTGACATGCGCACGCGTAACTGCCTGGTGTGTTAATACACGCGTGAACGTTGCATAAATCTGACTGTTGGCATTCATCAATGTCAGAACAGTTGCGCTGGTTTGCTGCCAATGTGAACCCGATGGGACACGTACAACTTGCTCCCCGCTCTTCCATGACGCATTCGTACTCACAGGTATCCACGCTGCACGCGTCTTGTATCTTACATGAGAGTCCATTGTCCTCAAGAGCGTAACCTTGCTTACAGAGGCATTTAACCCGATCGGAGTCCTGCTGGCACATGTGTTCGCATCCACCGTTGTCGCGCGCACAGTTTCCTTGTTCTGTTCGGCAAAATGGACCCGGTACAGTCCACTGATATTTGTCATCTCTCTGGATGCACACAGAAATGTGGGGCCGCTTTTCACTGCATTTGACTTCGGCATACGTTCCAAGTGGCAAGGATTTCATCACGTTTCGGAATGGCTGCTCAGAGAAAGCAGGCGTGTAGGATATGTGCCCGGAGCCCAACAGTTCCAGAGCATTGCACATTCCTTTAAAGTAAAACTTACACACAGAAAATGAAGGACCTTTGCAAGCTCCAGCAGTCCATTTCAGCTGATTGTCATCGGGGGAATTATAATTAACCCACACACATCGCTCAGTGCAGGTGTCCACGGGCTCTTTTTTCCAGTTGGAGTAGTGGGAATCTTCGTCCCCAGACACCCACTTGAAGCCCCTGAGGGGCTTGTCAGCCAACACACAGTTCCCTTTGTGCAGCTTTAATCCAATCCAAAATTGTTTGCCCTTGTCCTTCTGGATCAGCGAGAGGAGAGAGTGCAGAATCTCTTCTTCTTCTTTGTCTCTCACTGTCATCAGGTAGCCTCCATTGTGGAAGCAGCTCTGACTGGCCTTGTCAAAGCTCACCTTCTCCATATGGACAGTGAAGCAGGCATTGGACGTGCACATGGTTTCATGTTCAACGCCACAAAATCGTCCGAAATTGGTGATGAGAAGCAGGAGAAGAAAGATCAGTGGCATCGTTGCGCTTCACAATAATTTCACGGATACCCTTTGAGAGTTTTCTCACGAAATGGGAGCAACATGAGGTTGCCTGTTTGTGGCAAAGTGGTGTGGCTCTGAAAGTAACCGTCATGCCGCTCGCTGTATCCTGTTTGGGACAACTAAAGGCGGAAAGAATGTTTTGCTAGCGTTAAGGGCTTTTTCTTTCTCCTCTGCTAAGCAGTTCCGTTTTGAGCTGGGAAAACAATGGCGTACTCCATTGTGTTTTGACTGGTTCTCCAGATGTCTCCGGCCCCTGTCGACTTGAGGCTTTTAAGCCGACTCCCTTAGCTGTGGTGAGTTACAATACACGAGGCACACAGGGGTCATATGACCTCAGAGATGCTGCGCCATGGCAATTCGAAAGTAGGGATGGGTGTAAGAGTAGCAGGGGAAAACTCTGACCATTGAATTCAGTAGAGATACCACTCGAGGATAATTGTGACGAATTAACAAAATATTCTCTTTCACTGAGTTTCTTGTTGACACTGGGTCTTGGTGGTCTGAACGCTGAATCAAGTTCCTGTGTTTGTTTAAACGCAGCGAACGGCCAACAACAATGGCAGGAATTCTAGTGAAACCACCAAAGCCGGCTCAGTGAAAAGAGAAACATTGCTCATGCATTGCCCTTTGCGGATATTCCGCATAATGTTCTGTCATCATTTTTTAAAGATTTATTTTTTTTAATTGTGCTCTTATTCACCCTAATCACAACATGAAGACCCAAATGACAAAAACGGAGTGCTGTCATTTGCTGGCAGGGGTGACATGTCATACAGCAGCTTTTCCCCTTGTGTGAATGTGTCTGGCAAGTGTCTAAATAACATTACATCACATGGATTGTGGAAGTGTCTCTTGATAGAATTAATGTACATAAGGTTATCCCATATTTACTCTTATATTACTACAAAACATTTATTCAGCAGTATGGCCTCTCAAAGGTTTCACTGAGAGAGAGAGAGAGAGAGAGAGAGAGAGAGAGAAACAATGTTTAAGGGGGGGCCAGACGGTTCCCAAGCTCGGATGAGATAAACCATCAAGGAGTGGAACTTGTTAGGCTGCACAGCTGTGTAAAAGAACTCGAGCCCTTCCAAGCATACATGAGTCCTCCATTAAGCGCCTCCAGCTGGTCCAGAATGCCGCTGCTCGCCTCTTGACTGGTACTCGTAAGAGGGAGCACATAACTCCTACTCTGGCATCCTATCACTGGCTCCCTATACATTTTAGAGTTATTTTTAAGATCCTATTATTTGTTTTCAAATCTCTAAATGACCTCGCGTCACCTTACCTCTCTGAGCTCATCCGCCCCTACACACCTGCCCGGCGCCTCAGGTCTGCGGACCAGACATGATTAGAAGTACCAAGAACTAAACGGAGGCTCAGAGGGGATCGAGCCTTTTCCGTTGCTGCTCCCTTTCTCTGGAATGACCTCCCACTGAACATTCGGCAAGCCTCCTCGCTGCCCATCTTTAAAACCCGCATTAAAACTCACTTGTATTCTTTGGCATTTGACTCATCATGACCCAAATTATGATCTTAGTTATACTGTTTGGTGCTCTCTACCGATTTGTTACTGATTTGTTGCTTTGCTTGTTAGTTGCTCCATGTACAGCACTTTGTGTGCAGCGATGGCTGTTTGAAAGTGCTCTATAAATACATTTGAGTTGAGTTGAGTTGATGAGTGCATCTTTATGGTATTCTTTGGATTGAAGACTTCACCAACACTCTCAGACTGAAATCAGATAACTCACAGGTGACGGAGTCCGGTCCTCAAGGGCCGGTTTCCTGCATGTTTTCCCTCCCTCCCTGCTGCAACACACCTGATTCAAATGAACAGGTTCAATGTCAGGCTTCCACAGAGCTTGCTGATGATCTGATCATTTGAATCAGGTGTGTTGAAACAGGGAGACTTGGAAAACATGCAGGACAGCGGCCCTCCAGGATCTGAGTTTGACACCCCTGAAACTGTTAGGGTGGTTCTGTTTGAGACCAACAGGTGGCACTTTAGGGCTCTTCCTGCAGTGGCACACCTGTTAGTCATTGTGTCATTAGTTAGTGTTTCTGTTAATAGGACTCCCTGCCCGACCTGTCGAGGTTGGGTCATTGTGTTGGTCACTGTGTTTGCCTTTGTTTCCGCCTAAGTTTGTATTTTTTGTTAAATACATTTTGTTCAGTCCACCCTGCTTCTCCCCACCTCCCTGCTTTTTGGGGTCCTCCAACTACCACCACGCAAAACCTAACAATAGCAACCTCTGGGGAATGGAAATGGCTACCTTGAGACGGCGCGCTCAGGACGAGCTTGCACAAATTAGCTCATGAACTCCTCTAACCACAGGAGTGCATTGTTTCTGACCAGACATCTTTCTGTGGACTTCATCAATGGTTCTGACGTATGTGTGTGCTTCCCCTTCCCTTTAGAAGCTCGTGTATTAGGGACCTCTTTTTTCAATAAATTGAGGACTTGGCAGGTTGTATCTCAGAGTGGGTCAGAGATTGCAACCGGGTACAACCTGTCCGTTCTCTTGTCTTCCTTCCGTGTTTGTTTATTAAATGTTGGAGGGCGCCTAAACCTAACATCTCTCTGAAGTGTCTATTTGAGAAAGCTTTCTTTTTTACAAATGCTTGTGCATGGGCGTAGCAACATTTGCTGATGTCCATTGATCGCTCAACAGAGATTTTTGATTTCCACCTAACAATGGCAGAGGAATATGCAACTGCTTCACATTGGCATTCTCTATTACGATGCCCATTCGTTCTTCGTTCTCATAAATATTTCAGAGCAGACCCCCGCTCCCTGTGTATGCTTCCGCAAATCGATGCACCTTTTTGAACGGCCAACGGAGACAAACAAAAGCTCTCTGGCAAAGTTTCATCTTTTCAAGCTTGCATTGCTTCTCAGCTTTAAGACCATACAACATCGACTGATTTATGTCTTGTGTTATTTATCAGACACCTCTGGCTTTGTGTGCTATGGGGATAGAGGTTCTGTTTGGATGGATGAAGAAAATATATTCAAGCCACATGACTTCAAGTATATGCATGGAAGGAAAGCATACAATACTGTATGTTTTTAAAAAAGGTGGTTGCGCAGTCAGTATATGAAAATCTTTTTTTTTTTTTTTTTTAATGACATGATGAGCAAGCAAATTTATGTATGAAAAGTGGTGGGGTGGGTGAGGAGGGCAACTACGCTGACTGAAGCAACTCAAGTGAACAACATCAATTGAGCAAGTGATCAGAATCCATAAATATGAGCCAAATCACCACTGTTGAATTTTATTTGTAAGATTATTGCTTGGTCCTAGTTTGTTATTGGAGCATCAAATACTGTGTATTTTATAAACATGACTGAAAGGTTTTTAAAAAAAATACTCCTGTAAACTGAACTGCTTTCAGAACAAGGAAAGTTTTGGACGATGGCTTATCGGAACATGATAACATTAGTAGCTAGAATACAAGTTCAATTTGTAGGTAATGAAAGCCTAGTCAGCAGGATCACTATTATGCAATCAAGTTCAGGCTGATGAAATGAGTTGCAGTCACCCTGATACAGTATGAATTATTTGCCTTAAAGAAGACATGATACAGTATATGCTTGCTTCTCTTCGGCATAACCAGAAAGGTGATGTTTGTTTAATCCGGGTAAAATATTTGACAATCTGTTTTTTGTGGACATTTTTTTTTTTTTTTTTTTTTTGAGGGGCTGGGGACTCAATTGCAGATACGCAGTATGCTCTAAATCTTAAATCATGCTGTCCCTTATCGTGTAGTCTCAATGACATAAACCCGGTTTGCATTTTCATGAGTGTGAGCTTTGGACTAACTTTGTTTGCATTTTGTCATTGCATCACAGCCTGTCTCGTTAAAAAAAAAAATAAAATAAAATAGAGAAACACCCAACCACCTACATCATGTCTTTCAAATTCTGGGAATAACATGAAAATGACAAAAGAAAACCCATAAATCATGTCAAGGAATAAAAAGCAATGATTCATTTGTTAAACTAATGCGTGACCTGGGATGTGCAATCGTGTACTTTTATAAGAAAGACGGGGGCTTCAAGGAATTTTGGAATTGATCTTCATGCAAACATAACAGTAGACATGAGAAATACAGTATGAATGCTGGCTGTTGTATTTCACCCTGAGTTTAGAGGTTGTTAAAATATTGTCAATGATATCTGCTGTGGATACATATTAAGTTTCATACCCAGTTTTTGATTATGGTGCCATAAATCTTCAACTTGGTTTTGTGTGTTTATGATGTCTGACCTCATACCGACCTGAATCATTCAGTCACAATCAATTGTTGATTTAATGGTAAGCGGAAGGGCATTGGAAGAGAAGCCTCAAGATTTAGCTCCTATATCCTTTTTCTTTATCCTGTTCGATTCCTTCAGACATCATACACATGCTGGTGGCATGAATACTGCATAGAGTCAAACTCAATACTGTTTCTAAATACATATATATGTGCAAGTACCCACGCTAGCTTGGGCTGTTCTATTGACATGAATTCATCGACTTTACCAGGTCACTCGGTAATACTGTAACTGAAGCAGTCGTAAAAGTACCACAGGTAATTGTGGGAGGTGTTCAGAGATCATTTGCATACACAGCAACAGTCCACCTTGCCAGTCAGGTGGCCACTGCAAGGACATACAAAGATCTTTATGATTATCTGACCTTCTCTGCTCTTTGGTCGCTCTCTATCGGGACAAGTTATCTGTCAAACTGAGGTAAGGAAAATACAAATTCTACGGGAGAAAAGTTAGTGCAGTGATTTATGAGTGACTCATAGAACAAGTGGCCATATAAATTCGGCACAAAACAAACCGCATTGGAAAAACTTTTAGATTATCTCATGTGCAAGAACGTCGTATTTCTGATGAGACATTTGAAAAAGTATAAAAACATGCATGGCAGGCTGATTGAACACTCCAAATTATCCCCAGGTGTGAGTGTGAGCGCGGATGGTTGTTCGTTTCTGTGTGCCCTGCGATTGGCTGGCAACCAGTTCAGGGTGTCCCCCGCCTACTGCCCGAAGACAGCTGGGATAGGCTCCAGCACCCCCCGCGACCCTCGTGAGGATAAAGCGGTTCGGAAAATGGATGGATGGATGGATGAAAAATTGAGGACATTATTGCATTTGCAATATTATTTTTCATTGTTCAACGAAAGTAATCGATTCAGGTACGGTACTAATGTTTGCAAATAAATCAAAGTCACAAATCAAATTATTGATTATTATTGATTATTGATTAGTTATTAGTGGACACGCATGTCCACTTATAACTATTGCTGGTTATTTATTACAAACTGCACAAAAAAAAGAGAAAAAAAGTATGCTTGTATATGTATATATATATATACTGGTGTATATATATATATATAGATATATACTGGTGTATATATATATATATATATAGAAAGAGAGAGAGAGAGCGAGAGAGAGAGAGAGAGAGACAGAGAGAGAGAGAGAGAGAGAGAGAGAGAGAGAGAGAGAGAGAGAGAGAGAGAGATAGATGAATCCCCCTACGACTACTGAATGTAATGGATGTTTTCTGTCTCTTTGCAACTCAATTAGTGTAACAGTCACTTCAGTGTTGCCTGCAAAATTTTGCCAATGACACACTTATTCTGTATGTCCTACTGCAGATATTCGGCACAACAACAATGCCTCCTCCAGGTGTATGCCTCAACATCATGGAGGCTCGTCACAAGCAAGTTGGTCATGGGAGTTTTGACAAGAGTTTCTTTAGCCAAGACTTCCAAAAGCTTAAACAGTACTGTTTAGTCCAAAGAGTAAGATACATCGATGAGAAGTTCCCCCCTGATAGGAGCGCCATTGGCATGGATTTACTTGGTGCTTCCGACTTGGACCGAGTGGTGTGGCTGAGACCAGCGGTGAGTGATATCAAAGTACAGTTGACCATATAAAGTGACGCAACGTAACCCTAACCAAAATTTTGTTTTGCTTCAGCTCAGCGAGCAAAATACAGGGGTTCTTTCTTGGCACCTCAGAGTAATATGATAAAATAAATTGGCAACACAGGTGTTGGATGTGTTTTAATCTGAGATGGAAGTCAACTTTTCTCGATATTTTTTTGCACCGTTTCCAAATCTGCCATTCTTTTTTTTTCTAGCACATCAGGTTTTCATAATACACCGGTACTAATAATATAATGACAATAACATAAGATGTAATTTAGGAATATATTCAGTCGTATTTATGAATTGAAGGTGACGTTCAGCAACCGGTGGAATTTTTTTTCTGAAACGTCATAGCTCTAAATTACACACATTGCAAAATCCGTATTGCGTAAGCTTTTGTCGGTCAAACTTCAAAAGAAAAAAGGATCTATCTCAAAACCTGGTGTGCGAGAAAAAAAAGTAGACATTTTTTTAATCAGCCTCAAATATGCATAATGACACATAAAGCCATCCTGGATTAAAATTTGCTGTTCACCAGTGTGATAGGAAGAACGTGTACCGAATGTGTCGTGACTCACCTCTCACAAATGCTCTCGACATTTGTCACGTGTCATCAAAGATAAGGGACTTGACTTGATTGTTTACTTTTTAATACGAACAGCAGTTAACATTTTTACTAAAGAAATGTATATTGACAATATTTAAACATATTCATCAAAAACTTTTAACTCATTTAAAAGCAAAGAAAATAAATTAGGTCTCTAAAATTGAGGAGGGGGCTGGAGGGGTGAAAAAAAATATTTAAAAAAGACCTTTATCAAAGGTAGGGGTAAAAAGCAAAGTTTTTCACCTGGATTTAAAAGCATTTACACTCAGGGTTGACTTCTGTTGGCAGATTATTCCTTTTTGATGTGATGAATCCAATCTTCAATCTTTGTTGCTTCAGACCAGAGAATTTTGTCTCTAATCTTTCTGGTGATTTCCCATTAGCCTGGTTCCAAACTGGAAATTGGAATACCTTCAATTCAATGCTTAACGTGCATTTTCATCTAACGTTTCATGTGTTTCAGAAAATTTCTCTTCATCCATCCTTCATACAAAGTGGGGTATCCAGATTTGATTTTGGCCAAGGAGTGCTTGGTAGGAGAATCTTCTCATTTATATTACTACTGTGCCTCACTGACTTTTTAATGACAAACCTCACTTGTTTACCTTCAGGAAACTGTTGGTTTCTGGCATCGATCGGGGCTCTGACATTCCAGAATGACATCCTCAAAAAAGTCGTTCCCCTTGACCAAACCTTCGATGAGGACTACTGTGGGTTGTTCCACTTCAGGGTGAATGCAGATTGTTGTATACTTGATGATTAATGTCACGGATGGCACGGTGAGCAACTGGTTAGCCCGTCGACCTCACAGTGCAGAGGTGCAGGGTTCGGTTCCAGCTCTGGCCTTCCTGTATGTAGTCTGCATGTTCTCCCTGTGCCAGCTTGGGTTTTCTCCGGGTACTCCGGTTTCCTCCCACATTCCAAAAACATGTGTGTCAGGTTAATGGACACTATAAATTGTCCCTAGGTGTGATTGGGAGTGTGAATGCATTTATATGTGCCCTGCGATTTGCTTGGCAACCGGTTCAGGTTGTCCCCGGCTGACTGCTCGAACACAGCTGGGATAGGCTCCAGCACACCTGCGACTACCTTGTGAGGATAAGCGGATCAGAAAATGGATGAAACATGACTGAGGTTCAGGCTTTGGTGAAATGATTGTATATGACAAAAACATATTGTTTCCCCATAAAGTTCACTAATCACGCTTGAAGAGCTGCAATTACTACATAACTTCACAGTAAAAGGTAAAAATGACATCTTATTTGATATTGTTTTGTACTTGTTATCTACATTGACATCCATTGATAGTGATCAAATTTTCTTTCATGTGCAATGGATTAAAAAAAAAAAAAAAACATTGAGCGTGTGGGCGGCCTGGTGGCTCAGTGGTTAGAGGTGGTACAGAGGTACCGGGTTCAAATCCAGCTCTGGCCTCCCTGTGTGGAATTTGCATGTTCTCCCCGGGCCTGCATGGGTTTTCTCCGGGTACTCCGGTTTCCTCCCACATTCCAAAAACATGCATGGCAGGCTGATTGTACACTCTAAATTGTCCCTAGATGTGAGTGTGAGCGCGGATGGTTGTTCGTATCTGTGTGTCCTGCGATTGGCTGGCAACCGGTTCAGAGATGACTGCAATAGGCTCCAGCACCCGCAGCGACCCTTGTGAGGATAAGCGGATAAGAAAATGGATGGATTAATGGATGGATGGATGAGCGTGCGATTAAATTGTAGTCTTTGAGCTTTAATTGAAGAAGGTTGGCAGAAATGTTTTACCATCCATTTAGGATACAATTCCAATTGCCAATAACTGAAAATTCCATACAGTGTTTTAACTTACATTTGACATCCAACAGTACTTTAAAACACAAGTTATATATTTTCTGTCTTCAAAACTCAGTTCTGGAGATTTGGAAAATGGGTGGATGTTGTCATCGACGACAAGCTACCAACCATCGATGGCAGACTCATCTTCGTTCATTCCAAAAACCAAAATGAGTTCTGGCCTGCTTTGTTGGAAAAAGCCTATGCCAAGTACAAGACAATTTAATTGTTCCTTTGATAACAACATATCAGCATGAGTGTTATTCGAGTGTATCTGTTTAATATTTGACCCACTCTGTCAGGGTATGTGGTTCTTATGCAGACATGAGAGCTGGAACTCCTTCCGAAGCTATGATGGACTTCACGGGTGGGGTTCATATGAGTATCCAGTTGTCACAACCTCCGTCTAACCTGTGGGAGCTGATGTGCAGAGCTGGAAATGCCCAAACTCTTATGGGCTGTGGTTCACAGCAAGGGGTAAGCATTGAACATCATACATATAAGAGCAACACACTGTCGTATCGATATTGTCATGATTCTTATTAGTGATTTTGAGCAAGGAAGGGCAATTTAAATAAGAACTACTGGGGGGCCCACATAGGTTACACATTTCAGAATAAGATGTATGACAAAAATGCCATTTTAAATATGGATGAAATAGGTGCATATGAGCAAAATACAGTATGTGCTCTTAATATATTTCATTTTTCAAAATACATTTCTCTTTGAGGGCGGCGTGGTGGTCAACTGGTTAGTGCGTCGGCCTCACAGTGTAGAGGTGCAGGGTTCGATTCCGGCTCCAGCCTTCCTGTGTGGAGTTTGCATGTTCTCCGCGTGCCTGGATGGGTTTTCTCTGGGTACTCCGGTTTCTGCCCACATTTCGAAAACATGCATGGCAGGTTAATGGAACACTCTAAATTGTCCCTAGGTGTGAGTGTAAGTTTCTGTGTGCCCTGCGAATGGCTGCCTACCGGTTCAAGGTGTCCTTCGCCTATTGCCCGAAGACAGCTGGGATAAGGCTCCAGCACACCCATGCCATGACCCTTGTGAGGTTAAGCAGATTAGATAATGGATGGATGGATTTCTCAATGCAAGTATAAAAGGTCGAGCCTACAACGAAAAAGGGTTTGAACATTCAAAAAATTACTACATATTGTGATTTTTTTCCCCCTTGTGTGCAAATGGCTACATGCATAAAAATTGCCATTCAAAGACGACACAAAAGTGCTGAACAGCAAACCAACGTTAAGAACTCATTTTGTCCATTGTTTCATTTACTAGGTCGACTCACGTTGTAGTATTCGGCAGTATAAGATCCAGTGCAAGCGCAAATCAGCAACGTGATTGCATGTCGTCGCATTTGGCCCGTGGGTCGCCAGTTGAACATACCACAATAGTTTTTTTTTGTGGTTACACAAAAAGCTTCCACAATTAGTCATTTATCAGTAATTCCCTACCTTCTGTCTATTTCTCAGAATTCGCCAGACAATTCTGTTTCCAAAAATGGATTGGTCCAAGGCCATGCCTACACTGTAACAGGTGTCAAGCAGGTGACAAAGAGATAAATATGCATATTTTATGTCACGGTTTGTGTGTTCTTCATTAACAATTCCACTTTTTTTTCCTGAACAGATGATGAGTTCTGGTAAAATTGTAAAGTTGGTGCGACTGTGGAACCCTTGGGGCAAGGTAGAATGGAATGGGGATTGGAGTGATCGGTAAGAAATATTGACTACATGTTGAGGTCACGACTGCATACCACCCTTCATGTGTGGCGTAATATTGCCATTACCAAAAAATTTGACCACCCTAAAAATAATAAATAATAATAATAAATAAATAGATAGATAGATGAAAGTTAATATTAAAGATTTGCAAGATGGCTAATTTTAGTGACCCAACATCCAAAAACTAGATTTGGGAAGGTGGTGGTGACTAGTCAAATATTGCTTTTTTGTCTCCACTGTGTTTCAAAAAAAAAAGTACTCTAAAATTTACATTGCAAAGTTCCATCAACTCACTTCATATGCATCAAGAGGTGGACCTTACACAACTGCCCCTCAATTTGCGCTGCAACTTTGAAGGTCAAATCAAAGCTACAGAGGAAAGATGGTATGCAGCAGCCGTGCACCAACTCATGGACTTGAAAGGCATTCAAGACGAAGCTGCCTCAATGTTTGAACTCGCAGAAATAAAGAATGGTTAATATTAGATACGTTTCCCAGAAGACAACATGAAGGAGCGATACCGCGAGCTTCATAAATCACGCGCTCCTTGCATATCTCTCGTGCGCTTGTAACATACAAAATTGACCAGGAATTTTACCTGCTGCACATAAACTCAATTTGAACTGCAGCCATTTAAGGCGTGGGTGTGCTTTCATGAACCAGGCCACCTTCTCCTAATCCCCTAATCTGTCTTTGTTTGGTACAAATTACATAGAGCAGCGGTCCCCAACCTGTTTTGCCCCAGGGACCGGTTTAATGTCAGATTCAGATTCAGACAATATTTTCAGGGACCGGCCTTTAATGTGTGATGGATAAATACTGTGGTATTTTCCAAATATCATAATAAACATGAATCATGATGTGAGGAACGTCCTATCTGGCCGCAACACTCGCTGGTCGCTATGGTAAGATTTAAAGGTGCCTTCAAAATAACATACAAAGTGCATGAAAAATACGACTCATCATCGCCGCATATTATGCAGAGTGGGCTTGGTGCGTGGGAATCTCCTGTTGAGATAAATCCATATTTTAAGTAGGACTCCTGATACTGTCTATTAAATGTAGCCTTTTTTTTCTTGACAGTCATAATCTCCTCTTCTGTCTTCTGGCTGGGCCTTTTCCCCTTCCCAAAGACGTTTGTTTTTTACTCATTTTGCCTGGGTTTCACATGACCGAAAAGTGCGCCTTGACCTGCGCCAAGAGTGACAAACTGTAGACGGATGTAACAGAGACTCCAGTAATTAAAAAAAAAAAAAACATCTTTCAGATTCCAAAATGGATAGAACGGAAGTAATGTAAGTTATTGTTTCTGTGTGGCCCGGAACCAAATGACCGACGGACCGGTACCCGTCCGCTGACAGAGTACTCACAAAAACGGCTTTCGGATGAAACTTCAAAAACTTGCTTTTCCTTTCCTAAATGTAAATGCTACATTTTACAACACGTGTTTGATCCATAAATTGACAAATACATTTCCTGGTTCAATTAGAACTCCGATTTGAACAGGTGTATTTGTCATGCTGTTGACATTTGGAGAGCAAGAGACCTAGATGACGGCAAACAATTGATCAGCAATATCTCACCACTGCAAACAGGATGATATCAGACGGAAGTGGCCACTGATCTTTGAGTGGCGCAGATTGTCATCGGCGGGTTGCAAAAGAGATGCAGGGACTGGAAGAGTCAGAGAGAGGCATAGAAGTGGATGCAAACAAATGCTGCTATTCTGTGTGGCAAAACACACTGACACTGAACAGTTGGAGGTACACATTTAAAGTCTGGAAAAGGACAAATTAAGTTCAGTACAATTGTAACTGAGCGATTCTGCAGCCATCACAAACAGTGTAGCAGTTCACTCGCCTGATGTCCGTGATGCTGGAAATGTGTGTCCCCAGTGATCTACTGGAGAGATTGGCTCATGATTTATAACAAAATACATCGCAAGGGTTGTCATTTCTCCTATGGAAAGCTCAATCCTTTTATTTAAAACTAACAGTTGCCTTTGTTTTGCATTGGAATAACAGTAAGTTTTACTTATGTGCAGTATGAAGGTTCAAGGCATCTAATATGCTGACTCTCCCCTTGTTCTCAGGTGTCCTTTGTGGCAAACACTGAGTGATACAGATTGTCAAATGACACTTTCAACACGTGACGATGGAGAGTTTTGGTAAGATCTGATCTCTTCCAATTCCGGTTTAGCCCAAAGGTAGTCATGTGGAGGACCTTTATGAATCTGAATGAGAGTAACGTTATATCAAGGCAACAAACAGCCTTTCAAAGTTTGAGTATTCATATAATAATGTATATCAGTGGTGTCAAACTTATTTTAGTCGCCGGCCAATTTGGTGTTACGTCTTCCCTCAGAGGGCCGTTATGACAGTGAAACCATAAAATTATTACTTGTACACAACAAATAGATTACTAGTTTTGAAATCAGTCAATTATAATAGTTTGTTCAATTATTGTTCAAGTGGGTGTAAACTGGGCAACAAAAATATTTCAGAATCTCAACATTATTTACTACACATCACAATTTGACATTTCGGTACAGATTTTAGCAAGTTGACACACATGATTTAGTTTATGGGCCACATAAAATGACCTGGCGAGCTAGATCTGGCCCCCAGGCCTTAAGTTTGACACCTGTGCTGTATATGACATTTACATCTACTCTTTGAAACTATTGAGGAGCAATTGAGCAATTTTATTTCTATGAAGTCATTTTCACTGCATGTTTTTGTTTCCAAACAAACAGGATGACAATTGAAGATTTTTGTAAATTCTTTGCGGATCTGGATATCTGCTCACCCTATCCTAACTTTCTGGATGGGAGCTCTGTTCACCAGTGGAAGACCTCAACCTATGAAGGCAGATGGGTTGCGGGAACCACTGCTGGAGGTTGCATGAATAATAGAGGTGATGCCAGGATATTTCCACTCCAATCATTTATCCAACAGTGTATCATATCATTTTTATTTCCATCAGTACAAACACTAATGCCTTTTTTTTTAAATGATGACAAGTCTACCTTACTATCATCAGCAAGACACAATTGCACATCACTTCTGAAAAAGCAAGCTGGCATTTTACTTTTGTACGTCCTTTTAGAGAGTTTCTGGACTAACCCCCAATACCGGATCAAGATCACAAATGAGGATTCGCCAAAAACGGGAGAAAATAAAATCGTGGTCTCTCTCATACAAACGGCTGACAAAAGACACAGGCGCTTGGTACAGAATCTTCACATAGGGTTCAACGTATTTGAGGTACCGAGAACAGCTTTTATTGTTTCTATGACACCCCGCAGACTTGCAAAAAATAACAGTAGTTTAATTCATGGTTTAGCAAGGAAGCCTCGGGTTACGTTGAAAAGGATCTTGGTTACTTTACTGATTACTTAATTGGAAAAGTAACTAAGATAGATGACAAATTACTTTTATTAACTACTCTAAGCAGAAGCCGACAACCCCACTTAGCATAAAAATGGCAAGTGGCATTGTCAATACTTATGGGCTATAAAATATAACAAGTGTGCTTTCCCCACGTCACGTGACGATGTGCAGCTCGACAGCCAGCGAAGAAAACTCCGTACACTTTTCTTGCTTATATGAAGTTTCCTTGTCCTTACAGGCAACAAATATAAAAAGGGAAAATCTGGGAATGAGTGAGTTTTGTGATAAAAAGACGAGTCTTCCAAGGTTCAAGCGTTAGGCGTACGCTCGCTGCGTAGATGAGCTATTCTGAACAAACTGAAATGACGAGGCTAACAGAGCAGAAATACGTCAAAGATCTACTATTCAATACAGATGCGCTTACATAACTGAAAGTTGAAACGAACCGCTAAAAATAAAGAGGTCTTACTTTCACATTGTTTTATCCCGAGGTTCTAACAGTTTTACTATGAAACAGTCAATAATATACAAACTTCTATATAATCAAATATGAATGTATTTAAATATTTTGAATTAACACATTCAACTCCGGAAATATCAATGTCTCTTCGCCAGAAGACTTGACAACAAATCTATTTTTAACAGTAAAGTTAAAAAATAATAAGATTTTCTCCAAATAAACTCAAGGCTGCCTTATTGTCTTTAAATACATAATTTATATATATATATATATATATATATATATATATATATATATATATGTTTACTTCACATAGGGAGCTTGTTTTTATTGCAAGAAATACAATGAAATATTTACAGTCTTATAGTATGCGTTTTAACACACCATTCTAATGAACGATAAAATATTGTTTGTTTGTTGTTGTCAACGTGAACGGATTTCTGCCCTTCCCTACAAGCTGACTGAACAAGTAAGTATTGAATTCTTGTCATAAATATACACGATTGTAAACATTCCCCAACATTGTGCGCTTCATGGAGTACTACATTTACTATTTTTCAGTACAAGACACACAGGGGAAAGTTCCCCGCTGCATTCTTCAGTAGTCAAGCACCTGTTGCCCAAACTAAAATGCACTTGAATGGACGCGAGGTCATGGAGTTCATCTTGCTGAAACCTGGCGAATACATCATCGTACCTTCTACCTTCGATGCCAACGAGACTGCCTCCTTCATCCTGACCATCCACTCCAAAGTGGAGATCCTTGGCTAGTATGCACACACACTCGCCTGTTGCTTGCTTGACTGTTTTGCATTCATGGGAGTGCACACATTTGAAAGAATAAACTCAATTAAATAAACATACACATATACAGTATACACATACATGTGTGACGGGCGCCACTATGGATTGTGGCGGTCTGCAGCTCTACGTCGCTGTCGCTTGAAGAACACAAGACACTTTGATGGATTTTGGCTTTTCTTTTAATGCAACTGCAACACAGTATGGCGGGAGCGTTGGTGAGGCCGCATTGGGTCTCAGACATTACAATGCGACTTCCTCGTAGCTCTCTAACAAAACATTGTCGAGAATAAAAAAAATATATACGAGTGTGATCATATAGTAACATACCTAGTGAAAGAAAAAAAGAACACATTCACTGTCATTAACAAGATGCCATTAAACCAATCACAAGCAACAGAAACGGCTGCACACCGAACAATAATGGCGGCCGCGACGAACTGCGGGCTCACGCCAGTAACACAAGCGACTACAGTACATGAAAAACGACACGAACAACTATGTACGACAAAACTGAATAGAAACGAACATTGCCTGCAACACAGTATGGCGGGAGCGTTGGTGAAGCCGCATTGGGTCGCTGACATTACTGCACAACAGACAAGCACTTGCTATGAACTCAGCGTGTAAAAACTTTCACTTGACAAAACGTAAATTAAATAACACACAAAGCAATGTGGGGTTAAAACAAATCAGAGAACTAATTGAGAACACCACACAGTAGAAAAAGTAAAAGTGAAATATATTTATAAAATTGTAAATCACTGCGGACCATGAACAGGATTCGACTTCCTCGTAGCTCCCCCTGATGCTACAGCGTGAAGCAGGTGCCATTCTGTGCGCTGTTGCGTGACTTTCGTCATAATTTAATAACCTTTATTCACCACTTCGTTACACATGTTAATAAACTTTATTCACTGTAACTTCTCTGCTCTCTTCACAGTGAAAATTCACAGGAGCACAGGCATGGGCCACATGAAAAGGTAGACCAAGTTTCAGGCTATTCAGTGTTTATCATTCACCAGAATTGAGTGCAGAAAATGCTATTTTGTCAAGTACTGTACTATGTTTTATGTTTGAACAATTCCTTTTCAATTTTCTTCTCCATTTTTCATCCGCAGGTCAAAAAGGTCCAAAATGTACAGGACGATGAACAGAAGAAACTATTCTTTCGACGGTACTCTGATAAGGTATGTACATTAGAAATTGGCACATAAAGTACAGTCATACCTCGCTTTTCGACCATAATCCGTTCCAGAAGGCTGTACGAAAACCGATTTGTTCGAAAACCGAAACCATTCTCTTTTAAAAAAAAAAAATCTTTATTGAACACGTCTGCTTACAATGGAATGCTACACGAGGAAGCGTCACTTCCTCGTCTTCCCAAGGAAGCGTGACTTCCTCGTGTAAGGATGGTGAGAGGAGTCAAGTGGCGCATTCAAGTGCGCTCAGTTTGTTCAAGAACCGAAATTCGGTCGTCATCCAAGGCTTAAAAAACTTGAAATTTTTGGTTGAAAACCGATTTGGTCGAGAACAGAAAGGTTCGAAAACCGAGGTTTGACGGTACAGTGGTACCTCTACTAACAAAATTAATTGGTTCCGGAATAAATTTCTAAACCAGAACATTTTGTAAGTAGAGACACGTTTTCCATGCCCTAATTTGTTCCAAGCCCCCCCAAAATTCAGACATAAATGTTTTTTAAAGCATAAAAATGCATCAAAATATGTAACAAATACATGTTAAAAATTAGATTATTGCACAATAAATAAGAGTTCTGCATAATGTAAAAAACAAAGAGTAAAAATGATGGTAATTTAAATAAATAAACGGCATCCTCATCGTTTTTTGCCCTCTTTAGTTCATGTTCTCTCTACGAAATGTTTTTTTGCTTGGCGTTTTGTAAAGAAGTGAGCAAAGGACGTCTGCTTTTGTCAGCTTTTAACAATCCTTTGAAAATGTCCCAGGCGAACATCAGCATAGTGAGCGATCGCCCGACTGGCGAACATTTTTTCTGGGATTCACATTTACGTAAAACGGAACACCTCATGGACCGAGGGGCGAATGACGAAGACGCTGCATAAACACACTTATATCTATCGACACACAGACACATTCGGTAGAGGTCCCCCTTAGCCAATGGGATGCCAGGATGATGCTCGGGAATAGCCAATGGCAGAATAGCTATAAATATGTTGCGTTCAGGAAACTCTGAGCTGCGAGTAGCAATGCATACTCTATTTTTACCTTTCCTATCTTGAAATTTCTTTCGTAACTAGAGGTAATATTTTCCTGTTGAGGCGTTTCGTAACTTAAAATTTTCGAAAGTAGAGGTACCACTGTACTGAAGCTTAGGCAGTGGCGCTTTTCAGTTCCGCGACAATCACTGAGCTGTGTAATCACTCATGTTATTCAGCAATAAACGTCGGTACCAAAGTCTGTTAGCTGAGAATATCCTCGTCCGACATCGGTTTGTTTTACTGCATAGAAACACAACTGAGGCCAAAGTACAAAATAATAACCGACAACTATTGGATGCAATTTCCTTCATGCGTCTCAAAAGGCTGCACTGCTGCCTGATGAATATGACAACACGAGCTCAAGGGAGACTTTGCCTCGAGACCAAAGTGACATTGAGAGCGACACCGAATGAGAGACTGAGAAAGTTGGGGGAGTAATTATCACGCTGTTTACCGACAATGAATTTTAGTGTGCAGGAAGAAGATAAGGCTTGTGATCAATGACTTTTCTGGGTGGCGACTGTATTTTTCATTAAATCGTTGAATCCTGTGTTATAAGCACTGTTAAAAGTTTACTGTGTACAATTCTTTCTGAAACATTTATTTTGTGCAATGAAACACTTTGCCTTTTTCTTCCCCCCCCAATTTTGCTGCTGTAGACTGCAAATTTCCCCAGTGTGGGACAAATAAAGGTTATCTTATTTTATCTTATTTTATTTATACACAAGTGCAGCCTATATGCATGTATGTTCTACTTGCATACAGAGATGGGCATTTCGTCCTCCATTTTGAGGACGAGTAGTTTTTTTAAAAAGGACGGACTAAGCAAGGGCGGATGTGGGTTTTCCCCCTAATGTCACGGAGGTTTGTGGTGGAGGACCTCAAAAAGCAGGCAGGAGGGAGGAGCAGGGTGAGCTTGACAAATTAATTCATTTGTTCATTATCCGATCCGCTTTCTCCTCACAAGGGTCACAGGGGGCACTGGAGCATATCCCAAGCGTTTTCGGGCAGTAGGCGGGGGACACCCTGAACCGGTTGCTCGCCAATCGCAGAGCTTGACAAATTGTATTAACAAAACACCGAGAAAAGGAAATCCAGAACAGAGTCCTGTAAACAACAAAAATCCAAAGAAACAAACAAAAGGGACAGCGGTCACTACAGTGGACAGCCTATTATGTTATCAGGTTTCAGGTTATCATTATTGGTGCATCAAAGGGTTAATAACTATAACCCTTTACTTTGTATTATTGTCTTTGTATCAGGATAATTTAATTAAAATTAGAAGTATTTCATTAAACCGTGACGTCTTAACCGAGGGACATTTATGGTTACATAGCAATGCCACACTTCTGTGTCCACACAGTGTGCATTTTGTTTCATTGTCTGTCCTCAACGTTTGTGCATTTTTCCGGGTGAATAATGTGGAGGAAAGAAAGGCACCGTTTTCATATATTGACCCACATTAGTAAATCAGCACAGTTTCAGATGTTTGGATGGAACTTTTTCATTCCTGATGGTAATACGGTTGCCGTGGAGTTGTGCGTCGGGGGTATTCCTGCCATGAATTGTGTGGTGGAGAGTTCGCTCAGTGCAATTCTCTCCTCACTTGTCTGCTGAAGTTAAAGGTGATAACGAGGGAGTATTCGTGAATGCGCAAATGAAATTCTCGTTTTACCATCAGTCACAGTTGTATCAACTGATCATTGTGTGATCATCTTGTCCATCGTGTCATATTATGGACAGACATTTGTGTGACTCAGCAGCCAACAGCGAATCCAGAGGGCTTGACTCATTTGTCCAATTCTCTTCATCTTTTTTTGTAGCATGAAGAAGTGGATGCTGAGCAGCTCCAGATCCTTCTAAACGAGAACATCTTCAAAGGTTTGGGCTTTGGAGTCTGGCAGAGGGCCTTTTTCAATTAGCTACACATCGCGCCACAGTTTTGTTGTTTTTAATTCTTACAATATAGGGGATTTGAAATCTGGAGGTTTCAGCATTGATGCTTGTCGCAGTATGGTTGCACTGATGGATGTATCCTATTGGGATGTTCACTGTGTATGTTTGAGGTTATTTACACCTCTCTGGATCGTATGTCCTTGATAAATTTGAATGACAGATTAAAACAATCCTGCTTTCATTCCTTAATATGAAGACATACAAAGACATCGATCACTGGAAGGCTGAACAGTCAGGAATTTGTTCGCCTGTGGAAGAAAGTGGTCACATACAAGGTAAACTGATCTGATTCCTCCTTTCATGCAGTCACATGGAAACAGACTACATGAGATGTGTCAGAAAAGCTCCAGGACTTGCAGGGCGGGCCCAGCCAATGAGCCATTTTTCAATTCATGTATCAAAGTTCCACAATCGTAATGAACCTACCAAAGAGTTTGAACCAAACAATCAAAATACTGTAACCATATACTGTTTTTTTTTTCCAAGTGCAAAGGCTCTCTTGTATTAAAAAAAAAACAAAAAAATCAAGGATGGCACAAAGGTGCTGAACAAGAAGCCATCATTAAGAGAAAAAACTCATTTTGTAGATTTTTTCATAAAAATCAACTCACTCAAAATTTCAATATTATTGAGGTACAGTACTATATTTGTCTTGCATATCATTTCAAAACAGGAAAAAATTATGAGGCCTACTGACGTAGTACAGGGCAGTGTAAGACCCAGTATAAACACAACGTAGACATGTCTGCCATCTAGTGGTGATATTACAACTTAAAATTTGATTCAACCTCTTTTTCACAGTGGACACCCGCGGATTCGCATATTGGTTTTCTTTCTTTCTTTCTTTTTTCAGATATCTATTGTTTGGATATTTGGTGGGTTTTTTTCCAATAGAAGTGAATCTTTTATCAGGGTATGTGTAGAATTTTGGGGTTATGTAAAATAAATTAAAAAATGAATAAAATAAAAAGGAAAAATGTATATATTCCCTCCTCCCATAAAAATCTTTTTTTTTAAATCAAGGATGTTGGGCCTGGAGCCGCCCGTTACCCATCCGTTCATTAATAACAGGAAAAAACTGCTAGCCTGTCTGGTGTGAATGCTGTCAACAAGTAATAAGTACATTAGGCCAATATAAAGCAGACACCATATTCTATCCCGTTAAGCTCTAAAAAATATTTGAAGACCCCTTTGCGGCCAAGATAGATAAAAATATAAACGTTCATTTACTGATCTGCCATCACCATCAAGTTCGTCAGAGGAAATTCGTTGGTAGGGTGTTTGGGTGTGTCGTCTGGACCTATTTGGAATCTTTTTTTTTTAATATTACAATTATTGGTCTAGCTTTGCATTTGAATCTAATTGGCCTACAGGCAGGGGCGTCACTAGGTTTCAAGAACAAGGGGGGCTTAGCCCCAAGGGGAACACAGCCCCTTTAGGGGGGTCCGGGTGCATGCCCCCCCGGGAGAATTTTTTTCTACATTCTGTAAAAAATCCATCAATTCCGTGCACTTTGAGAGCAAAATGAAGAGGCTATGAAGAACTACACACATCACATTAGTATCCTCTTTACTATGATGGGGCTTCCTCCCCTGGACTTTAACTGGACTAGATAATAGAAATTATAAAGAGTTCAAAAGTTCAATCTTGGTTTCTTCAAGGGAATTAGAAGGATGCCCGATAACATAACCTATATGACAGTAGGCCTATATTCCTCTCTACCAAAATGTATTAATATATGCTTAGCCCCCAGAAGACTTTGTATTTTGAGATGTCTGCCGTGATATGCAATTTAAGTTAGTACAATGAGATGCAAAAGCTTCATCACTTTGGAAAAACACAAGTTTGCTGCTCAATACTTACTGTAAGCTCCGATTGCATTTTGGGAACAGCCTTGCAAGAAAAAAGCTCACTCTCTGTGCGTCTTTAGCCTGATTCCTATCAAATAAATAAATTTATTTATTTTATGATTTTATATTTATTTTATATAGGCCAAAATCTCAATAGGTGTTGCCTCAAAGAGTTGGTGTAATGATTATTTATGTATTTAATAATAAAATGTTGCTTAATTTTTATTAAGCACCACCTTAATTTATCCAAAAGTGAACACTTGTTACAGTGAGTGCAGTTTCTGCTGTTACTGGAGATATTTTAGCGGACTATAGTCACTAGTTTTACCAGCATGGATGCATTGAATACTTAATTTACCTTTCTAAAAAACTGTCGAATATCCATGCTGTCGACTCAACCTGACTTTCGGCAATGAACTGTCAGTTGTTGCGTTAGCATTTGATGTGGCGATGGTGACAGACACGTCAAATGCTAAGGCAACACCTGTTGCGTTCAGGAAACCTGGGAGATTTAACATTACAATAATGGGAGGTTATCGAAATATAATTTAAAATGGCAACATTACATTGAATTTGATGCAATATATTAGCAAAAGTACAGGAAAAATAAACAATACTTTTTTTAAATAATGCAATGAAATTATTTAGGGGGGCTAAAGACATTTTTAGGGAGGCTGAAGCCTCCCTAAAATAGGCCTAATGACGCCCATGCCTATAGGTACTACATACCTGTCAACTTTTCGGAGCGCCAACCTGTATAAACTACCAAAAAAAAATCCTTATAAAGAGCAAAAAATCCTTATAACATACCAAAGCATTTTTATGTCAAAATAACGGCAGAAAAAACCCCACGAAATATGAATGATATATTTGTTTCCTTGTAGAACTTGCTTGTACACTACCGAAGTATGCAATGAATACTCTGCTGTTTTCAACTCGGAACCACGTGATTTACTGGAAAGTTAACGGAAATGAAAGCATTCGAGTAGACTAGCACCATTCTGGGCAAAAGCAAACGGAACTACCTGTTAGGGGGGAAAAAAAAAATGGAAATTTTCAGAATCCGTATGATTTGTGCGATATGGCCATATACGTAAGATTCACCACAAAATCCGTATGAACTATGGCGAAACCGTATGAGTTGACAGGTATGGTACTAGCTTTTCCATTTTAAGAGACACTACAGTATTTACATGACCACTACCACCACCACCCCTCATACCTGTTTTGGCACCCCCCGGAGTCCCTTATCAGCAAATACATCTTTTGTGAAAACAAAAGATGTGTAAATTGAGGGGTTCGTTGTTTTTGGTGGATAGCGCTACTTTAGGAACGGCAAAAGGAGAGACGGAATCCTTTGAATGCGGTTTTATTGAAAGGGGGAAAAAAAGACGTCTGCACCACAGCACGTTCAAGAACACAACTCCTTCCGGCTACTAAAACACTTCATGTTTCCTTCAGCCAATCAGACGCTCCCAAAATAAACATGTTTAATAAATGATAAAGAGAATATAATTTAGGTAACTTTAACATCAAAGACGTTACTGTAATGTTCAAACATAAAAAACGTAATAATTAACAATTTAACAAAAGCTTACAGATGTATTTCAAACCCAACAACAAGTTTGCCACTTCACGGTTGACCATCTCCAAAGACATCCTGCAGCGTTTGCCTTGTTCAGTGCGCAAGAGTTTAGCAAAGCAAATCGTGGCTGCTTCACCATGACAGAATGACTGCTCACAATGCCCTGAGCATCCTTTCCTGGCCGCAAAGGACATTGCCATGGTGGATTAACCTTCCATTTTAGCAACTCCCCCCCAAGGGGGTCATCAAGGCGTCCAGTTTAATGAAGAAGTCATCAAAATGGCTGTGATGACAGAATTGCGGAGAATAATCCATCCAGGAGGGCATAAAGGCTTGGTCGGGAAGTCTGAGCAAGTACATCAGAGTCCAAGTGGCTTTACTTTGACGGGGGACAATTGTAGTTCATAGCTTGGATTTGAAATACTGTACACTCGATTTTTTGCGACGACGCTGCGCTAGTCCTGGAACCTTTCTGACAAACTTTGTCGATACTAGGATGATTTCTCTGATTTATAGTTTTTATTTTTACTTCTTTTTTTTTTTTTTTTTTTACCAGGACATTTTCTACCACACTGATGTTTCACAAACCGGAAAACTGTCGCTAAGTGAACTGAGGAATGCAATCAAGGCTTCAGGTAGCCAGCAAAACATTTTCCACAAGCATCAACAGTATTTTTAACAAGCATTAGTCATACACTTTAATAACCCAGAGCAGAAATAAAACCTTCAGGTCTCAATTTAACACACCAAAACAGGACATTTCAACTGAAGGCTCACCCCGAAAAACACAATCAATGAATTAAACTTAAAAGGATGAACATACCAATATTCCACTAGGTCGCGCCAAAGTCATGCTTTTACTTTGGCCGACGCATCAACACACCGACGATGCTCGAATTTCAGCAAATCATGGAGGAGAGGTTTCCAAAAGGAAAATCTGCAAATGCGCAAATGCCCAACCAGGAAAACGTGGGGGTTCACTGGAATTGTGCTATGCTAAGAATTAAACTCTTCTGTTTGCGCAGATATTGGCCTGATGGAAAATCATGATTTTTTAAAAATAATCTTTCTGATTTTTATTGCACGCCAACAGTATTTGATGACCATCTACATTTGAAAAACATTGTCTATAATGACAATTTTTTTCAGGTAGTTAAAATAAGATTAATTCATTAATTAGTTTTTTTTTATCCTTTTGATTAACATTTTAAAAGAGTATTCAACAGTGACATACAGTACAATACAATACATGCTGATTTATATAGCGCTTTCACAACAGCGGCAGCTGTAACAAAGCGCTCAACAAAACAGTTAACATAAAGTAAAATAATGAACACATTACATAAAACACGAACAGTCTTGCAGTCCTAACATACTCTCAGATATTCAGTTGAAATTACAGGTATCTTCAATGGATGAAAATGCGCTGTGGTTTTTGCTTTTTACAATTTATCATCCACAAACAATTATATAGCGTAGCCCTTTTTTATCCCCTAATTATGTGTGTGTGTGTGTGTGTGTGTGTGTGTGTGTGTGTGTGTGTGTGTGTGAGTGAGATTTTCTTTTATTTATTGTTATTTAAGGGAGGAATTCAGCTAACACTCTGATGTCATCCAAAACTAGCATAATTAGGATTAGTAGACATTTACAGAATGTTACAACTGCTTGCAAATATTTGCTTTGTTTACCTCCTTACTGAGAAGAGTGTGCTGTTTGTTCAGGGATGAAAGTGGGCGATGACATGCTAAATTTGATGGCCCTGCGTTATGGTGCTTCGTCTGGACATATGACTCTGGAGAGCTTCATCAGTCTGATCCTTCGCTTGGAATGCATGAACAGTGTGTGAAGTAGAGACACAAGGAGAGCAAATTAAAGTCAAAAGTTACATTTCCGCTGACACGTTTGCATCTTTTAACAGAAATCTTCCAAAAATTGTCTGATGGAAGCACAGTGTGTCTTCAAAAGTCAGAGGTAAAACACTTCAAATGTTGGAAAATATTCAAAAAATGTATCACCTGTGAATGGTTTGAGTAACACCACTTTCTCTCGCTGTCCCTCTGCAGTGGTTGTACATTTCCATGTACACTTAAAGCAAGACAAAAAACCCCTCCAGATATCAATTCTAATTTGATTTAAATAAATCCCTCCATCCATTATCTGAACTGCTTATCCTCACAAGGGTCACAGGTGCGCTGGAGCCTATCCCAGCTGTCTTCGGGCTGTAGGCGGGGTACACCCTGAACCGGTTGCCAGACAATCGCAGGGCACACAGAGACGAACAACCATTCACGCTCACAATCACACCCAGGGACAACATTGAATGTTCCATGAGCCAACCATGCATGTTTTTGGAATGTGAGAGGAGAGAGCAGTACCCGGAGAAAACCCACGCAAGCCCGAGGAGAACATGCAAACTCCACAAAGGAAGGCCAGAGCCGGGATCAAACACACGACCTCTGCACTGTGTGGTCCATGCGCTAACTACTGGACCACTGGGCGGCCCAAAATAAATCCCTCCCTCAAAAAAAAAAGAAAAAAAAAAAAAAGAAAAAATGCTGAACACACCTCTGTCAAATAAAAGGGAATTATGGTGAAAAGATTAGGTCAGAGACAATTTGATTCAGACTGCAGGGTATTTACGTGCAGTGGATGAATTATTATAATTATTATTATTTTTTTTTTTTCGAAGCAAAGAAAAGTCTGGTTGTCTTATCTGTCAAGAGGTGGTGACTGTATTCCAGGAATACAATCTGCGCCGACACTATGAATCCCACCACAAAGACAAGTATGATAGCCTGCAAGGCCAAATGCGAGCATACAAACTCTCAAAGCTTAAAAGTGGACTGTTAGCTCAGCGCAATACATTTGTACACGAAGCTCAGTTGAACCAGTCCTCCGTTCGAGCGAGCTTTCAGGTTGCTCAACTGACAGCAAGCAGCGGTGAAGCTTTCACTAACGGAGAATTTGTCAAGGAACGTTTGAAAATCGGTACTCTGAGCTGCTGTTTGCTGCATAGGCACAAACAACATTCAGGTAAGGTGGGGGGAAGCAATCCTCTTGTCCACCAGTGTCAACCCCAATGTACATGCAACTCCCTCATTCTGCTGTGGGACTTCGATGCTCACATGACAGTGAGACCTGGAAAGGTGTGATTGAGAGCCCACCCCGATCAACTCAACTCAACTGTATTTATAGAGCACTTTCAAACAGCCATCACTGCACACAAAGTGCTGTACATGGAGCAACTAACATATACAACAGTAAAGCAACAAATCAGTAACAAAGATGGTAGAAAGCACCGAAGAGCAAAACCAAGAACAAATCTGGGTCATTCTGAGTCAAATGCCAAAGAATACAAGTGAGTTTTGAGGCAGGTTTTAAAGATGGGCAGCGAGAAGTTTTCCCGAATGTTCAGTGGGAGGTCATTCCAGAGAGAGGGACCAGCAACGGAAAAGGCTCGATCCCCTCTGACCCTCAGTTTAGTTCTTGGTACTTCTAATAATGTCTGGTCCGCAGACCTGAGGCGCCGGGCAGGTGTGTTGGGGCGGATGAGCTCAGAGAGGTAAGGTGGCGTGAGGTCATTTAGAGATTTGAAAACAAATAAGAGGATCTTGAAAATAACTCTAAAATGTACAGGGAGCCAGTGAAGGGATGCCAGAGTAGGAGTTATGTGCTCCCTCTTACGAGTACAATCAGAAATCGATTGTTGCCAGATAGGTAGCAGTGTTGCTATAAAAATACTGTTGAGATGAAAAAGGTTGTGTGGTTAGTAGCCTGTGAAAAAAAATTGTGTTTGGCAACACTCTGGCCTTTTTATTTTGCCTCCACATACACCACATACTTAACCCGGTTAGGGACGATTAAAGAGACGGATGAAAACACACTTCCATCCTTACTTAGTCCGCCCGTCCCTTTTAAAAGACTTCTTGTCCTCTGACCTCCGTCCAAAAAATGGGTGTCTTTCCGTGCAGGACGGACGGACTGTTCAGTCCCACGGACGGAATACCCATCTCTGCAAAGAATGATGCAAACAAAAAGAGACAAACTCAAAACACACACAAAACACCTGCAACACCCCCAACCCCACCGCAAACAGTGCACACACAGGAATGTTGCAAATATAAACACATAAATGCAGACAAACAAAAACAACTGCAAAAAAGAATTAAACGCCGTGGAAATCCAAAACACATCAACTCAAAAACAAAAAAAAAGTTGCAAGTTTACGCCGCTCGGGAGGGCCGCAGGACCGGTCCTGTGAGCTTCCATTTACCACCATCCTTTATTTCTCGTGTAATTATCGTGTAAAACTTCCTGTATGTCTTGTGTTAATTAGATATCATAGAAGCTTTTAGAAACAAACAGTATGCTACATTCTTGCTTTCAAGAGTTGGAGCAAATGACAAAGGAGGTCGTAAATCACAGTGAGGGAAGAATTCCTCTCCGTTTTGTTTGTTTTTCATGGAGCTTAACAGATCATCAGCAAGTTCTGAGGAAGCCTGATATTGAATCTGTTCATTTAAATCAGGCGTGTTGCAACAGGGAGAGATGGAAAACATGAAGTATAGCGGCCATCCATGACTGGAATTGCCCACCCCTGAACTAAGACCTCAAATTTTATTAAGTTCTAGTTTTGATATAGCAGTATATACGGTGGTACCATTACATTTGAGGTTGCTCGCCCACGGGTAAGTACCAAATCTATAGTGTTTCCATTTTTTTATTGGTGGCTTCGTCTATTATCTGCGTGATACCAAAAAGAATAAGTGGGTCTGTCGGGCGAGTCAAATTAATATTAAAGTCACCCATGATAAGTATATTATCTCCGTGAGTCACCAAGTCAGCAACAAATTCAGAAAATTCATCAAGAAAGCCAGTGTAAGGGCCAGGAGGATGACAAATAACTAAATGATAAAATGGTAATGAATCTGTGGATCGCATAACAAGAGCTTCAAAAGTTTTAAAGGCGCTGTTTGAGCGAGGTCTGAATTTGAGAGCAGATTCGGAAATAATTGCAGTACCCCCAGCCTTCTTACGAAGACATGCTACATGTGAACTCACAAAATATGGAGGTGATGCCTCTTTTAGCGGTAAAAACTCATTGGGTTTGAAACAGATCTCGCAAATACCGATCATGTTAAGGCTATGGTCTTTAATGAGGTCATTAACTAACATAAGACTGAGTTTCAATAGAGTTAGCTGTCGAGTTATGCTTTCTTTTGCATTTTAAGATTTTAATCAGCATCAAAACACATAAAATAGGTCGTTTTAAAGTCAAATTAAGCAAAGAGTAAGAAAATATATTACAAATAGAACTATTTCATTAATTGTGTTGCTGTTATCAGCGGATGGGGCGGAGGGCAGTTGCCTACAGGTGACCGGTTCCTCGATTTTTACTTGATTCGCTAGGTTAAAGGCCCTGGCTGTGGGCTTGCATCCCGTGGCTGTTGGTGAGTGATGCCAATAATGGGGTTTCCATTCAAATGTTTCGATTTTTAAGGTAACTAAGCGAAAAGGCGCAAAAACAAACACGAGACTTATTCCTGTTTCCATGTATTATTGTTTTGTAAATATAAAGAGGAGAGGAGAAAATGCTGGGAGATTACGTCATCTCCGTTACAGGTGATATTGCAGTACCACCTTGTGGAGGTTGAGTGTCACTGCACTTTGTCATGTTGCTGTTCCCTCCGTTCTAACGCCTGTCGCTGGCAGTAGCCTGACAACACGGAAGGTATCCTCGTGTCCGGGTATTATTGATTACACCATACTTCTAGCAAACTCTCTCTCTTGACTGGCTGCCAGCCTTATTCTTATTTTATTTATTATTATTATTATTATTATTATTATTATTATTTTGCAATTGACCACGATTTCGTGATATTGTTGATATTGGCGGTGATACAAACCGGCTCCAATAACGAGTGTTGATCACCGACACGCCATCATGCGCTGCCGGGGACAACTTCCAATGAAAAGAAGCTAGCTAAGGCACTGATGTCCATGCATTCTACAGTATGTAAACGCACATTAAAAAAAAGTGTTCCCTTGCAAAAAACACACAAGCAAACAAATAAACAAAAACAACAACTTTGCGATGGAACGCATAACTTTACAAGGGAATGCAAAGTTGCTTTATTTTTCTTCCATGTCACCTGAGGGGCTCTGTAAACAGTTGGATGTTGGGGCATGGGCCAGGAATTGATCTACAGCGCAGAATTTGACCACTTACATACCAGTAAATACTTTATAACCATAAAAGAAGAGGTGAAATTAATTTCAGAATGAATGTGAATGTCAAACCAATAACTATGTTATGACATTTTGTTAGTAGAATATACAATAAGGTTAAAAGTAGTGGTGGTTTTTGTGTGTCATTCAAATAAGCTACTAAAGCTAATTTATTTTGTACATGTTGGTGTGGCTCTGTGTGTTTAGAGCAAACTATTGCGAAACCTTGAACAAGCCGGGGCAGGTCGAATATTTTATCATGCAACAACACCCTACCAAAATGAAAGCGGATTGTGTTTTGTTTATTTTTTTAATGGTGTCATAGGCGGTGCTTCAGAGATTATTAACATATTCATTGCTGTGGAGCCTCAGGGATATGCTGGTATTACATAACACAACAAAACTAGCCTTCTCATGCATTCTGATCCACCGGCACACAACACAACACAACACAACACAACACAACACAACACAACACAACTCTACACACAACCTCTCTTCCCTGGTAAGTTATTCAGAGATTTTACTATGTGATATTTTAGCTACATCTGAACTTTAATTTTAAAAAAAGTCATTGAAGCAAATGCGCAAAATGTTTTTTATTAAGGTGGGCTTTCAGTCTCGGTTTTTAATTCAGATGTTGACTAGCACTGTGTTGTGATTGCAGATACTGAATGTCATGCAAATATGTATGTGAAAATTTACATCTGAAACAAATATATGCATGCAATCTACATGTGAGCTTGATCGGCAAGAGCGCCCATGCCGCTTCGCAAATGAAACCACCTTATACTTGGATTTTTTTTTTTTTTTGTTTCAGAACAACAAAATGGTTAGCAGCAAGGTGTGTTGTCATTGGTGACATATATGCATCCAAATGTCAAATTTGAGATCAGCCATTGTTTTATTAACCTGACATAACCCTAACGCTTAATATTCTTGGAGTGGTAAAACCGGCTCAATCACTTTGTTAACTTGGTTCATCTTGTTATATCAATGACAGCTTGATGTGCTTTCTTCAACGGTGTAAATGACAAGCACAGTCGTGTCCAAAATTTCTGACAGTGATTCAGAATCCAAGTTTCACCAACCTTGATGGTTAAAATGTTAAAATATTTCTTTTTTTGTAAATGGTATTTTTGAGTTAAGTTCAGTTCTGAGGAAGTGTCGTTGTAAATATTTTGACTTGACACACATTATAAATAAAAACACGCTGAAATTATTGTTTTACAGAATATAATGGGAACTTGAACATAAAATGTAGCTACAAACGCAGAGGCAGCAAAGTTAGTGAAACAAAAAATTGGAATCACCAAAAATGTTGGCCTTAAGTCGACAACATAACCAGGCAAAACCCGGGTTGCTAATGATGTGAATCACTCAAGGGCTGCTCCAATGTGATCTGTTTGGGAAGGTCGGGAAATTCATTATAATATTTCGAGCTGATTGGGCAATGCGGCAAACTTTAATTTTGACCAATCATCGCACCGGGTGAAGATGTTGTCATTGACATGCGCCTTGTTTTGACTCGCTGAGCACTGTTATCTCGATAATTGCCACGACGGCACTATGGCATTGACTTGTTTTTGCATAAAATACAATACAGTATGCAGAAAACGAATTAATTAATTTTGATGTTCATAAGATAAGATAAGATAACCTTTATTTGCCCCACACTGGGGAAATTTGCAGTCTACAGCAGCAAAATTGGGGGGGGGGGCAGTGTTTCTTTGTGATTGGTCTGCACAACCAGTGGGGTGGCTCAGCATGTGACGGATTTTGCAGCCTGTTAACTATCGTAGCCCACATGTACCGTTTTAAAGTGCTTCCCTCGGCTCTCTAGATTCCCATTTTTTGCCTGTCCCCTCGGCGAATTGTGCACGAAACAAACTCTGAATGAGAATAATGATAACGATAAAAGACATAGCGCAACAACTCTGATCACAAGCTGCAATTGCAGACTGCTGAGCGCTAACTACTTCCGGTGACGTAGGTCACGCGCCACCGTAGGTTAAAGATTTACCTGCTTTATTTTATTTTTTAAATACTTTTTGTGAAAATGAGACTGATAGGATGATTAGGGTGCAGTATACATGAACACAAAAAAATATACATGTATTACTAACATGCACAAAAACACACAAATGGTTGTTTATTTTTTTTCTCCTCGACACTCCTCCCAATCGACTTGGGACCAGTCCGCGATCTACCGGTTGATCGCGATCGACGTAATGGGCACCCCTGATTTAGAGTGTTCCATTAGCCTGTTTTTGGAATTTGGGAGGAATCCGGACTACCCGCAGAAAACACACACATGCGGAGAACATGCAAACGCCATACAGGGAGACGGAGTCAGAATCGAACCCTGCATCTCTGCACTGAGAGGCAGACGTGCTAACCAGTTGACCACCTTGCCATCCTTCTCAAATAGCGCAAGAATTAAGTCAGTTTACAGAGAATGTTATCTACATCAGAAGAGCTTATAGATTTTTTTTTTGCTCTATTGTTACTCAAGACACCAATTTAATTAAAATAATTGGGAAGAAATGTTGTCATACATAACAACACTTGTTTATATGGAATCAAAGAAACTTTTCCAACTGCGTAATCGTTATAATTTATAATACGAGAAGAATGTTGGGCGGCCCAGTGGTCCAGTGGTTAGCGCGTTGACGTCACATTGCAGAGGTCTTTGTTTCGATCCCGGCCTTCCTGTGTGGAGTTTGCATGCTCTCCTCGGGCCTGCGTGGGTTTTCTCCGGGTACTCCGGAGAAAACCAACACACATGACAGGCTAATTGATCACTCAAAAATTGTCCCTATAGGTGCGAGTGTGAGCGTGCATGGTCGTTTGTCTCTGTGTGCTCTGCGATTGGCTGGAAATTGGTTCAGGGTGTCCCACCCAGGGTGTCCCACCCACCCCACCCCCACAACTGCCCGAAGACGGCTGGGATAGGCTCCAGCACGCGACCCTTGTGAGGATAAAGCGGATTGGAAAATGGATGGATAGAATAATGTCCTTTGCCACTCTTATTTTTAAGTCCGTGGGAACCTGACAGTTTGACCGCAAGCCGCTTCCTCATGCTGGTCAACCTGTGGTTTTGTTTGGCTTTTGTTTGTGAAAATGGTTGTTTGTCTGTGTGTGCTGTGATTGACTGACGTTTAACCAGTCAATTGGAATAGGATAAATATTGATTGATTGATGGTTGGATGAAGTTGAACTCTGACTTCCAAACTAAGCAATTTCTTGGTGTTCATATTCCATTCATAAGTCACCTTCAGTATAAATAAATACATAGATAAATAAATGAATAAAGAACTGAAGCAGGGACTGACTGACTGCAAGCAGTATTTCCTCAACTAATGTCCACCAAACTGTAACTATCCAAACTGTCACCTTCATCTAACAGTAAGAACGGCAAAGACGGCAAGTTTGGTGTAATCACTTCGAATTCCTCTTCTTTAACAGAGCTAAGTCACTCGCAAAATGCCTCCTCCAGGCGTGTGTATGAGCATCATAAATGCACGTCACAAAGGAGATGGTTATGGGACCGTCGACAATCCCGAGGTGTTCTTCAAACAAGAGTACAAAAGACTGAAAGAGTTTTGCATCGACCGGCAAGTTCGCTACATCGATGAAATGTTCCCGCCCGACAGACGATCCATTGGCAATGGCATACTGAAACCTGATGACCTGAAACAAGTGCAATGGCATAGACCAGGGGTAAGCTTTTTTTATTGACAAACACTTGGTGGACCCTCAAAACTTGAACACAATTTATTGCAGTTCGTTGCGGGTGTACAGGTAAAAAGTAACATTTTTGGCACTAATAGCATGCGATTGAACAAAGTAGTTATCCAATTAATTGCTGTGAATAATGAAATAAATAACAAGTGCTGTAATATTTTCAGGGTGAATTTCGGTCAAATTCTGAGTTGCTTAACACCAAAATTAAATTGAGATTGTCCATCTTTATCCATTTGGTTTTACCTGAAGGAAGTTTTTGTTTTTAACTGTTTGAACGGCTTTGAATGTGTCCTTCAACTTTGGGCTGTACTTTTGTAATTGTCTTAAAACATAAAATCAAAGAGTCAATAGGACAGCTGTTGAAATCCATAGTCAGAACAGTTTTTTACATTTATTTATGGTCCAAAATTGGGTTGTGTACACAATCCCTCAAACATGTCTGTTTCAGAAATTGGTTCCCAATCCATCTTTTGTCGTCGATGGCATCTCAAGGTTTGACTTTGGTCAAGGCATGGTTGGTAAGAGCATGACTTCATTCAATGCAGTTTCCAAATAACTTTGAGGAACTTGGTATACCTACATAACCGATTCACTTATCATGTGTTCTCTCAGGAAACTGCTGGTTTCTCGCATCTTTGGGTGCACTGACATTCCAGAAAGTTGTTTTTCAGCATGTTGTGCCTCTTGAACAAAACTTTGTGAAGGACTACTGTGGACTGTTTCATTTTCGGGTAAATACACAGAGAAATGACATTTCCATTCAGATGATCAAAAACATGTTTTTATTCCTATTCTATTCAGTTTTTGAAAAAAAATCTAAACAGAATACAGAAGTCCCTCGGTTTACAACATAATTCTGTTCCTCTGATGGTGATGCAACACAAATTTGTTTGTACCTAGTCTTGCTCACTGATGCTAATACAGAAGTAAAGTCATAATTAGAATATGAATATTTACTGTAATTATGCCTTTGGTATAATCGTGATCAATAGTACTACTGTGATAGCCATAAAAACAATCAGATGAAAAAAAAAATGAATAGCAGTTATTGAGTATAACTTCTTGAACCACATGACGTCCTTATGTCGCTGTGCAAGCTAGCTCATTGTGTGCCCTTTGTAACCTTAAAAAAAAAATCATAGGTCCATTGCGACTCAGACCCCTGTAATGGAAAATAAAATAAATTGTGATTTAAACATACAATTGCTGCACACTCAACAGAAGAAGTATTGCATTGGTGACTTAATCTCTCACATTTCAGTTCTGGAGATTTGGCAGATGGGTAGATGTTGTCATCGATGACAAGCTCCCAACAATCAATGGCAACCTGCTTTTTGTGAGGTCCAAAGACCCAACAGAATTTTGGCCTGCTTTGTTGGAGAAAGCTTATGCTAAGTATGGACATATGTGTCTAAATCACTTCAATAAAATCTGTTCAGTTTTGTAGTCTTTGCAAGTAATTCCAATGTACTTGTGTCAGAGTGTGTGGTTCCTATTCAGACATGAGTTCTGGAACACCCGATGAGGCGTTGGTGGACTTCACAGGTGGTGTTCACATTTGTATCAAGCTGTCAGATCCTCCGCAAGACCTTTGGGAGCTTATATGCAGAGCCGGACAATCCAAATCACTGATGGGATGTGGCACTCCTCAAGGGGTAAGCACAAATCTACCATACAAGAAATCCATCCATCCGTTATCTGAACTGGCTATGCTCACGAGGGTTGCCACGTGTTGGAGCCTATCCCAGCTGTCTTTGGGCACTAGGTACCCTGAAATGGTTGCCAGCCAATTGCAGGGCACACATAGACGAACAATCATTTACACTCATCATCACATCGAGGGACAAACTAGAGGGTTCAATGAACCGACCATACATATTTTTGGAATGTGGGAGGAAACTGCTGTACTCAGAGAAAACCTACACAGGCACGGGGAGAACATACAAACTCCACACAGGAAGGCCGGAGCCCAGATCCAAACTGTAGACCTCTGTACTGTGAGGCGGATGTACTAACCATTCTGCCGCCAAGACAATTCCAGAATTTGGTATCGTTGTGTTAAAGCACTTCAAGCCCTGCCTGAGCCGGTAGCTTCTCGTGTTGGAGGGGTTTGGGTGTCCCAATGAACCTTAGAGCTAAGTTGTCTGGGGCTTTATGTCTCTGGCAGGGTCACCCATGGCAAACAGATCTTAAGTGAAGGATCAGACAAAGCACGGATCAAAAGACCCATATGATGTATACAAATATTAGAATAAAATTTCCCCTGCCGGGATGTAGGCCACCCCCTCTGTAATCAGATCTGGAAGTGGGGCTCAGTGGCGAGTACCTGGTGGCCGGGCCTACACCCATGGGATACTGCCGGACTTAGCCTGAAAGAACAATGGTGGTCCCCCTTCTCATGAGCTCACCACCTGTGAAAGAGGCCAAAAGGGTTAGGTGCAATGTGAGCTTGGCGGTGGGCAATGGCCTTAGCTTTAGAAGTTGGCTCGAGGGACATTAAATGTCACCTCCTTGCCAGACAAAGAGCCCGAAATGGTGTGCGAGGTCAAGATGTTCAGAATAGACGTAGTCGGGCTTGCCTCGATACATAGCTTCAGCTCTGATACCAGTCCTGAGTGTGGTTGGACCCTTTCCCACTGTGAAGATGCCGATGATCAGAGACACCGAGCAGGTGTGGGCATACTTATGGCTCATTGCCTATACATTTATTAGTCTCCCTCCACCTGTTGTTTGTCCTTATGCACTAAACAACAGGTGAGAGTACCCACACTTTTTGGAGTCCCTGGAATGATTGCTGGAGAGCGCTCCTGCTGGGGAGGAGGCAGGCGATGGGTAACGCCTAGCTGAGCGTTAAACAGCTTTGGTGGGCATCAAGGCAAATACTCGGGCGAGGGAGAAGTTTGGTGAGGCCATGGAAAATGACTTACATTTGGCTTCGAGGACATTCTGGTCCTACCTCACAAGGGGTATGCAGTACCCCATTAACACTGTGTAGAGTGGACATGGGATCAGCAGTGACCTCGACTCTGGACATTTTGAGTAGGTGGAAAGAATACTTCTAAGACTCCTTAATTCCACCAACACGCCTTCCCATGAAGAAGCAGCGTCTGGGACTCTGAGATGGGGTCCTTTCTCTGGGCTTGAAGTCACAGAGCTGGATAAATAGCTCTGCGGTGATACGGTCTTTGTGGTGGATAAGATCTTCCCAGAGTTCTAAAAGGCTCTGCGTGTTGCGAGGCAGCTACACCATCGCATGAACATCTGGGACAGTGCCTCTAGATTGGCAGACCAAGTTGGTGGTCTGCCTTTTTACCACTGGGTCTGTTCCAACTACAGGATATCACACTCCTCAATCTCCTTGGAAGTTCTACTCAGGGGTGCTGTAGTGCAAGCTCCGTTGGGAAATCGAATCTGGCTGCCGATTCTGTAAGTTTATGGTTCTGTATTATGTTACAGGGTTGGGCGTGGCCTTGTGTCTTTCAGTATTTAAGCTCTGGTTGCTTGGAGACACGTCACCAGAACATCTTGTTTCCTCCTATGCCCTTTGTCAGGCGCTTTACAACTGCTGTGTCCAACCCTGGTATTTGTTGTTCCTTTGTTCATGTAGTTCACTGCGTGTGGGCTTATTTTGGTTTGTATTTTTGTATATAAAGACTTTTACTTTGCGATGGGTAATATATGGATTATTCTCTGTCCTAAATTCAGGGAGATTGAAGAAAACCAAATCTTTTAGCCTAGATTCTTTAATACCAGGGCATTTACGGATCATAAATGTCAGTTTAATTCACGCTATGAGAATAAGCTTGCATATAAAAGAAAATCTTTGGGTAAGATTAACTTATTGTTATAAGAGCCCATGAAGGCAAAGTCTGTCACGCCACATCTTGTCAAATATGAGGAAGTACATGGCGAATTAAAATGCCATTTTGCTAATCTGTCATGGTGTATTATGTGATTACTTAAAACATGCTTGCTCTGACTTGTAGGAGACACCGGCCAACACTGTTCTGCCAAATGGATTGGTCCAAGGTCACGCATACACAGTCACAGGGGTCAGAGAGGTAAACTCTTGTGACTTGTGTTTTGAGCATTAAAGTTGGAACAGAAAGTATAGAACCTGACCATTTGTGGTTAAGTTTGGTCTGAAAGTGTTTCATTTAGGGTTAGAAATGTCTGAGTGCGCAATTAACATGGTGTTCTCTGTTGACTTTACGGAACAGATAATGAGCCGGGGCCAAGCAGTATGTCTGGTGCGTTTGTTAAACCCCTGGGGCAGGGGGGAGTGGAATGGAGACTGGAGTGATCGGTAAGTCCCATCAGGACAAAGCAATCACTGTCATTCGTGATTTGACTTTGAAATTATTTTCTGATAAGAGAAAATAAAATCACAATTTTTTTTGAGGCCATACAAAAGAGCCTAAATACGGACTGAAGTCTTAATTATGCTTGAAAATATGCCATTAGGTGCCCGTTCATTTTTTTGTATTAACCTCATATACTAATGCATGAAGGCCAAAATTATAAATTCGAGCCAAATTCAGAGTCGATGTACAGTGTATTAGATTTGTTTTTTTTGAATGGTTTTTGGAAATGTAAACAATTAAAGACACCAATTAATCAATGAACATGTTTTATTTTAAGGTTAAGTAACGTTAAGTGTTAGACTATAGGTAAATATTGAGTCAGATGCGCCGCTAAAATCGTCATGATTGAATGCTTTTGAAAAGGCAAATTCAGCGAGGAATTGCGACTGCTATCGTTCCTCCCAGACACAAAATAAAATCCCCAGAAAAGGAACATGATCAAGTAATGCTGGACTTCTCAAATTTAGTTACACGATAAATTTTATATGCTGAAAGGAAAAGAACTGTGTACGAGTGCTTTACTTCACATTTAAGGAGACTGTACCACTGCAATAACACAACGAAAGATGCCAAAAGAGTATTGGTATTTGGTATATTTCATATTATATACGAAATGACAAAATATAGTATACAACATAGAGCGCAGATCTTTATAGGTTGCACTCATCACATGATAATATCTCTGGTATTTTGTAGATGTGTGCTGTATTTTACTTGGTGAAGTGTGAGGAGTTATAAATGATGCCTCTCCTCCAAATTACCAGGTCACCTTTGTGGGAAACTGTGAGCCCACAAGATCGAGCTCTGTGTCTTTCTGTGGTTGACAATGGGGAGTTTTGGTAAGCGCCTTAAGATTCAAGTGGTAACACTCATCAGTGATTCTAACCAAACAATCATTCGCACAGGATGAGCCTGGGCGAATTTTGTAGATTTTATAGTGATCTTGACATCTGCTGTATGTGTCCCGACTTCCTCGATGGAAACTCGTCCTGCCATTGGAAGACGTCCTACTATGAGGGGAGATGGCTTGCTGGGAAAACAGCTGGAGGATGCTTGAATAATCGTGGTACTTTTGGAATATCTGGACTGAATTCAGTGCATAGCTACCAACTGACCTACAACTACCTACCTATACACAAACTTGATTCCAAACTCCATCATCAACATAAAAGAACAAGACAATACATACAAAAGATTTAAAATTTAAAACATATGCACATATTCACCAAACAACTAAATAATCATTGACCTGAGAGGAGACTACTAAACCAATGCTTCCACAGGAAGATAGCATGTAGTCCTCAATTTGATGCTTGTCAATGTCATGATGGTACAATTCTCAGAGTTCTTCAGCCAACACCTGCAGCCACGAACATCTCGCTGGAAATACACCAAAGAGTGGAGTGCAGTGTGCTCTGAATCAAGCCACCTTCACTCCATCCGAATATGCGGCAAACTTGCAAAGCAAACTATTTGCTTGAGCATACATGGAGCGACATTGCCTGGACATGACTTGGTCATCCTTCAGCTGGTCTGTGATGAGATAGCCAAGATATTTAACTTTGCTTATACGTCTCAAGTGATATCACCTGCCAATTTGAATGAAGGAAACATTCGACCACATCGTCATCTAGATTGAATTTCATATCATAGTCAACATCATATTCAGAGCAACATTAGGAAGCTGGGGGAGACCAACACTGGGGGGGACTGAAGACCAAGAGGTCATTCGCATACATAATATGATTCACTGAAGGATTGCCAATCATCCACTCAGTATTACAGGCGGTCAGGCTGATAGAAAGGTCAGGACTGTGCCATGCTTTGCTTTGAAGCCAAATTGGTTGTCAATCGAGGAAATCATCTCCACAGTTCACAGAATTCTGGCAAGGGCTATTTTTTGTCTATAGCAAGGGTAGGGAACTTCAATTCCTTGAGAGCCATATCATGCCTGTTTTAGATCTAACCCTACTTCAACACACTTGATTCAAATGATCAGCCCATCAGCAAGCTCTGTATAAGCCTGAAACGATCATGATCAATTGAATCAGGTGTGTTGGAGTAAGGAGGGATCTAAAACAGGCGTGATATGGCTCTCATGGAATCGGAGTTCCCTACCCCTGGTCTATAGCCATTGGGAACAGCCAACTTTATCTGATTTATCCTGTATCACGGGAAATAAAAAGACAGATATTGTACCCGGCAAGAAATCATGAATTAAGAAGGCATTGAAGCAAATGACAACAAGGGGGCTCATCTCATTCTGTCATATTTCATGTGTTCAGTAGTGATGTGATCCAAATCCCTTGTTTTGTGAACTGAAAGTTTAATCATAGTGTGGGTCACCTCATATGAAAAAAAATGCCTTCAAATCAACACACTCAACCTAATCAGGCGAATAAATATCGCTTTTAACAGTTAAATTAGGTGCTGTAGTGCCGTTGCCACAGCTCAGAAATAATGTCAACCCCTGAGATACCAGATACAGTGCAACATGGGCATAATTCTACAACTGTTAAGACCCTTCACCACCTTCCAAAAATCGGCCAAGTAGTCAGAGCTCATAGCTTGTTGCTTTATTACATATCAGTCAGACAGCATATGTATAAAATGCCTAAGGATGTTTCTTATGTTCAAACATAGGCCCTTGCCTCAGACTACCAGGTAACACTCATCGTCATCCATCCATCCATCCATTTTCCGATCCACTTTATACTCACAAGGGTCGCGGCGGGTGCTGGAGCCTATCCCAGCTGTCTTCGGACAGTAGGCGGGGGACACCCTGAACCGGTTGCCAGCCAATCACAGGGCACACACAAACGGAACACCATCAACGCTCACACTCACACTCACACCTAGGGACAAGTTAGGGTGTTTAATCAGCCTGCCATTCATGTTTTTGGAACGTGGGACAAAACCGGAGTACCCGGAGAGAACCCACGCAGGCCTGGGGAGAACATGCAAACTCCAACACTCATCTTTTAAAAGATAATTTTGCTCCCTCGCCATATTCTTATTCCAGGGTCAATTGCTTTCATACGAAACTCACAAAATGACTCTGTAGACAGAAAATGTCTTCCCCCTGCTTCCAGTCATTACAATTTACATCACTACACTAGTGGCGGATGCTGGTCTGTCAAGGAGGGGAAGCTCAATTTCGGCTTACATCATAAAATGTGTCCGTTTATTTATACATGAATTCTACTCTCCATTCCTTTTCAAGAAAATGATCTGTTACCCTGTCATACCAACAAGGCGTCTTTTCCAGGGTCTTAACTGGGGTGATATAAGTCAGTCTGCGAACACAAGCAACTACAATAAAACCCACCAAAAATAAAAGATTAATTTGTCGCTAGTCGTTTTCAACAAAGAGAGTGTCGCTAAGATGACGAGAAGAAGTCTCCCGTTCAACTCAGAACAGAATGAGAATTGAAAAATGCTCCCACGGATGCCTACCCCAAAAGATCGATGATTGGCTCATTTCGCTGTCAATCAAAAGAGATTCAGACTCAGACAGATCATCCAATCATCATGCAGAAAAGCTCAGTGTCCGGGCCAGCCCATAAACGCCCACTGTCCATAGACTCCAGAGACGCTGAGCGTCCGATGGACGCGACAAAATCAGCATTTATCCAATGACTCGTCTCGTTTCAATGCATTGGGACTACCCTCAAGACACCCAGCATCCGCGCCGGAGACGCTCAGCGTTCACACAGTTTAAAGCACAGTGAAGCTGCGGGAATGAATGAGAACAGAGTCGCGTCGTAACCAGTAATAAGAAGCTGATTCTGAACAAAAGTTGAGCGCGTTGTAGCACATATTTAGTCAATGACATGTACACACAATTGTATGTACACACATATGTTTGATCACTTATATTTTGACATTTTAGGGGAAGTTGAGCTTCCCTTGCAGTCTGAGAGCAATCTCCTCTGCACTACACCGTATTGCATCACAGAGAACAATATTACTCAATGCGCTATTTGTATCAGCACCGTAGGTAGCAATATCCTCCTCTTGTCTAAGTTATTTTTGTTGCAGAACAGTTTCACGATGAAATGTCGACTATTTTGGGAAACTTTTCATAATTTTTCAATAAATAGGAATCGTACTAACAAAAGACACATTGGTATGGGTGTCGATGCAGTGCAGCTCTCGAGTGTAATTAAAGCGAAACAGCAACAAAGCAGCGCTAAATGCACGAGTGTGACTTCGAAATGCGCCCCCCCAAAAAAAACTGGCTATTGGAAAAATTGACAAATTGTTTGTTTACATTACAGAGCAGAACTTCTGGACTAATCCACAGTATCGAGTCCGTGTTGGCCAACTTCACAGTGAATGTGCTTCCAAACGTGGGGAAAAAAACATGCTGGTGTCGCTCATGCAAAAGCCGGACAAAAGAAACAGAGCCCTGGTCAAGAATCTTCATATTGGATTCTCAGTCTTTGAGGTCAATACAGTAGTAGCATGTTTAATACTAATGCTGCCATTATTCAAATATGGGAACCATACTGAAATAATGCTGCTGAGCCAAAAAGTCAAATGAACAAAACAGTTCCGAATACATAATTCAACAAATAAAATAGCTCAGCTTACTTGACTTATTGGTAAAAAGAATAGAAGAAATGTACACCGCATGATTAGCTGGGTTTATGTGATTGAAATTGTGACAGGATTATTTATAAGAGCAATTTAGTTTTAGGTTGGAGGTTCCACTGTATTTGTATTTACTGAGATTTGGACTATATATATATAT
>NW_017806070.1:367588-369852 GCF_001891065.2 Hippocampus comes
ATATAAGTAATGATGAATGACGATGTTTTTTTTTTTGTTTTTGTTTTTGTCCCGAACATGAACCAATTTCCATCAAATCCTAGGTACCAGAAGAAGTGAGTATACTTCCGTCAATCTCATGTCATCTCATCTTATGACAGAGCTTTACTCGAAATGTCATGTGTGAAACCGAATTACAGTTGAAGGCGCAGAGAGGGAAGTTTCCAGCAGATTTCTTCAGTCGAAACAAACCGGTGGTGCAGACTAAAAACTATGTCAACGCTCGCGAGGTGATGGAGCTCGTCTTGTTGGAGCCCGGGGAATACCTGATTGTACCGTCAACTTTCAAGCCCAACGAGACCGCTTCCTTCATCCTGACCATCCTCTCCAAGGCAGAGGCCCATATCCAGTAAGTCTCTTTGTAGTGCCTCTGAGAATTTGTGCTTGCATTCCAATCTACCCCTTTACCTTTGCAAAATATTTCATCTCCACAGTGAGACTTCTGGCGGTCATACATACGGACCTAACGAAGTCGAAGAGGTTGTGATGCAAGCTTTTTATTTGATTGAATGTGAAACAAAAAAAGCACATTTTTTTCCCCCTCTGATGTGGATTTAACACTACCTGTTTTGTAGCCCGGGGATGCTGACGATAAGATGATGTTCTTCTCGCAAATATTTAACAAGGTAATCCCTGGATTTGGGTGTCGCAACATACATTTTACTTTAACTGACAAGAGTTAGGTAAATATTGTTAATCAGCTAAAATCCGTACACTTTTGAGGTGTGCCCTTTTTTTGCTTCGGATGGCAAAGTCACATTTCCGTGAAAGAGCATGTTGGCACTGTTCTGCTGAATGAGTCACTTGTTGGCATGAGGATTCGAACTGTTCTTTGCAGTTGGCAGACAACTGTGTTTCATGTCAACATCATTTCAACTTTGAATGGAGGAGTGATCATAACTTTTGGAGCTGTTTTGTTCTGCAAGTCTCTATCATCAATAGAGAGCGCCAGGGTGACGCCCTAAGTCACATTGAAAAGGGCAAAAATTAAAGATTGGAATAAATATCCGGAATCCATTTGCGTTTCCTCCTTCAGTCGGGCCACACACAGCCACTCATGATGTGTGTGTGAAAAGGAACTATCAAAGATGATGTTCTGTGTTATAAGTTGTATCAGTGAATGTAATTGTTGAAATGTTAGTTTAGTAGACGATGATATCTTGTCTCGCTTGAGTGGACTAAAAACATCTATCCATGTATTTGGTGATCCGCTTTATCCTCACAAAGGTCACGGGGCATGCTGGAGCCTATCCCAGCTGTCATCGGGCAGTAGGCGGGGTAAACCCTGAACTGGTTGCCAGCCAATTGCAAGACATATATAGACAACCAACCATCCGTGCTCACACTCACACCTAGGGACAATTTAGAGTGTTCAATCAGCCTGCCATGCATGTTTTTGGAATGTGGGAGGAAACCGGAGGACCCGGAGAAAACCCACGCAGGCACGGGGAGAACATGCAAACTTCACAGAGGAAGGCCGGAGCCGGAATTTAACCCTGCACCTCTGCAGTGTGAGGCCGGCGCGCTAACCACTCGACCATAAAAACGAAGTTTAAAAAGAAAACACATTCCTTTGTATTTTTATCACACATCAGAAGCAGCAGGTTTCATTGTTTTCGTAAATCGATCCAAACCAGCAGTTTCTTGCATTTTTAACATGTTTTTGACAAATACACAGCAATTAACCTGTGCAGGAAACCGTGGTTTACGTTCTCGCTCACCTCCAATATGTTTGGGCCAACCTACAATGCAGAGCGGCATACGAGCACTATTCAAGTCAGTGAAGTCAGTTCAACATATTTCCAGAGGAGAACATTTGGATAAGAACATTTCCAATGTCATTGTAATCATTTACCGTCATTAAAACTCATCACAACTTTATTCATACAGTGCTGCAGAGCAAACGCTGTTGTCAGAAAGTGCTGCACATAAATGATAAGTCAATAATGAAAATGACTAATTCAAATGGTATTTTCTAGGTAAAATAAACAATGGCACCCTGGACGTAACGCATGCAGGGGTGCAGTTTTAGTCCCTCTCCTTGCATGTTGTGCAAAAGAACTCCTGATGATAAGAATAATGAGACAAACACAACAGAATGAATGTTGTGTGTTAAGTATAATACACTTTCTCTCTCTCTCTCTCCCTCTCTCTCTTGCTCTCTCTCTCTCTGTGTGTGTGCGTGTGTGTGTGTGTGTGTGTATATATATATATATATATATATA
>NW_017806070.1:370042-382496 GCF_001891065.2 Hippocampus comes
ATAAATGATTTTTTTTTGCCGCCACTGGCAAGCGTGTAGCTGATTTGTAATTTCAAAAAGTTCATCATATCATCTTATTTCATTTTAGTCTGATGAAATGGATGCCGAACTGCTTCAGAAGTTCCTCAATGATAAAATCTTGGAAGGTAAGGGTGGGACACTTTTTTTTCCCATCAAGGCTGTCAAAGGAATTCCCTTGTATTGTTCTGATATGGTGTTGGGATTTTTTTCCCGTTTTTCCTAGGTGACTTGAAAACTGGGGGCTTCAGCATTGATGCATGCCGCAGCATGGTTGTTATGATGAGCGTATCCTTTTTTTGGCTGTTTTCTAAGTCAGGCAGGACAAGACAAAAAAAACCCCAAAAACAAAAAAAAAACCCAAACTGAATTCATCATTACTCCTCACATCATGGGATACACCAGCCCAATAGTTACGTTTTTGGTTCTGAACTGGATCTACTGTGGATGAGGATAGAGGAATGTATTTATGCCACTTGCTGGAATTGTTCAATGAGGCCACTGACCAGTTTTAAAAGCCATCAATTCATCATTTTGCATGTCATCCAAATCCACATTAATAACATAAACTATGTTCAGGGTCACGGGTGAGTTGAAGCCAATCCCAGCTACCGCAAAGCAGATGACACCCGGGACTGGCCACCAGTCAGTCAAATATCTAGGAGTAGAATTGAACCCACGCTGCTTGCACAGAAGTCAGGCAACATCCCCAGGGGCCATAAAAAAATAATAATCAGAGGAATATAATAATAAAATGCTGTCCTTGGGTCAACACCGCACAGTTTTTTCACAAAGCTACACGATTGGTCAGTCCACACACGTGGTGTTCAAATTCTCGACCAATCCGATGTGTTGAAAATAGCCTGCTCTCTTTGACGATGAAATGTTCATAGTCGAACAAACGTGCCAATTACTGTAAAGTGCTGATTTTCAAGCGACAGGGATTTTGCCTGACACCTGCCAAAATATAGTTAGCTTCAAATGACAGCGCGTGAGCGGCCTATTTTGGTTAGAGGTCTACCTTATTGTCATAAGGATCAGGATTTGAATGCCTTTCTATGTTGACTTTGCTCATTTGAACCCACATTCCAAAATCGTGCATTTCAGACGAACTCCAAAATAAACTGCCCATAGATGCAAAGGCCAATGTGAAGGTTTGCCTTTTCGTGCCCTGTTGACTGGTAATTGATCCAAGATGAACCTTACCTCTTCCCCAAAGTGGCCTGGGACAGGTTTGGGCATGTTTTGGCCGATTGCCAGTCTCGTTCCAGTCTTGGATGCCGTCAGCAAATGCAGTAAAATCACAAACCACAATCCGTACAGAAAATGTGTGAAACATGTGCCAATCTTTCACCTTGACATGAATTTGCAAAGACAACTACCACCCGAAAACTGAATTCTGGGGAACTTTATAGTTTGTGGAAGAAGGTTGTTTCGTACAAGGTAAACACATGCTTCTTTGCTCTCAGGAAAAAGTAAACAGACAAAGGATTTCAATATTTCTCTCGATATCATAGACAGTAGTTTTTGATCAGTTATGATTTATGATTTCTCCAGCAACTTTTCCATCGTATTGATGTGTCAGCAAATGGAACAATTTCCCTGAATGAGATGAGGAATGCTGCCGATGCTTTAGGTACAGCCAGGATACTTTTTGATTTTGTTGATAAACTGTGTTTGGTGATTACCTGGCTGCCATCGGGTTCATGTACTTAATGTCTTCCGTTTCTGTCAAAAGACATTCAATGCCCCTTTTTTGTCAACCTGTTTTCAGGAATAAGGGTCAGCAATAACATGTTGAAAATCTTGACCTTACGCTATGGGTCTCCCTCTGGAGGTGTAACAATGGAGAACTTCATCACTCTCGCTCTTCGCCTCGTCTGTATGAAAAGTGGGTGGAGTCTGCTATTACTGTCATATGCTGTTTTTGTTCATTTTCCTCAGCAGTAGTTTGGGATGCCTTTGACGTGTTCGAATGCATTTGGCTTTTCCATGTTATGTGTCCATCCATCAAAATGGTTAAAAAATTAATTTAATTAGTCCTTTCAATCTCTGTTCCCTGCACAGTCAATGTCGCCTCCACGTCTATATTCCTGCAACTAAAAATCATATTCCGTATTTTCTGCACAATAAGGTGCTTTGGATTATAAGCCCCGCCTTCAATGAATGCCATATTTTGAAACCGTTTTCTTACATAGGATGCGCTGCATTATAAGGCGCATAGAATAGAAGCTACAATAGTGGCTGCAGTTGCGCTCTGCTTCCAAAGGGAAGACAATAGGGGTGTTCACATGGCAACATTTGCTCCGGTGCTGTGCCGAGGCTGCCCCAGTAGAGCGTTCACACATGCAAAGTTATACTGGTGTACACCCTGAAAACAGCTTAAACCAGAGCAAATTTAACCCTGCTCAAGGAGGTGGGTTAAAAATTTGCTCCGGAGCAAATGCTCATTTGCGGGGCAGCACCGATGTAAAATGGTACGTGTGAACGGTTAAAAATTTGCTATGGAGCAAATGCTCGTTTGCGGGGGGAGTAGCCTCGCTACGCATGAGAAGAGTTCATTACATATGGGTAGAATACGTTGCTTTCGTGCTCTGTTGTACTTCCGTCATCTTTCCTTTTGAAGGAGACTGGACTGTTTCGGAGTTCTTTGTAGTTTGTTCCTCTGTTGTGTGTTCACAACCCCCCAATAGAATTTATTTAGTGATTTCCTCTCTTGATTTTCTGTTTGGCGCATTATGTTTGCTTTTCTGAGTGTCACTGAAGTCATCGTTGATTTACGTTTTTGGGGGCGGTCATTGAACGCCTCTTGAGCAGAAGGCACAGAGACCGAGAAGGACAAGGACGCGCCTGTACAGTAGTTGCTTGAGTTGTGTATGTTTTAAAAAGAACCAAGACAACAGATCTTCGTTTTCTATCGTTTTGCACCGCTGCAGAAACTGCCGTGCGAACACCGGGGTTCTCTTTAGTCAGCGGCTTTGTACGTGTGAACGCTCCACAAAATTTGCTCCGGTGTAAGATATATCGCAACAAAATACATCGGTGCAGCACCAAAGCAAATGTGTGCCGTGTGAACACCCCTAATATAATATCATACAGCTTGGTTTATACATAGCTGTAGCTTTAATAGAGAACTGGTCACAAACACAGACATGAAACATATAAATGCAAATGGCATTACAAAACAATAAATAAAAGGCAAAAGTTATGAAGACCATTGATTCAACAAAAAGGCACACAAACCTCTTGGGCTCACAACCCACAAGGGGCTAAATATCCTTATTAGCCTTGCTTGTCTCCTTCCTTCGTTTTGTCAATAATCAACTCTGCTTTTGGTATTATATTCGTGTCTGTTCGAGTGCGTGTTGGTGAATGCAGATGTCAATTGGTGTCAAGCAGAATCCTTTTAGGTTAAATTGGTTCCTGCTAATAATCACCACTAGATGGCATTGGAACATGAACAGGAAAACCAGTCAATGGGGAATATAAAGAGACTCTGTAACACCATATATACGGTGCATCAGATTATAGGGCGCACTGTCGGCTTTTGGGAAAATTAAATGGTTTTAGGTGCGCCATATAGTGCGGAATATATGGTACTTGGTTTTGCAATCATTTAAAGACAAAGCGTTTGCGTTTGAACCACTTGATAATTTTAGGAAAACTCATCCTCGCTGACTTGTAGGACATCATTTATAAAATAAAGTGGTATCATCCGCAAATGAGCACTAGACTCGCGCTGGACGTGAAAATAGGGCCCATTGTGTATCAGATTCCCCGACATTGTATTCTAAGCTTTAAATATGTTTTTATTTATTTTTGTCCTCATTAGAAATCTTTCAACGTTTTTCTGATGGAATGACGCTCACACTTCCTGAATCTGAGGTATGAAAGACCACGTGTCATCCTGTAGGATGCCTTAACATAATTTAATTACATATTTCTGTTTTCCAGTGGATGCAAATTTCAATGTGCACCTGAAGTTCAAGATGAATGACTTGAAAACCAAGGCGCCTGGTGATTGTTAGCAAAACAAACAAACAAACAAAAAAGAAGGGAAGAATTTGTTCACATAAAAAGGTATAAAAACGATTGTTTCATGCTTGCTTTCTGTATTTGATGGTGTCGGGTTAAAACCTCCAGTTATTGTTACATCTGTACTCAAACGTGTGTATGACCATTTTCTCTGTAATTGTAACTTCTATTGTAACTGCCTTACTAAATCCACTACTCGTAAAATGTAAAACTGTTCTATCAATCATGAGAATTCCGCAGCAAATACAAATCAACAAAAATGTTTGCCGTTGAGTTCATGATCACGGGCCGAAGTCACCATCATCCTTTTCGAAGTGCCAAACTGGGAGGCCCTTTGTATGAATCAGTACCCACAAAGCAAGTCTGTTGTCAAAAAGGCTTGATGACACCTGATATGTTCTCCTGACTTTGGTGCAGGCAGTGTGAGTCCATTTCCCACGGACTGCAAATGTGATTCCGAATGATTGTATTGATGTGCCTCGTGATTGACTAGCAACCAGTTTAAGATCCAGTTTTCCCACAAAGTCATTTGGGATAAGCTCCCGGTCCCAGCAACTGTGAACAGGATGATCACAACAGAAAAGGAATATCATATTGACTGTTGGCTATTAGACAGTAGCTTAGCTTGCAGAATGCTTCGTCTTTGTAATGATCAATAAAGAGAAAAACTGAAAGAAAAAACAAAAACGGCTGTTGCAACAAAGCTTTTTTAATTTTTTTTAACACCACGCACGATACAGTACATCCATTTTCTATGCAGCTTTTCCTCCTCAAGGGTAAAATGAGGCCGTTTTATTTTTTTTGAACGCCACGCACGATACAGTACATCCATTTTCTATGCAGCTTTTCCTCCTCAAGGGTAAAATGAGGCCGTTTTATTTTTTTTGAACGCCACGCACGATACAGTACATCCATTTTCTATGCAGCTTTTCCTCCTCAAGGGTAAAATGAGGCCGTTTTATTTTTTTTGAACGCCACGCACGATACAGTACATCCATTTTCTATGCAGCTTTTTTCCTCCTCATGTGTAAAATGAGCCCATCACAGTTGACTTTAGGCAAGATGTGAGTCAATCACAGGTCACAAACAGGTGTGGAACAAACTTTTCCCACTAACATTTACATCTCGGAGCAATTTAGAGTTTCCAATTAAACCACTGTGGGAGGAGGCCAGAGTAACTGTAACACACACACACACACACACACACACACACACACACACACACACACACACACACACACACACACACAAACAGACACATTTATGGGGAGAAACTCCACACAGAGGTGATCCAACATAAATTTGAAACTGCATCTCTTGACTGTGACAGAGACTACTACAGATGTTCTAACCACAACTCTGTGCACACAGTTAAACCGAAAAATGAAATACTGAATGAAAGTATCTGAATAAGCATTTTATTTTATTTTATTTAGTTTGACCTACTTGTAAGACACCTCAATTGGTACGTGTGCAGTGAGGGATTGCATCAGGGATATTGGTGCCCTGTGAGAACAAAATCTCCATTTGCAAGATCAAGTTGTGGTCCCTTACAAGATACATATGCTTGTCAGACAAGTGTTTTGTCATGAAAAAAATGTTTTATCATTGTCATCCGGCATGGACCCTGGATCTTAACTTTAGTGAGAAACAAACATGAAGACTGCAACTGCTTGGCAAACAAATGTGACATGTTTTGGACAACAGTGGAATTTTTGGACAGATGATATTTTTGCGTTGCGCCCCTGTAGTCCAGTGGTTAGCACATCGACTTCACAGTGCAGAGGTACCGGGTTCAATTCCAGCTCTGGCCTCCCTGTGTGGAGTTTGATGTTCTCCCCGGGCCTGCATGGGTTTTCTCCGGGTACTCCGGTTTCCTCCCACATTCCAAAAACATGCATGGCAGGCTGATTGATCACTCAATTGTCCCTAGGTGTGAGTGTGGGCGTGCATGGTTGTTCGTCTCTGTGTGCCTTGCGATTGGCTGTCAACCAATTTGGGTGTCCCCCGCCTACTGCCCGAAGACGGCTCGGATAGGCTCCAGCACCCCCCTCGACCCTAGTAAGGATAATAAAGCGGTTCGGAAGATGAATGAATGAATGAATGATATTTTGCTTTTTTTCTGAACTTTCTCGGTGGCTAGTTAATCTGCAAACGAGTCAAAAAACTTCTCTCCTAATTTGGTTTTCAACTGTCACTTGGTACACCATTCGAAAGGCACCATCGTCTTGAAACCGGACCGGGATTGCGGCGTTTCCTGTGGTATGGGGAGGTCTGCTCCATTGTCTCGCCAACTTTCAAAAGATTCCTTGAGAACATGAAAAGACATGGTTATGGCTATCCAAGTTAGTTCGTGTAGTTATTTTGTATGCTGGGATAAATCAACATGTGAATATGTTTGGGCATATAGTTTAGCACGGTTGACTTCTGTATTTGTACCAGTTGATGGTGGTAAAGCTCCAGTCAGAGTGGAGCATCAATTGTGTTTCCAAGGACAGAGATTTTGCATTGTCTAGGGTGAAAATAGCTTGCTGGGAAGCCATTCTAAATACAATATTTGATATTCAGCACTTCCATTTGGCTAAATATTGCACATACCTTCACAATGTGGAAATTTGTTGTTCCACTGATTTCCTTCACAAGCAATCAAGGCATTTCCTGTTAGTTTAAAGCCATGGTAACAGGAATACAGGGCCACCAATTTGCCAGCTATCTTGAACAGTACGTAATCACCATTCTCGATCTGGCCAGGAGAGCCACAACGTTTTAAATCTGGGGGTGGATGATAAGTTCTCATGTTGGTAAACATTACATTGGCATTGCAAATTCAGCAGAATGGTTGATTGAATTTCAATTTTAACTAAAACATTTTTCTGCAGAAATTTTTAATAGGCCTGCTACGTTGATCACCTGGAAGCGTTGTATACAGTATTTGTGAAAGCTGTCCTGTTGAGATGCAAGGCTGATGCTTTGGTGCTAAAAAGCTGACATTCTAAGACTGTCAGGTAGGTTTTTGAATGAGAATGGCTAAAAATACAGACATAACTGTCGGTGTGACGGCAAGATAGCAACCTAACTAGAAAAAGCGCTTGGCAGATGATTACAATTTTACATCATGTCCTGCATTCAGGTATTACTTGAAATAGTAATTCCTAAATGCTCACATCCAAAATGTTTATCTGTTCAGAGATAGCAAGATAGCCTCAGTACTTAAAGTGCAGGAGCAGACCGTGCGCTGTTGGCAGGTGCTTATTCTAATGAGAAATGACAAAATGCTGACATTGCAATGCTACCATACAGCAAGGTAGCAAATGCAACATAAAAAGTGAGAAGGCAGATCACCGAGGTTTGAACATTTTGCACAGCAGTCAGGTGCTATTCCTCATTGAAAATGATAGAGTGCTAATATGCCAATAGTACAAACGTTGTCCCACGTACCTTCACTTTTTTCCTCTCGCCACGCCTCCAAATTCATTGCTGGTAAATTGTTACATGAGACGTAACCTGAGGGGTACTTCCCAAATATGAAGGCATCTGGTGGTACCTCCGTGATGTCAGTATTTTCACATATGATCTTAGACAGTGAAACTTTTAGAAGTTCATCCCTCTGCTCTTGGCTAAACATACCGTCTGCCTCCCACCAAAACCTTGAAAAAAAACAAATGGTCTTCTTGAAAACTCAGTATTTCAAGCAAAACTTGCCCAGTGGAGTCGTGGACTGATATGACCTTTGGAGTTAGCTGCTTCAAAGCACCCTGGTCAGGCCAGATAAGATTGTGTAGATCAGGAGTGTCAAACTCATTTTTGTCGCAGGACACATTATAGTTACCGGCTCTCTTGGAGGGCCGTTATGACTGTGAAACCATATAAGGAAGTCAAGAATAATGGTTTATTCAACTATAGTTTAAGTGACTGCAATGAGGGTTTTGGTAACAAGAAAACTTACAAGAGCTCTCTTATATATTACATAGAAAATTTTGAAATTTTGGTACAAATTTTTGCACGCATCATTGAAGCCAATGTGTTTGATTTGCTTCTGCGGGCCACATCAAATAATCTGACGGGCCAGATCTGGCCCTGGGCCTTGAGTTTGAGACCTGTGGTGAAGATGATTTGACTGACATGGAGCAAAAATCTCTAAAACATGAACATTCGATACAAATTAACTGCTGGGAACAATTTCGCAAATGTACCTATACAAGCCACCAAAATCCAAACATAATGAACGGCAAATCACCAGGAAACTTCAACCATTATAAAATGCACTCATTAATGAGCCACCATTTTAAAAACGACTCATGTTGAAAAGAACATCAATATTTTGTGACATTATCTTCAAACGGAGTTTCAAAAACTGATGTTAAAATGTTTAGTCACTTTTTTCCACTTTTATATTTGTTAACTCTTTCACTTTTATATTTGTTACCTCAAAGAGTTAAATCTAAATATTACCGGTAAATAAGTCCATCCACGTAGCCATCCATCTTCTTCTGTTATCGGGTCGGGTCACAAGGGTAGCAGCTTTAGTAGGGATGCCCAGACCTCCCTCTGTTAGAATCCATTGTTTTTCCACGGTGTTGCCCCTCCCTTTTGTTGTGTTTCCTTTTTCAGTGTGAGCTGGGCATCTCCCTAGTCAGTGCACCTCCCAGACTCTCCTGTCAGCATAAAAGCCAGCCTGAAGAGCCACCCGTTGCCAGTTCATCAGCGATCTTTCCTGCTGTACTCGCTTCTGCCGAACCACTACGCTCCAACAGTTCTGTATTCCTCGACTTGGTCGTTTTGACTCCTTCTCAGTTCCTGCCACTTCGACCTGTCTCACTTCCTGACAATAAAACTGACTTCATTGTGTCTGCCTGTGGGTCCTGTGCTCATATCGAGCAAAGCCTACCACCCACTCCGAAGGTGTTTCCAGGTCAGGCGGGAGACAGGGGTGCCCTGGGTCATTTCCTGGGGCCTCCCCCCGTTGGGACGTATTGGGAAGACCACGCTAGGGAGGCATACATGAGGCATCCTAATGTAATGCTTGAGCTACCTCATCTGGCTCCTCTCAATATGGAGGAACAGCAGCTCTAAACTGAGTTCCTCTCGAATGACAGAGTTTCTCACCTTATCTCAAAGGGATAGTTCACACACCCTGGAAATGAAACTCACTTTAGCTGCTTGTATCCGCAATCTTGTTCTTTCGATCATGACCCACAGCCCATGACCACAGATGAGGGGAGAAATGTAGAATGACGGGTAAATCGAGAGCTTGGCCAGTTGGCTTATCTGCTCTGGCCAATACATGACACTGCACTGATGGGTTTCCTGCTCCTTTCTTCCCTGGCTTGTAAAGAAGACCTCATGATATTCCTCTTGAGCTCCCTCTGAAATCCTTCAGTTGGGGCAGGATCTCATTCCTGACCTGGAGAGGCCACTCCACTGTTTTCCAACTGAGTGCCAGATTTGGAGGTGCTGATCCTCATCCCAACCGTTTCACACTCTGATGCGAAACGCTGCGGCCACCAATGCTGACACACTCAATACCTCAACTGCACCTGGAAATTCTGTTCATAAAAGTTGTGAACAAAATTTGTGACCAAGGGCAGCCTTGTTGGCATCTGCTCTTCAGTGGACACAAATGCGACTTACCGCCGGCAATACGGACCAAACTCTGAAACTGGGTGTAAGAGCCTATATTAGGATGTCCGGCATCTCGTACTCCGGAGCACCTTCCACAATATCACCCAGAGCAGAAGTCACCAACTAAGCTACAATCCGACCATTTGGTACTGGGCCGAACAGAAACAGACAAAAAAAACTTTTTTTGTTTTTTTAGTTTTTGCTGGGCATTAGTAAAACACACCACACATACAGTATCACCCAGCCCGTCGATTACCTTCCAAGGAGCAATGTAAATAGGGCTGGGTGATTATATGATTGAGATTTGTGATATTACATGACCAGCGGCGAACTGTGCCCATATTTACGGCATCAGACCTGGCGGTAATATGTGCGATTCTAGCTCATTGAAGTCCCTGTTCTAACAATGGCTTGCAAGTTTAAATAAACAGAATCCGTCAATAAATGAAAGAAGAAGCGGTACACAGGAAGTAATAGTAACAAAAAATGGATGGATGGATAGATGGATGGATAGTTATGAAATCAGAAATCCAGGAAAATAGGTCTTTCAATTGTTGTTCAAGTTACTGCGAAAAGTTTATTGTGTATTACATGAAACTTTAAAATTTTGGTATACAGTCAAACCTCGGTTTTCGAACCTCTCTGTTCTCGACCAAATCGGTTTTTGACCAAAAATTTCGAGTTTTTTATGACTCGGATTACGACCGAAAATCAGTTCTCAACCAAACTGAGCGCACTTGAATACACCACTTGACTCCTCTCGCCTTCCTTACACGAGGAAGTGATGCTTCCTCGTGTAGCATTCCATTGTGAGCACACGTGTTCAATAAAGATTTTTTTTAAAAAGAGCATGGTTTCGGTTTTCGAACAAATCGGTTTTTGAACAGCCTTCTGGAACGGATTATGGTCAAAAACCAAGGTATGACTGTACAAGGATCATAGAGGTTGTCACATGGATCTGGCCCCCAGGCCTTGAGTTTAACAATGTGATTCAAGGTGAGAAACATTCTTGTAAATGTGCAGAAAAGTGACTTGAAAATTGTTTTAAACACTGTAAGAAGTAAATTTGACATGTTGCCGTTACTTTGAGCATGAGCCATTTTACAAACAGTGCATCAATCTAATCTTGATTTGTAAATTTCCAGTACAGATCTCACCTGTCACCATCACGAAGTGCTTTCATCTGCTTTGCAATCAGGCATGAAAACATAGGACCGGTTCTTGAGCCTGGCGAAAATGTCTCAACAAGTCCTCCGAGCCATATGTCAATGTTGTCAGGGTGTTTGTACAGTTGAAGTATCCTCTCTGCAACGCTGGCATCACTTACAACCTGTTTAAAGTCTTCCAGTGTTCTGATACGCTCCAGTCCACAAAAATCTCTCCAATCGTTGTATCCTGAAAATTTAATGGTCAATCAGCTTTCATTTGAAGATGTGAATGCTTTTCCACCTTCAAGGTACGAACATAGTCTCCTCATTCACTTACTCACGATACAGCATCAGAAGCAACCCGCGGTTCAATAACTTGCTCAAGAATACTTCAACTAGGTCATGGGGGTTGGTTGACTGATAATTAAAACCTGTAACCTTCGGCGAGAGAAACCACTGTTATACCACCCAAGCCAATTCACCAGCATTCTGGAGGAGATATGGATCGGGAGGTGTTTAAAAACTGCAGTTTTGTGTTTACATTCAATCATCAGCTGATGTAGCCAACACGAGTGATGTCATGCAAGATTGCCGTTTCAGTTTGATCAGTGAAGCTATGTGAATTTGGGTTGTTTGCAGATGACACAAATATTTTGATTTCTGGTGATTGCAGCAAATCTAGGATTCTACAGAATCTAGGAATTTACATGTTCTTCCCTGTACCTGTGTGGGTTTTCCCTGGGTACTCTGATTTCCTTCCGCATTCCAAAACCATGCATGTCATAGCCCGTGGATATTTTTGTGGAAGTGTACACTACACCCTAAGCATCCAATCAGTTTCACTTTTACAAGAAAACTATTTTAAAAATACAATTACAAAAGCAGGTCACCTTTAACCCACGGTGGCGCATGATCTGCATCACCGGACCTTACTAGCGGTCAGCAGTCTGCAATTGCAGCTTGCAATCTGAGCTGTTGCCATCTATCTTTTTTAAACTATTATTTTCATTCCATGTTTGTTTAAGCTACAATCCACCGATGGCACTGGCAAAGAATGGCACTCTGGAGCACCAGGAGAAGCATTATAAAACGGTACTCATACGTACGATAGTTTCTGTACTTAACATGCTGCAAAAGTGTGTCCCATGCCTCAGCGTCAGCTCTATACTAAGGTAGTGAGTGATTTCCTTTTCACAAACTCACAAACTATTGTATTTATTTTAGTGTTTCGTTCATGTTAGGGGCCATTATGGCTGTTGCTCATCATGGCATACGTGTGTGTGTGTGTGTGTGTGTGTGTGTGTGTGTGTGTGTGTGTGTGCGCACAGGTTAATCGTGGAAGGTTGGTTGTCTTGAAAAGTAGATCTTCGGTCAAAAAAGGTTGGGAACCCCTGGCCTACTGAGAGAAAGACCATGTTAAATGAATTCTTCTTTCAAAGTCAAAGTCCAAAATATTGGTACGATCTTTACTTGAGACCAGGGGTAGGGAATGCCAGTTCCTCGAGAGCCATATCCTGCCTGTTTTCGATCTCTCTCTACTTCAACTCACTTGATTCAAATGATCAGCTCATCAGCAAGCTGTGGAGAAGGCTGAAACGATCACGGGCAATTGAAATGGGTTTTTTGGAGGG
>NW_017806070.1:382514-384811 GCF_001891065.2 Hippocampus comes
AGCGGTTGGGGGAGGGACTGGGTCTGGATGTAATTTTCATTGACATGTCTACATGTCGGAGCGTTTCCTCACAACGGGCAGATGTTGCAGGTCGCAATGTGTCCTCTTGCGCGGCAGGGGACCCTACGCACTGTTCACGATCTGCATAGACGGAGGGGATTCTCTGCCTGCCATAACTATGCCGTATTTTGTCTTCAGGAGCATTGCCGAGTCATTTTCACTTCATTAGGTCAACTGGTCCTTAATATCTCATCTTTGCAGTTTCGGAGAGATGGATCAAACAAATTGTCTGAACAACCGCAATCATGATGTGCATCTATAGTCTTGTTAGTCATTGTGTCCAAACACAAAAACATGAGGAAATTCTATTCCTCAGAACATGTCGAATGGTGGGAGATTGCGAGGCTTTTGTGTGAAAGCACGTGAAGATGGTTAAATGTGTCACTGACTGAGATGTCAAGCAGGATGCGGTGTTATTTGCGTGTATTTAAATGAGGCGATATGCAAATAATTGCCCACCTCTATGCAAATGAGCCAAACTGATAAACAAAGGCTAATTCATTCACACCACCGCGATTAGCCACATGCAGTTTGAGTGAAGCAGATAACGTCTTAAGAAAGCTGGTGTAAGATTGCCGCTCCTCTGTTCTGTCCTAATCATGGCAGCAGTAGCACGGAGGCTTTCCTGGAGTACCAACATCATTTGACATTTGCTGCAATTGGGTGTATGGAGAAGTGCAATGATATCTAGCAATATAAACATACACTACAACATTGGAAGTTATTTATTGTCCAGTTTGAAACGAACCTGGGAGTCCATGATCTCGTCCTCTCTGCAGGTTCAATGAAGCCAGGTCCATATCTTGTGGAATAGATAAAACAATCAGCCTCTCTGTCAGTTCGTCGGTCAACAATTTGTTTGAATGAGGGGCTGCTGCTTGCGTTCCAAGTGCACCTCTCACGATTGGGTCAATCCCACCTAAAAAAAAAAAAAAAAAAAGCAACAACTTTTGCTTAATTTTCTTGTTTCAGGCTAGATAAAAGTGTCTGGAAGGACCAAAAACCAACTGTTTGTGATATCAGCAACAACCTCCGGAGGGCATGGGGTGAGGGGATCAAAATCTCCTGTTTCCAAAAGGCTTTATGAAGAATCTATCCATCCATCCATTTATATACCTATACATACAACAGTGGCGTGCCGTCAGGGCCTTCAAAATTATGTTATTGCCGTTGCCAATACTGCAGTGGCTCTAAGTGTCTGTCAATGTTCGGTTCTGCCAAGTGTTTCTGAACTTCGTTTGTAGCATTCAGTGTCACAGATTTAGATGGGGTTTCTGAAAGAACTTTCAAACCGGGGAATTGCTTCCTTTTTTTGCTGGTTCCACTGTTCCAACTTCCAAATACTTGCAGATATAGCCATTGAAGTGACATCCACACAAGCTGTGCTGGGGGACTCTATCGCTGTCAATTCAAATGACAACACGGTCTAATCACCAAAACCACTGATCCATTTCCTGAATCAGTCACGTGGTACGGTGCTTCAGGAAGGTTCGAACTTCATTGCCTACGTCACCGATCCACGCTCCACATTGTGGATGCAGTGATTACTCGACACACAATTCGAAGTGCATGTTCATTTCCGCTTTCAAGAGTGACTGTAAATTGGAATAATGAGTCAATTTGAGTAATTCTGAAAGCTTAAAAGAGGAAAAGTAACAGTAAATTTTTCAGTGGCGGACCCTGAGGGCCAGCAAGGCCTTCTCTGCTGGCCTAAACATTCTCAGAAAAGTAAATTTACTTTTATGTATTTTATGTTATTTTATAATTTGTTATTTTATTTTCATAAATATGTAAACAAAATTATTGTCTGTATTCTTTACGTTGCATTATTTCCACTTAGTTGAGTGGCTTTCAGTGTTATTTTAAATAACATTGAAAGCCACTCGATAAATAAGTTATTTATTATGGTAGAGTTTTTAACCAATCATATTTCAGCTAGCTGTATTGCCAGGTAAATTACATTTGCTCGGGGCCTTCAGATTAAACAGAGCAGGCCCCTGTGCACTGTAAGTGAACGGGCACAGTCAAGTTTCAATAGCCAATCAGATCACGAGTCTGACACTCGTGATCTGTATCCTGTATCCTGACTTGTTCTCGTCTGCGTACTAGGGCTAACGAGAAGGCCTTACGTCGAGACTGGCCATGTGTTTTCGGTGATTGGATTAGCGCCGTTTCTGTTTCCTGAGAATTGTATCATGATTTGTTCAATAAAGATTAAAAAAAAAAAAAAAAAAATG
>NW_017806070.1:385390-385588 GCF_001891065.2 Hippocampus comes
TCGTTAGTATTAAATTCATGGTAACGAACTAAAATGACAAACGTGTATCAAATAAATCTGCTCACCTGCAATTTATAATGGCGCATTGTAGTCACCTTCGTGCACGAAAGTTCCTTCAATCTCAGCTGTTAGTCAGTTATTAGTTAGTCAGTTATGTCAGTTATTTGCTGTTGTATCGCCGATTTTCAAAATGCGAAT
>NW_017806070.1:385600-396310 GCF_001891065.2 Hippocampus comes
AGTTTGTTTTGTTATTGTTTGGTTGGTGTCTTATATGAAACTGCGACATTGCGCAATTTATTGGACAGACTTGTTTAAGATCACACAGCTTAATTTGGGTGGCATTTTATTTCGTATTTTTAAATCATCTTTTTATTTTTGACTATCTGTAAATTTAGTTTCCTGCTCTTAATTGTGAATGCATACTTGATGGTTTTAAATGCTCCTGAAATTAAGTGCTGCTTGATGAGCCTATATTGTGTATGTATGTGACGTCACTGAAGGCCTAAGGTTGAAATGCATGGCCCGCCACTGAAATTTTTAAATATTAACTGCAGTCAGACGACAGTACAAATTTCAAAACACTGATCTGTTAGATCGGCGGTCCACAACCTTTTTTGCCCCACGGACCGGTTTAATGTCAGACAATATTTTCAGGGACCGTCCTTTAAGGCGTGTAAATACAACAAAATAATATGATTTGACCTGCGTGAAAACTGTGGTATTTTCGTAACATAAAAACAAACACGAATCATGACAGGAGGAACGTCCTATCTGGCCGCAAAATACTCTGGTCGCTACGGTAACATTTAAACATGCCTTCAAAATAAGATAAACTGCAAATACAAAGTGCATGAAAAATACAACTAATCATCGCTGCATATTATGCAGAGTGGGCTTGGTGCGTGGGAATCTCCCGTTGAGATTAATAAATATTTTAAGTAGGACTTCTGATACTGTCTATTAAATGTAGCCTTCTTTTTCTTGAAAGTCGTAGGCTTCTCTTCTGTCTCCTGGCCAGGCCTTTTCCCCTTCTCAACGAGAGGTTTTTTTACTCATTTTTTAACTCATTTTGCTAGCTCCCCGGTTTCATTTTAGCAGTAACCTATCATGTGACCGAGAAGCACGTCTTGACGTGCGTCAAGAGTGACATACTCTAGACGCATGTAACTGAGAATCCGGTATTCTTTTCAAAATAAAACATTTGAGATTCCAAAATAAATAAACGGAAGTAATATAAGTTCTTTATTCTTTCTGTGCGATACCGGTCCACGGCCTAGGGGTTGGGGACCACTGTGTTGGATTACTAGTTACTAAAAATGGTCGTCATACTAGTGTTCTGTAACAAACATTCCATTTTTACAGTCAATGTCAATCAAGATCATAACTTCCACACCATGGGAAGCAAAAGACATGGCAGAGATGTCATTGTTTATCATACCATCTACATTCACGGTTTGATTAAATGAAAAGCACATATATACTAATCTTGCCCAACATATTCATTATACAAGCAGGAACGAACTAAGTCAAAATCAAAGTTTAGAATCATAAAAAAAAAAAAAAAAAAAAAAAAGGGCCTAAACCGGCGGTCGGAAACCTTTGACACTGGGAGCCGCACATCTAAAATGAAAAAAAAAAAACTTCTACTACTTTACCGCAGCATGTTTCTTATGAAATCCACGTGCTACAGAGAAAATTACATTTTATTCATTTCATGAACACATTTTGAACATTTTGAATTCTTGAAAAATACTAACAATGAATGTCTCTTTCAAATAAATTAAAAAGCTGAATTTAAATTGTCCATGTAGCAAACGAAAGCAGAAAAATGCCATGAGGCGTCATCCTTATATCCATTTATCTTATCTAAAATGAAGATAACACTGTATATATTGCTTTTTCTTACCTTTACACTTTGTATAAACAACTATAGTGTGGTTATGTCTTATGAAGTGCTACGGAGAAAATTAAATTTTACCGATGTAATGAACACATTTTGAATTCTTGAAAAAATAACTAATGTCTGAATGCGGCCACAAAGCTTGCATATGTAGTTGAATTTGCAGACTTCACCCACTTCTTGAATTGATTTTTCGTCCGGTCAGCCTTCTGCATCAGTTCCGAAACAGCTTTTTTCCTCTCTTCTCCCTCTGGATATTTTTCAGCAAAGGCTCTGTGTGTATTGTTAAAATGTCTTGCGACATTTGACCGTTTATTGTTAGCCAGTTTTTCTCCACAAATTAGGCATACTGGTAGGCCACTCTCGCCCGAGGTAAATGCAAATGAATCTGCCCAGGCATCATTGAATGTTCTATTTTCTTGAGATATTTTTCTTTTCTTACATTTCTCCATTGGCTTTGCCGGGGTTGAAAGTCGCTCAAAATAGACGCCGTTTCAGCGGGTATACCAGCTTCCGCAGTGTGACGTCTATTTTGAGCGACGAAAAAATAATATCAAATAATTTAATTAATATTTTAATATTTCAACATCACAATAGTCTTCAAATTTAGAACTAAAATAATGTAAAAACTAACACAAATAAAACACACTTCAATTAAATACAAAAAAAAAATTTTTAGTAATTTATTTTCCCAAGCCAATCAGAGCCGCATTATAAGGATGAAAGAGCCGCATGAGGCTCAGGAGCCGCGGGATGCCGACTGATGGCTTATACCATGCAAAATCTGATTTTGGAGCATTTATCCGTGTTCAAATGCTAATACCTTACAAAATAAACAAATAAAAATACCCCCAAAGTGGTGTTTTTTTTTTGGATTTGTTTTATGCCAACACCAAGGAGGCATATACACCCCACCCCCTCCCCCCTCTTGGAAGAGCGGACCACAACTTGGTATTTCTCCAGCCTGTGTACAAACCCTTGGTGCACAGGCAGCCAGCTGTGACCTGTATGGTCAAAAAATGGTCCACGGAGGCTGAAGAGGCTCTGCGGGACTGCTTTGACTCAACCAGGTGGGAACTCTTCAGCGAGGTTCATGGGGAGGACATTGATTCACTCACCGACACCATCACGGACTACATAAACTTTTGTGAGGAGAACACCATAGCCACCAGGACTGTGCGATGTTTTTCTAATAACAAACCATGGATTAATCCCGACATAAAGGCCCTCCTGAAGGAGAAGAAGAAACAGGCTTTTATGTCGCGAAACAGAGAGGAGCTGAAGTCCGTGCAGATCCAGCTGAGGAGAAGGATCAGAGAGGGGAAGAAGGCCTACAGCACAGGTGTCAAACTCCGGTCCTAGAGGGCCGCTGTCCTGCATGTTTTCCAAGTCTCCCTGTTGCAACACACCTGATTCAAATGAACAAGTTCAATGTCAGGCTTCCACAGAGTTTACTGATGATATGATCAGTTGAATCAGATGTGTTGCAACAGGGAGACTTGGAAAATATGCAGGACAGCGGCCCTCCAGGATCTGAGTTTGACACCCCTGAAACTGTTAGGGTGGTTCTGTTTGAGACCAACAGGTGGCACTTTAGGGCTCTTCCTGCAGTGGCACACCTGTTAGTCATTGTGTCATTAGTTAGTGTTTCTGTTAATAGGACTCCCTGCCCGACCTGTCGAGGTTGGGTCATTGTGTTGGTCACTGTGTTTGCCTTTGTTTCCGCCTAAGTTTGTATTTTTTGTTAAATACATTTTGTTCAGTCCACCCTGCTTCTCCCCACCTCCCTGCTTTTTGGGGTCCTCCAACTACCACCACGCAAAACCTAACAATAGCAACCTCTGGGGAATGGAAATGGCTACCTTGAGACGGCGCGCTCAGGACGAGCTTGCACAAATTAGCTCATGAACTCCTCTAACCACAGGAGTGCATTGTTTCTGACCAGACATCTTTCTGTGGACTTCATCAATGGTTCTGACGTATGTGTGTGCTTCCCCTTCCCTTTAGAAGCTCGTGTATTAGGGACCTCTTTTTTCAATAAATTGAGGACTTGGCAGGTTGTATCTCAGAGTGGGTCAGAGATTGCAACCGGGTACAACCTGTCCGTTCTCTTGTCTTCCTTCCGTGTTTGTTTATTAAATGTTGGAGGGCGCCTAAACCTAACATCTCTCTGAAGTGTCTATTTGAGAAAGCTTTCTTTTTTACAAATGCTTGTGCATGGGCGTAGCAACATTTGCTGATGTCCATTGATCGCTCAACAGAGATTTTTGATTTCCACCTAACAATGGCAGAGGAATATGCAACTGCTTCACATTGGCATTCTCTATTACGATGCCCATTCGTTCTTCGTTCTCATAAATATTTCAGAGCAGACCCCCGCTCCCTGTGTATGCTTCCGCAAATCGATGCACCTTTTTGAACGGCCAACGGAGACAAACAAAAGCTCTCTGGCAAAGTTTCATCTTTTCAAGTTTGCATTGCTTCTCAGCTTTAAGACCATACAACATCGACTGATTTATGTCTTGTGTTATTTATCAGACACCTCTGGCTTTGTGTGCTATGGGGATAGAGGTTCTGTTTGGATGGATGAAGAAAATATATTCAAGCCACATGACTTCAAGTATATGCATGGAAGGAAAGCATACAATACTGTATGTTTTTAAAAAAGGTGGTTGCGCAGTCAGTATATGAAAATCTTTTTTTTTTTTTTTTTTGAAGCTGGGCAGAGCTCCACAGCTGTGGAAAACTTCTTGCCTGGTCCCAGTGCCCAAGACCCCCCACCCTAAGGAGCTGAACAGCTACAGCCTAGTGGTGCTGACGTCTCACCTGATGAAGACGCTGGAGAGACTCGTCCTCGCCTATCTTCGAATGCTGGTCAGCTCTGCACTGGACCCGCTGCAGTTTGCCTATCAGCCTGGCATCGGCGTGGAGCACGCCATCATCGACCTCCTCCACTCAGTGCTGTTGCACCTGGAGAAGGCTGGGAGCACCGTGAGAATCATGTTCTTTGATTTCTCCACTGCCTTCAACACCATCCAGCCCAACTTACTGGGGGATAAACTGCAGAACGCCGGAGTGGACCACCACCTCACATCATGGATTACAGACTACCTCATAAACCGGCCGCAGTACGTGAGGGTACAGAGCTGTGAGTCGGACAGGCTTCTCTGCAGCACTGGGGTGCCGCAGGGGACTGTCCTGGCTCCATTCCTGTTCTACACCTCAGACTTCAGACACATCACTCCAACCTGCCACCTTCAGAAGTTCTCCGATGACTCTGCGATTGTCGGCCTCATTACAGAGGGACACGATCGGGAGACAAGGCACTGACGAAGGACTTTGTGGACTGGTGCCAGCAAAATCACCTCCAGATCAACCCCGGGAAAACTAAGGAGTTGGTTGTGGATTTCTACAGGAAACAGCCCTCACCTGCACTGATAAACATCCAGGGTACGGACATAGAGAGGGTGACATCCTACAAGTACCTGGGTGTTCTTCTAAACAATAAACTGGACTGGTCCACCAACATGGACGCCCTGATTAGGAAGGGACAGAGCCGACTCTTCCTGCTCAGGAAACTGAGGTCTTTTGGGGTTCAAGGGTCACTCCTTAAGACATTCTATAACTCTGTGGTGGCTTCGGCCATCCATTATGGCATTGTCTGATGATCAGGCAGCATTTCAGCCCGGGACAGAAAGAGACTGGAGCGACTGGTCAGGAGGGCCAGTTCTGTCCTGGGCTGCTCCCTGGACACTCTGGAGGAGGTGGGCAATAGGAGGATGCTAGCTAAGCTAAAAGCTATGATGGACAGTCCCTCCCACCCCCTCCAGCCCCCCCTGACAGCACTGGGCAGCTCCTTCAGCCAGAGACTGTTACACCCGCGCTGCAAGAAGGAGAGGTACCGCCGCTCGTTCCTACCGACTGCTGTCAGCTTGCTGAATAAAAAAAATAAAATACGTGACAAACCAGTAACAATTGTAAATAGCACAGCCACCTTATACCAGTTGCATATATATATATTGCACTTATATTGAACTGTGTACAGCTCTCTTCTGAAACATTTATTTTGTGCATACAAACACTGTTTTTTTTCTTCTTTCTACCCCACAATTTTGCTGCTGTAGACTAAATTTCCCCAGTGTGGGACAATAAAGGATATCTTAACTTAACTTCCTCCATTCACCCATTTATGAGCATTCCTGCTCATTCCTATCTCTAAACATCATCTCCGTCCAATCCAATAAAATGATTGGGTCCTCAATCTTATAAGATTGAAGGAGCCACCTCCATACTGCCCCTGCAGACTAAACACGCGTCTGCTTTCTCAAGCAACCAGCGGGACAAGTGTATCCGGGAAAGAGGCGCTACGAGCGGCCTCCCCAGCAGAGGCGCCGGCCTACCCGGCGACTTTATTATTAGTATTTACTGTTTTGTGGGTGATGCGTGCACAGATACATGTGGATTCATACGTACGCAGTGGCTGGCTTTTGAAACATCATGAAAATGGTGCGGCAGCCACACGCACAGGGACGGGGTTTTAGTGAGCCAGACGTCTCACATCATTGTTAAAATAGCTAACAAAACAACTCATATTTTCAAAAGAAATCAGATCACCATTGTGCCACAAACACGTGCCTATAGTTAACTGTGGAAATCTTAAAATAGCATAATACAGACCCTTTACAAGATTTTTGGTCATTGCTTTTTTTTAGATACGATTTGACTGAATGAACCATTGATTGTAGGATACAAAATGGCGTCTGACGTTGGAGATAATTCATCACTGCTGTTTACGTGGGCTTGGGAATCACTGCATGAGAGGAGACTAGGGGAGCAAAAGCAACAGCAAAGAAAGTAGCAGTATCTAGTAAATTAAAATCAGCAACATTTTGGTTTTTACGAAGACTTGTTCCTGCTTGATTATGTGTGTGATGGGCATTGTTGTGGATAGGTTTGAATTATTTTCATGAAACCCTGACTGTGGCTGGATAACGCACTCATGCCTGCCCAATCTTAGCTAACCCGGCCTGAGGTGTTTTGTCACCCTGGCCACCCAATGGAAATTTTTTTTCTGTTGCGCCCGTGGTTGTTATAATATTGTTTATTTTTAAAACAATAGCTATTATGTTCGTAAAAATATACATTACATGGGATGTTCTGCCAAATTTTCTGTATTAGCATTCATCAAAATGTTAAAAAGTGGTCTATTAAGGGAACGTATCTTACGGTGGAGATAATGCTGAAGATTTCAGTAGAGTAAAGAAATGACAAGCAACATATGTCTGGCCAGTTTCATGAATAACTCTTACCTTCTTTGATGATTCGCCATGGACTGAAGAAGGTTTCATGCAGCTTTAAACTGGGGAAACTTTCATGTTCCTGGTAGCTCGCATTGAGTCTCCTGACGACTGGGGAGATCGTTGCATGACCAAACCGGAATGCCGCCGTGGCAAAAACATTCGAGGCAGATGGGTCCACAGTTGGATCATATCCTCCATATGGTCCAATGTAATTGTCAAAAAACTCTTTCCCAATTATTTTTGGAACATAATCTCTCATGGTTATAATCTAAGAAAAAGCAGAAAACACTGTAATTTAGTTTTAAAAGCCAAACTAATGCCCAGTGAGAGCATTACATTGCTGCTTTTAAATTATTGCCGGGATAAACGGCAACAGTAGCCAGGACAAAGACAAACAAGCATGTTTCCACCAACTTGTTACCATTTTTACATTTGTCTGCAGCGGGACTCGAACCATGACCCTCCAGCTCAAAAAGCCTAAATCCTTACAAATGCCAATACAGCTCATACTGCTCCAATATTGGAAGTTTGAAAGAAAAAGTACCATTGTTCAATGAGGATAAAATAATGATTCAACATAAAGATGATTACTTAGGAATGTTTTAGGAATCTACTTTTTGATCAACCAACCTCCCGCGATCGACCCGTGACCGCACGCGCACATACGCACGCACTTACACACGGATGCCATAATGAGCAACATCCGTAACGTCTCCTAAGATGATCGAGGCGTAGGACGCACGTTTGCAGTGTGTTAACTGTTGTAGCTCACGTGTCCCGTTTAAAATGCTTCTCTCAACCATCCACATTCACATTCTTTGCCAGTACCCTTGGTGAATTGTACATGAAATGATGTTTTTTTTCACAACAGCCACCTTGCCTGGCATCCTGTCCTGCTAATAGAAACGTGCATCCAAGGCTATGACGTAAATCCTCGTTGACAGAAATGTTGACATTTAATATTTATTCTACACATTTTTAAAGCAACGTGAAGAATGTTTGTGTCATGTTTGTCCTCCAACAGAAACCACATTAAAACAAAAAATATATTTCCTCCCCTATCTTTTTTCCATTTTCAAACATTTTGAAGAAGCTCCAGGGAGCCACTAGGGCGGCGCGAAAGAGTCGCATGCGGCTCTGGAGCCGCGGATTGCCGACCCCCACTCCAGTGCTTGTCATTTTGCGTCCCGACACCACAGACTTAACCCAGTTAGGGACAATTAAAGGAAGGACAAAAACCCCTTCTGTCCCTGCTTTGTCCGTCCTCTTTAAAAACCTCTTGTCCTCCATCCTCCACCCCTAAAATGGGCATCTGTCTGGGACGGATGGACAAATAGTTCCGTTCGAGGAACGGAATTGTCACGTTGTGTGGTGGTGGTGGACCCCAAAAAGCAGGCAGGAGGGAGGAGCAGGTTGTGTTTAAAGAATTGTATTGATATAAACACAGAAAACGAAATCCAAAACAAAGCCCTGATAACAAAACGAAGCCAAAGTATCAAACAAAAAAGCATGACTGAAGCTCAAAACTAATAGTAACAAAAACATGACCCTAAACATCATTACAGAGCAAACATGACAGGAACTAACAATCAAACAATGATCCGACACCGAGTGGTTGTGCCGGGAGTCCTTTTAAAGCAATAATTACATAACGACCAACAGGTGTGCAACTGCAGGGAGAGCCCTTCAGTGCCACCTGTTGGTCACAAACAGAATCATGACAGGAATGCCCATGGCTGGTGAGCAGTCTGTCAACAAATGTTTGCTGGTGTAATGGTTGTAGCAGAGCATTTTTGTCCCAAACAGAAATTTATGTTATAATCTGTCCTGGAATATTTCTCAGCAAATACCCAATTTGCATTTTTTTGTTTCATCCAATTTTATAATGTCCTCGTTTACATTACTAATACGACTTCTAATGTGAACGCAATGCACCCGTGTTGTGACGCACCTGCGCACAAAGCACAATGTTGAGTGATGTGCATCAGAAAAACGACACCATGTGGCACAGTGTTTAAAAAGCAAAAATAGTCCCGTATGGAGGGGCTTGTCTCTCTCCTCGATCTAAGAGGTGAGACCTAAGATTACAAATGCGAGGAAGTAAAAAATTCAACCTGCGCAAGTTGTAACTAAATATGGTGGCATTTTTGTCTCTGACATCAACCAATTTGGAATTTGTACTAAAGTAATGTAAATACAACCTCACAAAATTTTGTTTGAACCACCGTCAAAAATTTGGGATTAGAGATGAAGGTCCATCCTCAACTAGGAAGCATGAAAACCTTGTGCGAAATTAGCAGAATTGCTTGTTAATAAAGTGTTTCTTTTCCCATAATGGTGGTTACGTTTTCTTACACTTGTGTGAGAAATGTGAAACCCAAGGTGGCTCTGTGCATCTTCACTTTGTCATTAAGGACTACCACATTTACCATTTTCAATTCGAACAAATTGGAAGATAAAAACCATCCCAGTGCATGGAATGAAAACCAGTGACAAAATGACGCCATGCCAAGCCATTTCATTCTCCACAACAAAATTGGACCATATATTAAGTAAGATACTGTACCTGGTGCAGAGCCCCAATAATCTTGCGTGTTTCTTCATATATGGTCTCCGCATTCCAGTGACCGTTGAGGTGTTTAAGTGTCTCGGCTATTTGATTGTGTTGCCTCAGCCACAGCAGATGCAAACTGGTCAGAGGCAGACCCTCATTGACCCGACTGTCTCCAGCGCGGAAACATGCCACATTCTCCTCACCATGCAGACAGACTGATTGGAGAGATTCTTCAAAAGGTAAGTAGGGTCTTCCTTTGGGGTCCTTAAAGTGTTCATTAACAGTGAGTTTCCCATTCAACCCGCAGAGGTCTCGCAGTAAGTTGTTGACTTTTGGCCCGGAGCCATACACGACTGATCCATCAATGAAAGATGTGATGGCATTCATCTGTTGTTGCTGCATGGCTTGTAAGATGTCACGCCCAAAGCCATTGAAGCAAGCTGGTAAAGAGCGATTGAAAGGCAGGCAGCTTTGTGCACTTGGGAGGTTGTCAAGTGCCTGCAGAAAAGAAATGAAATAATAGTATGTTCTTGTTAGGTGTTGGGGTGGTTAGCAGTTTTGAGTTACAGCAGGAATGATTTTGGTACCAAAGCTGGATTTGGATTTGTCATTGTGCAGTGGCGGACCCTGAGGGCCAGCAAGGCCTTCTCTGCTGGCCTAAACATTCTCAGAAAAGTACATTTACTTTTCTGAGAATAACATAAATTTGTTATTTTATTTTCATAAATATGTTAACAAAATTATTCTCTGTATTCTTTACGTCATATTATTTCCACTTAGTTGAGTGGCTTTCAATGTTATTTTAAATAACATTGAAAGCCACTCGAAAAATAACTTATTTATTATGGTAGAGTTTTTAACCAATCATATTTCATCTAGCTTGTGTTGCCAGGTTAATTAAACTTGCTCGGGGCCTTCAGATTAAACAGAGCAGGCCCCTGTGCGCTGTAAATGAACGGGCACCGTCAGGTTTCAATAGCCAATCAGATCACGAGTCTCGTGATCTGTATCCTGTATCCTGACTTGTTCTCGTCTGCCAAGATTGGATTCGCTCTGCTAGAGCTGTCACTCGCATTTTAACTCAAAATGGCCGAAGGAGAAGAAGTTGATCTGGCTGCAGAACTACTTTCCACACAATTTGCAAGACGAGCCTTCCACGAAAAGCTGGATATTGTGCAAAGAGGTCGCCCAAC
>NW_017806070.1:396601-409840 GCF_001891065.2 Hippocampus comes
AAAAGGACTTGCTAATGGACCTGAAAACTGTGCAACAGAGCCACTGAAGTGTTCCTGAGATAAAAAAGGAGGATCGACTTTATTTTCAAATAAGCAGACGCTGTGAGAACTACACTGGTGAGTCAATGAATTTTATTTTACATTTCTTCTTGTCATTTTATTTCGTTAGAATTAAATTCATGGTAACGAAATAAAATGACAAAGATACAAACATGTATCAAATAAATCTGCTCACCTGCAATTTATAATGGCGCATTGTAGTCACCTTCGTGCACGAAAGTTCGTTCAATCTCAGCTGTTCGTCAGTTATTATTTAGTCAGTTATGTCGGTTATTTGCTGTTGTATCGTCGATTTTCAAAATGCAAATGATCTGTTTACTTTATTTTCAAAGAACAGTTTGTTTTGTTATTGTTTGGTTGGTGTCTTATGTGAAACTGCGACATTGCGCAATTTATTGGACCGACTTGTTTAAGATCACACAGCGTAATTTGGGTGGCATTTTATTTCGTATTTTTAAATCATCTTTTTATTTTTGACTATCTGTAAATGTAGTGTTTCCTGCTCTTAATTGGGAATACATACTTGATGGTTTTAAATGCTCCTGAAATTAAGTGCTGCTTGACAAGCCTATATTGTGTCCTGCTCTTAATTGTGAATGCATACTTGATGGTTTTAAATGCTCCTGAAATTAAGTGCTGCTTGACAAGCCTATACAGTATTGTGTTCATAATATGTGATGTCACTGAAGGCCTAAGGTTGAAATGCACGGCCCGCCACTGTCATTGTGCCTACATGGGATTTGTCGCGAGTACTTCGAGTTCCTCCCACAATTCCAAATATTGCACCGTGGATTTAGATGCCTCTAATCAATTATTAAATTGCTCAAGGGTGTGATCTGATTGTGAATTATTGCCTGTCTCTTCCTGTATGTGTCAGTCATGTTTTTACCTTGGATTACCCTTTTTTGCATTAAAAAAAAAAAAAAAAAAAAAAAAAAACTTAAATTGGAGCAACTTTAAAACATGAATTGTTAACATTTATGGAAACAATGTTAGCACAACAAAGCAACCAAGTTGTTTGATCCAAAACAAATTGCTGAGTTGTTTTTGCTTGTTTCTTTAACTTTGGCGGGTCAGTACAAGGGACAACAGTTGTGTATAAACTTGTATTTATTTGTCAAATGCAGGAAAGCCAATTTTCACAACAGCAAAAGTGGTATATAAAAAATAATAAGTTGAATTGCCAAACTTCCCAAATTCCAAGTTTGTTGCCTTGAAATTTTGTGTTCACTCAGGGGATAGGCACTGTATGGGATTTTGTCCGCACTCAGATCATGAACTGGATAAATGTTTCAAGGAAAAAAGGCTAGGTAATTATAGATGAATCATTGGTAATTACAGAGTAAGACAAAGTAGGATATATATATATATATATATATATATATACCACTCTTTCTCACAAGGCTTGCAGGCGTGCTGTAGCCTATCCAAGATGAGATGTCCTATCCCAGCTCGGTACACCCAGAACTGGTCACAAGCCAATCCCAGGGCACAAAAAAATGAACAACTGGTCACGCTCACAATCACACCTGGGGACACTTTAGCGTCTTGGGTGACAATACAATTTATTGATATGTTTTATTACTGGCAACTCATCTTTCTTTTATATTTATACTGTATATGTTAACTATTTAATTAAACCATTACTAGTACTCCCACTCAGCCATTTCTATGCTACTTATTCTGTTGGGTCATGGGGAGATGGATGCTATTCGAACTGACTGAGGGTGAGAGGCAGGCTACACCCTGGACCGGATGCAGGAAAAGTGGTCAGGATTGCATATGTCAGTGTCAAATGTTTTGTGTTGTGTTCTATTATATTGTTATTTTTTGTTAACCCATTCCCCGCTGAACAAAACGGGGCTGTGGAAAAATGCTCCCCATTACAGGCGCATAAAAAAAAAAACAAGGGCCCCAGGGCTGTCCAGCGGTGACAGTCAAACAGTTCCAACATCCCTTCTAATCAAAATCAGTGCTGTTACACGCGTGCTGCAGAGAAGGCGGAACCACCAAGCCAGCAACAACCACTCCTTCGACGAATATTGTGGCCAAAATGCTGAAAAAATCCACATTGCATCCACACGAAGGACAACAAACACCATATGACAAAACAAAAGACAAAAACAACATAAAACAAAGCTCTTGAGGAGCTGTTGCCGACAGCTGCCAACTACAGCGCTATCTTGGATGTATAATGAAGACTATCTCCGTCAGATCGGAGTTAAATTCCCCCATGGTAAGTTATTTTTTGTCAATTTTAAGTTTTGGTGATGCAGTTTTTCAAAGCATATCAAAAAGAAAAGAAAGATTGTTTACACCCAGTTTCGAACTGGGGACCTTTCTTGTGTGAGACAAATGTGATAACAACTACATCAGGGGTGCCCAAGCCGTGGCTCGCGAGCCGCATGCGGCTCTTTGGCTGGTTCAATGTGGCTCCCGGACTTTCACGTGACAAGCGTCGAAAACGCCTCCGCGGTGGCGCTGCCATTCAGATGCTGCTGTAGTCTTTCCCATCAGGGAAGCCGCCTAACTGCTCGCTCTGGCGGGAAGGGCATGCTTCGGTTGGGCGTTCCTCGTGAGTTTCGTGTTCAGCATCTTCGCCTATCACGCGGAAGATTGGGGTTCGATTCCCTGACAGGATTTTTTATTATTTTTTTTATTTTTTTATTTTTTTTTTGTGAATTTAATTATTTTCTTCATGCAATTTTTCTTCACCAATCAAAAGGGAAGAAAAATTTGTTTCCACCCAGTTTCAAACTGGGTACCTTTCATGTATTTGACAAATGTTATCACCACTATTTTGGTGAGGCAGTTTTCTTTGCAAATCATAAAGGAAGGAGCGATTGTTTCCACCCAGTTAAAACTGGGGACCTTTCGCGTGTAAGACGAATGTGATGCCCACTACACCATGGGAACAGATGAGAACATCGTCTCATCTGTTTCCAACGCCGAGTTCTTTCCATTCAGGGCTATCAAGATGCCTTATTAAGAGCATTGCCGTACTCTGGCAGATATAGCGTGGGTGTGCCTCGTTAGTATCGTGGACAGTATCTCAGCCTGTGACGCGGAAGACCAGTTTTTCATTGCAAATCAAAAAGGGGTCGGGATTCTTCCCACCCAATTTTGTAATGGGCACCTTTTGCGTGTGAGACGAACGTTATCACCACAACACTATGGAGATAGATGACACCATGGTTTTTCATATCAGGGATACTGCACTTGATAGCATTGGCTGTGCTTTGGTGGGTATTGTGGACAGTATCTCAGTATGTCAGCCTTTCGTGGAAGACTGGGCTTCGATTCCCAGACAGCGAATTGATATTTGGAAATATCATTGTTTTCGTGATGCATTTTTTCATAACAACTCATAGAGGGAGGAGAGATTGCTTTCACCCAGTGTCAAATTGAGGGCCATTCGTGTGTCATGAATGTGTTAACCACTACACTACGGAAACAGATAGCTCCGTGATCATTCATATTAGGGCTGACAAGCCTCCTAAATGAGAGTAATTACGGCGCTTTAGTGGGTAGGGCTTTTTCAGGGTTGGCATTCCTCGATAATATAGTGGACAGTATCACAGACAGTATTTTTCTTGGTCATGATTTGGTTCACAGTGGGTACGGTCAGGGGAAAAACGCCAACACTAGCCAATTATTTTTTGTGAAAAAGTAACGGATTTAGTTATATTTAAAATAAAACATGGACAGTTTCAACATTTTCGTTTCTTTTTAGGAAAGTGTGAGCTCCGGAATTGTTCTGAATTTGGGGAACTGAAGAATTCAGACAAGATCAAGACAATTATTAGTTAATCATTTAACCTTGGAAGCAAACCAACCTTGAAGACCAATAATCAGATCTATGGGCTAAGTTTTGGACACATGGAAAACTCAATTCCCGTATTTTCCGAACTAGTAGCTCCTGGGTATAAGTCCCACCACACATAAAATGCATAAGAAAGAACAAAACAACATATCTAAGTTGCACCAGGGTGAGTATAAGTCCCACTGTGTGGGGAAATGCATTTGATAAAATCCAACACCAACAACAGACACATCTTGAAAGGCAATTAAAAATAAAAATAAAACAGAACAACAGGCTGAACAAGTGTATATGCTCACGTTACATGCTCGTATGTTCAGAACATATAAAGAGTTATTCAGATAACTAGAGCATAAAGAACATGGGAGAAGTTTATCAAACCACTGGTATCACTCCAAATCACCAAATTCAATGAAATCTTCACCCTCGCTGTCACTTTTAAACAACTCCGCAGGTGGAAAATGCGGCGCTTTTTCTTCTGTGTCGCTTAGTCATCGTCAGTTGCGGTTCCAATTATTCCAGCCTTTCTGAATCCTGACAGGATCGTCCAAACTTTCTTCCTGCTGCTCGATTACCTTTTTATCAACTCTCTCTCAACTCAACTGTTTTTCGGCTACATAATTCATTACTTCCAAATTGTAATCTGCAGAATATGATTTGCTCTTCGGTGCCGTTTTTGAACAGCTCTTCTCAGTTGTTTTTATTCAGTACCGATCGTATTATCTTAAATTCCTGCCAATGTGGAAATCATCAACACAGGCCTAGAGCGTCCTCTTCCGGTTTCATGTGAAAATAACATGTGGAATGATACAATAATGTGTTAATAATTTCACACATAAATCCCTCCAGAGTATAAATCGCACCCCAGGCACAACTATGAAAAAAATCTGTGATTTATAGTCTGGAAAATATGGTGGGAAAAGTGTCAATTGAGATTAAAATCCAGCCACATTCAGTCACTGTGATGCCTGGAGTGGAGACCACTTTTCAATTGATATGATCTTGTAAGAGTGCTTTTACTGTTTAGGATATCCATATAATTGCATTTGATGCAATTCAATTTCAACCTTCAAACAACTTTGTCGATTAAGTTACATGTTAACATGAGAGCCCCGCTTTGATATAACCTCAATAGCTCTCTCTCCTCCTTTGAAATTAAAAGCCCATGTATATTTTCTGATGGTATCTCATTTCATCACACAAGAATTGCCTCCCAGAGTTGCTGTCAGACTTGCAAGAACATTTTTGGAGTTCCAAATTTTCATTCCTCTCGCAAGGTGTTGGATTCATTCCCACGTTTCATCATGAGAATATCCTTGAGGCCAGTGGTCCCGAACTCCCTTACATTACTTCCGTTTTATTTATTTCAGAATCTCAAAGATATTTTATTTGGAAGAAAAATGTACCCGATTCTCTGTTACATCCGTCTCCAGAATGTCACTCCTGATGCAGGTCAAGGCGTGCTTCTCGGTCACGTGACAGGTTACCGTTAAAATGAAACCCAGAAGCTAGCAAAATTAGAAAAAAAACAAACGTTTTTGGGAAGGGGAAAAGGCCCAGCCAGAAGAGAAGCCTAAGCCTTTCAAGAAAAAGAAGGCTACATTTAGTAGACAGTATCAGGAGCCCTACTTATAATACGGACTTATCTCAACGGGAGATTCCCAAGCACCAAGCCCACTCTGCATGACATGCGGCGATGGTGAGTCGTATTTGTCATGCAATGTGTATCTTATTTTGAAGGCACGTTTAAACGTTACAGTAGCTAGCAGAGAGTGTTGCAGTCAGACAAGATGTTCATTGTGTTTATGATTAAGTTACGCAAATACCAGTTTTCCTGCAGGTCGTTGTATCCGTCACACCTTAAAAGGAGCTGTACCTGCCAAAACAGTGGCGTCATCTGTTTCCATAGTGTAGTGGTTATCACGTTCGTCTTACACACGAAATGTCCCCAGTTCGAAACTGGGTGGAAACAATCCCAACTCCTTTTTTGATTTACCATGAAAAACTGCATCACCAAAAAGATTATAATCACAACAACTCCCCAGCAGAGAATCGAACCCCGCTCTTCTGCGTGACTGGCGGCGATACTGTCACGATACAAATGAGAAACACAGGCTTAAAAGGAGATCTTCCCGGCAAAACGTCCGCTATCAGTTAGCTAGGTTGACAGCCCTGAAATAAATAACTGTTATGTCACATGTTCCCACAGTGTAGTGGTTATCACATTTGTCTCACACACGAAAGGTCCCCAGTTCCAAACTGGGTGGAAACAATCCCTGCTCCTTTTTAATTTGCTCTGAAAAACTGCATCACCAAAATGATTAAAAGTAAAACTACTCCCCGTCAGGGAATCGAACCCCAGTCACCAAAATGATGAAAATCACAACAACTCCCCATCAGGGAATCGAACCCCGCTCTTCCGAGTGACTGGCGGCGATACTGTCACTATACAAATGAAGAACACAGGCTTAAAAGGATATCTTCCCGGCAAAAACAGTCCCTGCTATCAGTTAGGTTTACAGCCCTGATATAAAAAACTGTGATGTCACCTGTTTCAATAGTGTAGTGGTTATCACATTCGTCTCACACACGAAAGGTCCCCAGTTCGAAACTGTGTGGAAACAATCCCTGCTCCTTTTTAATTTGCTCTCAAAAACTGCATTACCAAAATGATTAAAATTACAACATCTCCCCGTCAGGAAATCGAACCCCAGTCTTCCACGTGACAGGAGGAGATACTCTCCACGCTAACAAGGAACACAGGCTTAAAAGGAGCTGTGCCCTCCAAAACAGTCCCTGCTATCAGTTAGCTAGGTTGACAGCCCTGATATTAAAAAAAAAAAAAAAAACTGCGATGTCACCTGTTTCCATAGTGTAGTGGTTATCACATTCGTCTCACACGCGAAAGGTCCCCAGTTCGAAAATGGGTGGAAACAATCCCTGCTCCTTTTTAATTTGCTCTGAAAAACTGCATCACAAAAATGATTCAAATTACAACGACTCCCCTTCAGGGAATCAAACCCCGGTCTTTGGTGTGACAGGTGGCGTTTCTGTCCACTATACTAACCAGGAATACAGGCTTAAAAGGAGCTGTACCCTCCAAAACACAGTCCCTGCTATCAGTTAGCTGGGTGGACAGCCCTGATATAAATAACTGTCATGTCACCTGTTTCCATAGTGTCGTGTTTATCACGTTCGTCTCACACACGAAATGTCCCCAGTTCGAAACTGGGTGGAAACAATCCCTGCTCCCTGTTCATTTGCTCTGAAAAAGTGCATCACCAAAATGATTAAAATTACAACGACTCCCCATCAGGGAATAAAAAACACCAGTCTTCCACGTGACAGAGGGAGATACTGTCCACTATACTATCGAGGAACACAGTCTTAAAAGGAGCTGTGCCCTCCAAAACGCCCCTATAAGTTAGCTAGGTTGACAGCCCTGATATAAAACAACTGTGATGTCACCTGTTTCCAGAGTGTAGTGTTTATCACGTTCGTCTCACACACGAAAGGTCCCAAGTTCGAAACTGGGTGGAAACAATCCTGACTCCTTTTTAATTTACTGTGAAAAATTCCATCACAAAAATGAGGAAAATTACGACAACCCCATCAGGGAATCGAACCCCAGTCTTTCGCGTGACAGGTGGAGTTTCTGTCCACTATACTAACGAGGAATATAGGCTTAAAAGGAGGTGTACCCTCCAAAACACCGTCCCAGCTATCAGTTAGCTGGGTTGACATCCCTGAAATGAAAGAATGTGATTTCACCTGTTTCCATAGTGTAGTGGTTATCACATTCGTCTCCCACTCGAAAGATCCCCAGTTCGAAACTGGGTGGAAACAATCCCTCCCTCTTTTTAATTTGCTGTGACAAACTGCATCACCAAAATGATGAAAATAACAACAACTCCCCATCAGGGAATCGAACCCCGGTCTTCCGCGTGACTGGCAGCGATACTGTCACGATACAAACGAGGAACACAGGCTTAAAAGGAGATCTTCCCGCCAAAACACCGTCCCTGCTATCAGTAAGCTGGGATGACTGCCCTGAAATGAAAGACGGTGGTATCACCTGTTTCCATAGTGTAGTGGTTATCACATTTGTCCAACACACGAAAGGTCCCCAGTTCGTACCTGGGTGGGAACAATCCTGACTCCGTTTTGATTTGCTGTGAAAAACTGGATCACCATAATGATGAGAATCACAAAAACGATCCGTCAGGGAATCAAACCCGGTCTTCCGCGTGACAGGCGAAGATACTGTCCACTCAACGAACGAGGAAAACAGGGTTCAAAGGAGCTGTGCCCTCCAAAATGCCGTTCCTGCTGTCAGTTACCTGGGTTGACAGCCCTGATATGAAGGACTCATTTGTCATCTGTTTCCATAGTGTAGTGGTAATCACTTTCGTCTTACACACGAAAGGTCCCCAGTTCGAAACTGGGTGGAAACAATCCCTGCTCCTTTTTAATTTGCTCGGAAAAACTGCATCACCAAAATGATTAAAATTGCAACGACTCCCCGTCAGGAAATCGAACCCCTGTCTTCCGTGTGACAGACGGAGATACTGTCAACTATACTAACGAGGAACACAGGGTTCAACAGAGCTGTGCCCTCCAAAATGCCGTACCTGCTCTCAGTTAGCTGGGTTGACAACCCTGATTTGAAAACGTGTGGTGTTATATGTTTCCACAGTGTAGTGGTTATCACGTTCGTCTAACACACGAACGGTCCCCAGTTCGAAACTGGGTGGAAACAATCCTGACTCTTTTTTAATTTGCTGTGAAAAACTGCCTCACCAAAATGATTTAAAAAAACTACTCCCCGTCAGGGAATCGAAATCCGGTCTTCCGCTTAACAGGCGGAGATACTGTCCACTATACTAACGAGGAACACAGGCTCAAAAGGAGATCTTTCCACCAAAACACAGTCCCTGCTATCAGTAAGCTGGGTTAGCCCTGAAATAAAAGACCGTGATTTCACCTGTTTCCATAGTGTAGTGCAGTGGTAGGGAATTCCGGTTCCTTGAGAGCCATATCCTACCTGTTTTAGATCCCTCCCTACGCCACACACCTGATTAAACTGTTCATGATTGTTTCAGGCCTCTACAGGGCTTGCTGATGAGTTGATGATTTGAATCACAACAACTTCCCATCAGGGAATCGAACCCCGGTCTTCCGCGTGACTGGCAGCGATACTGTCACGATACAAATGAGGAACACAGGCTTAAAAGGAGATCTTCCCGGCAAAACGTCCCTGCTATCAGTTAGCTAGGTTGACAGCCCTGATATAAATAAGTGCGATGTCACCTGTTTCCATAGTGTCGTGTTTATCACGTTCGTCTCACACATGAAAGGTCCCCAGTTCAAAACTGGGTGGAAACAATCCCTGCTCCTTTTTATATTGCTCTGAAAAACTGCATCACCAAAATGATTAAAATTACGACTTCCCATCAGGGAATCGAACCCCAGTCTTCCGCGTGACAGACGGAGATACTGCCCACTATACTAACAACGAACACAGGCTTCAAAGGAGCTGTGCCCTCCAAAACAGTACCTATCAGTTACCTGGGTTGACAACCCTGATATGAAAGACTGTGGGTCTTCCGCGTGACTGACAGCGATACTGTCACTACACAAACGAGGAACACAGTCTTGAAAGGAGATCTTCCCGGCAAAACGTCCCTGCTATCAGTTAGCTAGGTTGACAGCCCTGATATAAATAAGTGCGATGTCACCTGTTTCCATAGTGTCGTGTTAATCACGTTCGTCTCACACACGAAAGGTCCCCAGTTCAAAACTGGGTGGAAACAATCCCTGCTCCTTTTTAATTTTTTTTTAATTTGCTCTGAAAAACTGGATCACCAAATTGATTAAAACCACAACCACCCATGATGGAATCAAACCCCGGTCTTCCGCGTGACAGGCGAAGATACTGTCCACTCGACTAACACAGGGTTCAAAGGAGCTGTGCAGACCAAAATGCCGTCCCTACAGTTAGTTAGCTGGGTTGACAGCCCTGATTTGAAAAGACCCGTCCAAAATGCCTTTCCTGCTGTCAGTTAGCTGGGTTGACAGCCCTGATTTGAAAAAACAGTGGTGTCATATGTTTCCATAGCGTAGTGGTTATCACATTTGTCTAAAACGCGAAAGGTCCCCAGTTCGAAACTGGGTGGAAACAATCCCTGCCCCTTTTTAATTTGCTTTGAAAAACTGCATCATCAAAATTATTAAAATTGCAACGACTCCCCGTCAGGGAATCTAACCGCGGTCTTCCGCGTGACAGACGGAGATACTGCCCAATATACTAACAAGAAATACAGTCTTGAAAGCAGCTGTGCCCTCCAAAACAGTCCCTGCTATCAGTTAGCTAGGTTGATACTCGACACTCTACTAACGAGGAACACAGGTATAAAAGGAGCTATACCCTCCAGCAGTCCCTGCTATCAGTTAGCTAGGTTTACAGGCCCGACATAAAAACTGCGATGTCACCTGTATCCATAGTGTAGTGGTTATCACGTTCGTCTTACACACGAAATGTCCCCAGTTCGAAACTGGGTGGAAACAATCTTGACTCCTTTTTCATTTGCTGTGAAAAATTGCATCACCAAAATGATGAAAATTGCAACACATCCCCATCAGGGAATCGAAACCCGGTCTTCCGCGTGACAGGCGAAGATACTGTCCACTCGACTAACGAGGAATACAGGGTTAAAAGGAGCTGCGCCCTCCAAAATGCCGTCTCCGTTGTCATTTAGCTGGGTTGACAGCCCTGATTTGAAAAACCATGGTTTCATATGTTTCCATAGTGTAGTGGTTATCACATTCGTCTAACACGCGAAAGGTCCCCAGTTTGAAACTGATTAAAATTACAACACATCCCCATCAGGGAATCGAAACCCGGTCTTCCGCGCAACAGGCGGAGATACTGTCCACTATACTAACAAGAAACACAGGCTTAAAAGGAGATCCTTGCGCTAAAACACCATCTCTCCTATCAGTAAGCTGGGATGACAGCCCTGAAATGAAAGGCGGTGGTATCTCCTGTTTCCATAGTGTAGTGGTTGTCACATTTGTCTAACATACGAAAGGTCCCCATTTCGTGAAACTGATTAAAATTACAACACATCCCCATCAGGGAATCGAAACCCGGTGTTCCGCGCAACAGGTGGAGATACGGTCCACTATACTAACGAGGAACACAGGCTTAAAAGGCCGCGTGACAGGAGGAGATACTGTCCACGATACTAATGAGGAACACAGGCTAAAATGAGCTGTGCCCTCCAAAACGCCGTCCCCGCTATCAATTAGCTAGGTTGACAGCCCCGAAATAAAAAAGTGTGATCTCACCTGTTTCCACAGTGTAGTGGTTATCACGTTCTTCTAACACACGAACGGTCCCCAGTTCGAAACTGGGTGGAAACAATCCCTGCTCCTTTTTAATTTGCTCTGAAAAACTGCATCACCAAAATGATTAAAATTACAACTCCCTGTCAGGGAATAATCGAACCCCGATCTATGACAGGCGGAGATACTGTCCAAAAACACAATCCCTGCTAGCAGTAAGCTGGGATGACAGCCCTGAAATGAAAGACGGTGGTATCTCCTGTTTCCATAGTGTAGTGGTTATCACATTCGTCTAAAACGCGAAAGGTCCCCAGTTCGAAACTGGGTGGAAACAATCCCTGCTCCTTTTTAATTTGCTCTGAAAAACTGCATCACCAAAATGATTAAAATTACAACTGCCTGTCAGGGAATCGAATCCCGGTCTTCCACGAGACAGACGGAGGTACTGTCCACTATACTAACGAGGAATACAGGGTTCAAAGGAGCTGTGCCCTCCAAAATGCCGTCCCTGCTGTCAGTTAGCTGGGTTGACAGCCCTGATTTGAAAAACCATGGTGTCATATGTTTCCATAGGGGAGTGGTTGTCACATTCGTCTCACACACGAACGGTCCCCAGTTCGAAACTGGGTGGAAACAATCCCTGCTCCTTTTTAATTTGCTCTGAAAAACTGCATCACCAAAATGATTAAAATTACAACTACTCTGCCTCAGGGAATCGAACCCCGATCTATGACAGGCGGAGATACTGTCCACAATACTCACGAGGAACACAGGCTTAAAAGGAGATCTTCCCGATAATACTCCGCCTCAGGGAATCGAACCCCGGTCTTCTGTATGACAGGCGGAGACGCTGTCCACTATACTAATGAGGAACACAGGCATAAAAGGAGGTCATCCCGATAAAACACCGTTCCTGCTATCAGCTAGCTCGGTTTACAGCCCCGATATAAAAAACTGTGATGTCACCTGTTTCCATAGTGTAGTGGTTATCATATTCGTCTCACACACGAAAGGTCCCAAGTTCAAAACTGGGTGGAAACAATCCCTGCTCCTTTTTGAATGAATGAATGAATGAATACTTTATTGTCATTGCACACTTGTTACAACGAAATTCTGCAGGAGCCTCCACCCCCAAGTGCGTCGCGAAATATAAAAATATAAAAAAAATTATAAATACATTGCACTCCCCTAGACCCACACACAATCACATGCACACGTTAAAAATTGATAGTCTGAGTTATGGAATGGATTTTTTTTGTTTTAAATTGTGATAAGAATATGTTCGATATTCGGCACGAGTTAAGGTACAGTCCAAGTTGTCTTACAAAATGATATGAATCAGGGATTAACATGACAGTATGTGGACTATTTCGGACTAATTGAAATACAGTCAGAGATATCATGAGGTATTAAGTAAAATTGCACACCCACAGGCCTACACATTTACATGCACACGATTTGAGGAATTGAGATTCAGCAGCCTGACTGCCCAGGGATAAAAAGTGTTTCTGTGTCTGTTTGTCCCTTCTTCTCATGACTCTATATTTCCTGCCCAGGGGCAGGAGGTTGAAGAGGCACCTGCCAGGGTGGGATGGATCAGTCAGGATTTTCTTTGCCCTTTGTAGCCCTCTTGAGTTAGCGATGTCATCCAGGGTTGGCAGGGGGCAGCCGATGATTTTTTGTGCCGCCTTTATGACTCCTTGCAGAGCATCCCTGTCCTTAGCCGTACAGCCAGCATACCACGCTGTGATGCCGTACGTCAATACGCTCTCCACTGTGGAGCGGTAGAAAGTGTGTAGCAGGTGTGAGCCCGTCTGGCATTTGTTCAGCAATCTTAAGAAGTGCAGCCTCTGTTGCGCTTTCCCGACCAAAGCATCTGTGTTTGCATGCCATTTGAGGTCGTCCGTTACATGCACACCCAGGAACTTGAACGTCGAGACCTTCTCCACACAGACACCGCCCATCTGTAGTGGGGAGGGTTCTGCTCTCTTCCTCCTCCAGTCCATCACCAT
>NW_017806070.1:414398-417247 GCF_001891065.2 Hippocampus comes
AGTCCCTGCTATCAGCTAGCTCGGTTTACAGCCCTGATATAAAAAACTGTGATGTCACCTGTTTCCATAGTGTAGTGGTTATCATATTCGTCTCACACACGAAAGGTCCCAAGTTCAAAACTGGGTGGAAACAATCCCTGCTCCTTTTTAATTTGCTCTGAAAAACTGGATCACCAAATTGATTCAAATCACAACCACCCATCATGGAATCAAACCGCAGTCTTCCGCGTGACATGCGAAGACACTGTCCACTCGACTAACGAGGAATACAGGGTTCAAAGGAGCTGTGCTGTCCAAAATAAGATACGATAAGATAAGAAAACCTTTATTAGTCTCGCAATGGAGAAATTCCCAATTCACAGCAGCAAAGTTATGAATGGAGTGGAAACAATCCCTCCCGCTTTTTAATTTGCTGTTAAAAACTGCATCACCAAAATGATGAAAATCACAACAACTCCCCATCAGGGAATTGAACCCCAGTCTTCCGCGTGACTGGCAGCGATACTGTCACTATACAAACGAGGAAAACAGGCTGAAAAGGAGATCTTCCCGGCGAAACGTCCCTATCAGTTAGCTAGGTTGCCAGCCCTGATATAAATAAGTGCGATGTCACCTGTTTCCATAGTGTAGTGGTTGTCATGTTCGTCTTACACATGAAAGGTCCCCACTTCGAAACTGGGTGGAAACAATCCCTGCTCCTTTTTAATTTGCTCTGAAAAACTGCATCACCAAAATGATTAAAATTACAACTACTCCCCGTCAGGGAATCGAACCCCGGTCTTCTGTATGACAGGCGGAGAGACTGTCCAATATACTAATGAGGAACACAGGCTTAAAAGGAGATCTTCCCGATAAAACACCGTCCCTCCTATAAGCTAGCTCGGTTTACAGCCCCGATATAAAAAACTATGATGTCACCTGTTTCCATAGTGTAGTAGTTATCAAATTCGTCTCACACGCGCAAGGTCCCCAGTTCGAAACTGAGTGGAAACAATCCTGACTCCTTTTTTATTTGCTGTGAGAAACTGGATCACCAAAATGATAAAAGTCACAACGACCCGTCAGGGAATCAAACCCCCGGTCTTCCGCGCAACAGGCGGAGAAACTGTCCACTCTCCTCATGAGAAACACAGGCTTAAAAGGAGATCTTCCCGATAAAACACCGTCCCTGCTATCAGCTAGCTTGGTTTACAGCCCCGGTATAAAAAACTGTGCTGTCATCTGTTTCCATAGTGTAGTGGTTATCATGTTCGTCTCACACACGAAAGGTCCCCAGTTCGAAACTGAGTGGAAACAATCCTGACTCCTTTTTTATTTGCTGTGAGAAACTGGATCACCAAAATGTTAAAAGTCACAACGACCCGTCAGGGAATCGAACCCCGGTCTTCTGTATGACAGGCGGAGTCCGCGTGACAGGCGAAGATACTGTCCACTTGACTAACGAGGAATACAGGCTTCAAAGGAGCTGTGCTGTCCAAAATGCCGTCCCTGCTGTCAGTTAGATGGGTTGCCAGCCCTGATTTGAAAAACCATGGTGTCATATGTTTGCCCCGAAATAAAAAAACTGTGATGTCATCTGTTTCCATAGTGTAGTGGTTATCACGTTCGTCTCACACACGAAAGGTCCCCAGTTCGAAACTGGGTGGAAACAATCCCTGGTCATTTTTAATTTGGTCTGAAAAACTGCACCACCAAAATGATTAAATCTACAACAACTCCCCGTCAGGGAATCGAACCCCAGTCTTCCGCGTGACAGGCGGAGATACTCTCCACTATACTAACGAGGAACACAGGTTTAAAAGGAGCTGTGCCCTCCAACAGTCCCTGCTATCAGTTAGCTAGGTTGACGGCCCTGATATAAATAAGTGCGATGTCACCTGTTTCCATAGTGTAGTGGTTATCACGCTCGTCTCACACACGCAAGGTCCCCAGTTCGAAACTGGGTGGAAACAATCCTTACTCCTTTTTAATTTCCTGTGAAAAACTGCATCACCAAAATGATGAAAATTACAACTCCTTGTCAGGGAATCGAACCCCGGTCTTCCGCGTGACAGACGGAGATACTGCCCACTATACTAACAAGGAACACAGGCTTGGAAGCAGCTGTGCCCTCCAAAACAGTACCTATCAGTTACCTGGGTTGAAGGCCCTGATATGAAAAAACTGTGATGTCACCTGTTTCCATAGTGTAGTGGTTATCACGCTCGTCTCACACACGCAAGGTCCCCAGTTCGAAACTGGGTGGAAACAATCCTTACTCCTTTTTAATTTCCTGTGAAAAACTGCATCACCAAAATGATGAAAATTACAACTCCTTGTCAGGGAATCGAACCCCGGTCTTCCACGTGACAGACGGAGATACTGACCACTGTACTAACAAGGAATACAGGCTTGAAAGCAGCTGTGCCCTCCAAAACAGTACCTATCAGTTACCTGGGTTGAAGGCCCTGATATGAAAAAACTGTGATGTCACCTGTTTCCACAGTGTAGTGGTGATCACGTTCGTCTTACACACGAAAGGTGCCCAGGTCAAAACTGGGTGGAAATAATGCGGACTCCTTTTTGATTTGCTGTGAAAAATTGCATCACCAAAATGATGAAAATTACAACAACTCCCCGTCAGGGAATCGAACCCCGGTCTTCCGCGTGACAGGCGGAGATACTGGCCACTATACTAACGAGGAACACAGCCTTAAAAGGAGATCTTCCCGCCAAAACACCATCCCTGCTATCTGTTAGCTGGGTTGACAGCCCTGAAATGAAAGACTGTGATTTCACCTGTTTCCATCGTGTAGTGGTTATCACATTTGTCTCAGACGCTTGTGGAGGCTCTCAGTCGTACAGGAAAG
>NW_017806071.1:0-42720 GCF_001891065.2 Hippocampus comes
GTCGTTTTTTTCGTGCCAAAAACGGCATACTATAACATGGTCGTTTTTTTCAGCTCAAAACGGCATACTATACATGGTCGTTTTTTTTCGGCTAAAAATGCCTTCCTATACATGGTCGTTTTTTTGGTCTAAAAACGGCATAGTATACATGGTCGTTTTTTTCGGCCAAAAACGGCATACTATATACATGGTCGTTTTTTTTCGGCCAAAACGCCTGACGATATATGGTTGTTTTTTCCGGCTCACAACGCCTTACTATATGTGGTCTTTTTTTCGTTCCAAAACCTCTTACTATACGTGGTCATATACGTTTTTGCCCAAAAGAAACAACCATGTTCGTCAGGCAATGTGCGTGACAATCAAAGCCAGAGCCGGAGTCGAACATCACACCTCTGCACTGAGAGGCCATTGTATTAACTATTCACCCACCAGGCCGCTGTACTGGTGTCTTTTCAGTTTTTTGTGGTTATTTTAATTGGAACATTGAAAAACAGTAAGAACTTGCCTCAGCTGGACCTCTGCGTTGAGAGGCCAATGCTTTAACCAGTCAACCACCAGGGATGCCTTCCTACCAACCTATTGCTACTCTAATGCACCTAGCAGTGATTGGCACAAAGTCTGCATCTTTCATTAACCCACAAAGGAAAGCCGGAACCGGAATCGAAACGTGCACCTTTGCATTGAAAGGACAATGCTTTCACCAGCCGACCACCAGGTCGCTCTGCTCATAACTCTTCAGTGAGTGTTTTCTGTTTATTTTAATTGGAACATTGTGAAACAGTAATAACTTGCCGCAGATGGAATTGAACCCTGCACTGAGAGGCCACTGCATTAACCATTAGACCACACGGCCGCTCCGCTGACGATTCTTAAGTGTGTGGTTTCACTGGAGCATAGAAAAACTGTGAAAAAAAAAAATGGCGTAACTTTTGTGGAACAGTGAGGAAATAAAGCACATTTGAATGGAGCACGATTCTGATATTGATGACAACATTTTTTTTTTCTCCATTTATTGCTTTTAATTGAAATTAAAACATTTTGCATAAAATCCAAATTCTGCTCTAGAAATATCTGGCCTTCCAGTATCAAAGAGTACAGTAAACATTTCAACTGGGCGGGACATAAGAGCGACCCCAAGGAAGTGAACAGTTTTTTTTTTGTTATTGTTTAAACACCACTGAGGTCAACACAACACTTAAGTTTAAGCCCCGCCCCCTCCTGCACAGTATATTTACACAGTACTTCCTTCCCTCTTCACAACTTCGACTGGTGGACGCCGTCGATGCTTGTGATACAGTCTATCAAATTCGGAAGGGAGCCATTTCTCGGAAGCAGCGTGGGACAGAAGTAACTGCAGAAAATGTATCCTGACAACAGTGTTATCCCAACTAATCAACCATTAAGTGATACACCTTAGCGTGTCAAGAAATGTACATGCATAGTTCTTAATTGCGACGGCAAGCAGCTCGAATGAACACAACGGACGTGGAGAGAGAACTCAGCGGAGGATATTTTGTTACCAAACTGGTATGGAAAGCGGCTTGTGCATTTACCGCATGTCCCCAAAATAAACCGCGGTTTTTGTGTGCCCTGCTACTCGGGCACTGAATTGTGAAAACAAAGGATACTAGTAGTACCTTAAACTGGGTTTTAAAGCTTCAGTGGACTGCGGTTTTCATCAAGTGTCTCTAATCTTCTTGACTGAAAATTTCACCCCAGACTTGTTGGGATGAGCCAATATTTGGCTTGCAATTCTTGTGCCTGCTTGATTATCAATCATGTAGTTGATAGAATTTGACATTTTGGAATGGGTGATGCCCAAAACAAACAAGTGAGTGCCACAAATCCAAATCCACCCTACCAAAGTGTGTGGGTTAGCACCACACTTGATTAATAATTATTTTTTTATAAAGGATGAAATTAACCAATTTATCGATACATGTGCAAATGCATTCAATACCGTGAACGAATTGAATCATAACAAGTCTGACCTGATTGACATCGCATCCACAGACCTTTTGACCCATTGCAAGAATGTTTTAGATCATGACCTTCCCAAGACCGTGTTAGAAAAACAACTTAGCAGCCGCTTCCTTAACAACCATTGCCACGTTAATCGTGGCATTTAAATTACGCATGAAAAAAAAAAGATAGTTTTCCAACAGGTGGCCGTAAACAAGACCAACAAGACCCTCCTCCCCCGCCATAATGAGGGTAAGTTTTTCAGCGAATAACAGAGGGTAAGACCGAAAACAAAACACTGTAAACAAACAAAAACAACAAATCATGAATACGTGAATGCCACATCGTGAATATGCGAGGGTTCACTGTACTTACTGGAATGAGTCAGAACTCATTTTCTTATTATGGTTTTGTAGTGCACAATGGGGGGGGGGGGCGCATTTGGAAAAAAAGCGGCGGACAAAAAAAAAACTAAAACAAAACTCAAGTTCAAAGCAGCAATTACCTTCAAATGCCCACAATCTTATTGAGTGGCAAAACAAGCATTGGATTCACACATCTCACATCAGCTTCCTTAAATGTGACATACATTCTAAAACTTACAGTGAGGTCAAAACACTATTTTCTTAACAATTACATTTTTGATTATTGTTTTTATCTGGGAAAAAAAAAATCTGTGAAACAAATAAAACATTCCAAAAAAACAGTAATGTGGACAAAGCATAAATACTATGGTTTAGAAGCAGAATAACTTTTGTTTGTTTGTTGTTGTTTAGGCTTATCTTCACTTTAAAAAGTAAAATCTCTAAAAGCGCCTTAAAAGAAATAACAAAATTGTCATCATAATAATAATAATAATCAAGTAACAATAACTTAAATGTTCTCCAACCCTCAGTGCAAAAAAATCCAAAATTAACTGAAAGGGGAGGAACCCATGTGCACAAGACCATTGAAATTATTTCATGTCAACATGGCTTAGGCACAAATACTTTTTTTCGTCGGGTTTGTCCGTTGAGCCCTTAAAAAGGGAACGCTGCCTGTGACAAGGCTCGGGTTTCATTTTTGTTGTTGTTGTTGTTGCTCTTTCGAAGCGCATGGAAGCATCAGGAAGCAGGGCGGGATCACCATGACCGCTCTTTCGAAGCGCATGAAGCATCAGGAAGCAGGGCGGGATCACCATGACCGTGAGAACAGCTCCACTTGTTCAGTCAGTGCCATCGAGTGCCTCTGCAACGTGTGAAGCTGCATACTTTAGCCGGAAGCCACCTGGCGTGAAACACAAGCGTTCAAGGCGATCACAAAGAGAATATCCAGAAAGACAAGAAAAAATAAGCGCATTTTTGTAGCGTCAAAGGATTTAATGATACACTGAGAACAGTCAGTGCCTGTTGTATTTTGCTGAAAAACTCACCTATTCGCTTTTTTTGTGCTCATCCTAAAGCCAATGGGCCATTTGGTGCCATCTTGGTGCTAGAGGAGCTTGTTTTTGACAAAATATGTCCCTTTCCACCATGTTGTGGTATCTATAGGTAATTATAGTACGGTCTAATTTTTTTTTTAAGATTTCTCAATTCGCCCATCCTTCACAAACTGTGATGGTTCACTGTACTTCGGCATCTGTGACATTGACATAGTTGAGAAAAGTACTCACACTGTGTTAGACATGGGCTGATATTAGACTACGACTGTAAGAGCAAAAATATCACGGTATTAAAATTACAGCTCTAAATTATTTGGGATTTTTGGGTCAATAAAAATGGCAGTTTTTCCATTGAGCACAATGTAGAGTATTTGGTACAATTACAAATGTGCAACAAGTTCACATCCTTCTTCTGTTTTAATTCTTAGTAAGTTACAATGTCCCACTGGTGGGCTATTTTTAGCACAGAACTGTGGGCTACTCATGTTGAACTTGTGCTAACTAGTACCTGCTGGTACCATTTTTTTAAAAAAAACAATGCACATTAATCACAGAGCAAAATTGCATCTGGTTGCAGTGTCCTTTTTGTCTTGCTTCCTCCCTCCACTGCTGTGTGTAACTGCTCACCCCTCCGCTCTCTGCAAGCAGCCAATAATATTGTGCCCTGCTTCCAAGTCTCATCATCAGCTAATACCAGAATCAGACAGTAGGAGTGCTTATTTTACCTTGCTGCGTGGAGTCGATGGAGGGCTGGTTGCACTCCTGAGCATAGTGTCCACTCACACCGCAGTTACAACACGACACGCTCCCGTTCTTCTTATTGAGCCCGCCGGCACCCAGTGAAGCAGCCTGAAGCATCCCCAGAGGATTTGGGTAGACCTGTTGGTAAATGCGTTGGAACGACGCGCCTGGCGTCATCTGCTGCTGGAGGTTGTAGCTCGCGGCCGCCGCCGCCACCACCTGCGTGCTCAGCATGTGCGATGGCACGTCTGCGTGGCTGTGAGGGTGCGAGTGCAGGTGGCCGTAGGCCGAATGGTGGCCGGGGGGCGGGGCGCTTGGGTAGAAGGGAGGGAGGGTGGCGGCCCCGTTGGCCTGGTGGGGTGGCTGGCCCTGGGTGAGGTAGCTGTTGATGCACAGGCTCGTGAGCTGGAAGAGAGGGGGCGGGACACTGAAGACCTGCCGCACCGCTGCCGCCATTTGGTGGTTGGGGAAAAACAGTGGCGCTTGGCAGCCGCTCACGCTGTTGCTGCTACCTCGACTGCCGCAGTTGTTGTGGCAGCCGCAAGTCCCGCAGCCCATCAGATGCTGTTGTTGCGGAGGCGGCGGTGGTGGTGGCGGTGGCGGCGGCGGCGCTGGCGGCTGTGGGGGCACTTGTTGCTGCTGACTTTGCTGAAGCGCGATAGGATTGTCACAGCCACTTCCACAGGAAGCACTGGCGTTGCTATAAGATAGACAGTCACTGAGCGCCGTGCTGTGAGCAAGTGCTGGGCTGGGGCTGGGGGCGGGGCCCGGGGTGTGCGTGGGTACGGCCGCAGGCACGCCTGCTTGCACGTGTCCGGGAGATGCTCCAAGTCCGGTAGCTGCAGGGGCACCTCCAGGTTGCAAGGCGTAGGGGGATGGCAGAGCAGATGGTAAGCTTAAACCTGGGTGCTTGGCATGCGAAGCCTCTCCGAGAGGGAGTGACCGCGTCAGGCCTGAACTGAGAGTGGCCGCGTCCTGGCAGGGCAGAGAGGAAGGGTACATGGCCAGGCCGGAAGACGCGGCCCCCACAGGTCGCACCGGGGCTTGCTGTGCGGACTGCGAGGCAACAGGAGTAGAAGTGCTTTCTGACGAGCCGTCGTGACCACCTTGGTTATGTGGCAAAGCTGTTTTGAACCTCTGGACCAGAGGCTGCACACCAGGCTGGAAGCCCATAGATGAAATACCAAACGCTAGGTCCCTTTTATCCGGTTCTCCTTGGCTCGGCATCACCGGAAGCACCGCAGGCATCGGCATCAGCAGCGGACCAGAAGCTGGCTTCCCATCCGCCAGAATGCTTTGGCTGGGAAGTGGAGGCACAGTCAGCGGAGGGTCACTGGCGCCGTTTGGGAGCACGTCAGGCAAAGGGTGCATGAAAGAAAGGGGGGGAAACTGTAAGCTGTTCTCAGGGCCAGTCAAGTCCATCTGGGGTGCGTGGATGTTAGGGGACAAAGGGTGGACAGACATGGCGCTTCCCACAGCACTTGGATCACTTTGATGAGTGAAGAACATGCCGGGGCCTGGTACTTTGAAGGAGTCATCAGAGTGGCTGTCGGTATCTGTGGAAAGAAAAAAAAACACATTTGCACAACGGTCTTCAAACCACAACATTGATGCTTAACGATTATTTCAACTATTTCAAAGCACACGGTTTTGTTCACATGGTCACAGTAATACAAAGGCTGTTTCAGAATCTGACGTATTTTATCTTTTTTCCACAAGAGAATTCACTTTTTGTTTTATTTTACCTTTATTGTTATCATCTTCACTATCCAGAGTCTCTGCTCCTCTGTGCTGAGGACTTGATGGAGAACTGTAGCTCTCTGATGACGTTTCACCAAACGTGTCCAGTCCGGAGCCGGCAACAGCCACCAAGCCTGCGTCCAACATAATGGCAACAGGCGATTCTTCAAAGAACATACGCTCGTGGTGTATGCGGTAAACGTTACACACTTGATCCACGAAGAAAAGTGAAGAGAAAATACTACCAGAAAATGTACAAGTCTATTCTGGAGAAAGGAAAAAACAGTTTCCAGGCATGACAACACAAACACCCACCTTTCTTCTGAGGCAAATGTGTTGGTGCCAGATTCCCATTGGTCACATATGAAGATCCCTTTTGCGTGCCTCTGTCAACAAAGAAATATCGGGATGGAACAGGCAAACTCGCTGACTGCATGAACTATAAATCCTGACATAAGTTTCAGAAATGTTTCTTGATCAGTCGGCCACAACTGGAGACGAAAGCGTTCCAATTCCGGTTATCAGTACTATCACAGTCAGGCCTTGCAACACCTGCGTTATGAATTTGATCCATTTAGCTTGCACCAAACTCATTGGGTTAATTTTACTTTCTATACTGTGCATAACGACTTGGCTGGAGGCTGGATGGAGTCATTAAAAAAAAAAAAAAAATTCATTGAGTGTTTGCAGATTCTCAGTAATTTACCTGTCAGTGGGCAGGACTCTGCTTTTAGTCTTGGCTCCTGGGTGGCTTCGCTTGTCTGTGTCCTGGAGGGATACAGGGAGGAGGAAGGCAGTCAAACTTAAACCTGACTGTTTTTGTTTTGTCAAGTTCTGATCAGGTTCTTTAGGAAATCCTTATTGAGACCAAAAAATTAAAAAAAACATCTATGACAATGATTGTCCACCTGTTCAGGTTCCGGCACGCTTCTCGGGATGAAGCCCCTCTTCCTCCTTTCTGACGGACCACTGAGCTCGGCGACATGAGGTCCCCTCCGACTGTCTCCCTGAGGGCCTTTGGCACTAGACAGACTAAAAAGAGAAGTCTTCTGATAGGAATCAATTCTTCCTGTAGGAGCTTTTGTTTGAAACTGATTTCCCCCCTTCACAACACCAGATCTTCTTCCTTACCTTTGACTTGCACTCTTGGGTCCGTGCTTTTTCTTGTGCCCCTGACTGTATGAGTCTATACCTACGAAAGTAAAAGAAACAAAAATCCAGGTTTTCACTCGGGAGAAACGGTGCCAAAATCTAACTCGGGATTGTTCAATTTGTATTATTCCCTGGTATTGTCAAGCACACACAAACTGCAGTGCATCATGATGTAGTGAGAATACATATATCTTTGTAATAATAATTACAGCTTGCCAAAGTCAGGAAAGCTTTAGTTTATCGGGCCTCATTCATTGTTTTCGTCACTCAGTTCTTCTCTTGCAACCCAAACTTTCCTTGGAGCCATAAGAGCAGGGGGTTTTTTTGTTTCATTTTTTTAATGATGAGCTCTCACCTTCGTCCTGACTAGAGACGTCAGAGCAATCACCTTGTAAGTTTTTCCCCAGCTGACAATTGCCTAGATAGAAAAACAACACGGAAATTGCACTGCATTGCTCTACAATGACATAAGTCTTTCTTGCAGTAACAGTAAGACCTCATCTGACAGGATGTGGGCATAAATCAAAATACCCAACTCGATACTGCATTCGCTATCGCCAAACTATATAGCAGTTGCAGACTTTTAAATAAGATGAAATGAAGGTACATTTTCACATCCTAACTCAATGTCTAAAGTACTAAATTTACTCTGTTATGTTTTTAAGATTCTGACGTGCATGTCAGTTTCCAAATTTTATAGGTGCACATAAATATACACGTGGCTAACGTTCGATTTACGTGTGTATTATTTAATTTGACTTTGATGCTACGAATTATTTTGCTTCCTCGCTGCTGACAAACAAATACCTCAGCACTACATCAGGAAATAGGAGGTGTTTTCTTGCGTTAAACTACTTGCTGGATGCCAACTGTGAAACGAGCGTTCTTGTGTTCTTTTCACTTCATTGTGATGTATCAGGTCACTTGAGCCGTGGCTCGTGTTATTGTCACCTGTGTCTCAATGCGGTGAGTCACTCAGTTACTTGCATCAATAGTTATGGTGACTGGTTGTTATTGGTTACCTGACTAATGCTTTTACTTGAATGACTGTCTACTTACAACGGCAACCTGACGGTTTTGTAGAGTAAGCGGATTCACAATTGAAGAAGATGCACACCTTCCTGGTCTGTCTGAAAATTGGAGGAGCGGCAAGGAACTTTTCCCTGGAGAGAATGTCATAAAAACGCCTTCACATTAACTCTCGCAATTTTCGAGTTTCACTTAATTCAACGAGCTGTCGCGTTTGTGTGTTTGTGTGCCTGCGTGCAAAATGTACCTGAGGCTTTTCTCGCCCTCTCTGCTCTCATAGTGGTGCCCCTGGCTCAAAAGTCTCAGGAGGCTCTTCTCAAAAGACTCAGTGCATTGATCTTTAGGAAGCTGCGGAGAGAAGGTTTACAACATTCAACGTGGAAAATTAATAACTGGCAGGGGATAGGGCAACAACATTTGCAAACAAATACACACGCAGCGTCGGGGCTTGCAAAATGTTAATGACGCTGAACTGGAAATAGCAACACGTCGAGTGGCTGCTATCTTTGTGGAATTGTCTGAAAAGCATCGAATTAGCACTGCAAACACCTCTGACGAATACATTTACAAAAAAAACCAACCCAAAAACTATTAAGCACATGACATACTCTAGTGCCCACACTGCTCTTCTAATGTCATGACGAATAATCCACTCGCACAATTTAAATGGAGATTTTCGAGCAAGGGACACCATTTAACTCATCACGGTAATTTTGCACCGCTACTCGAATTGTGACACTTTGTGCAAGGACGAGCCATTAAAATGAGATTACCTTAAAAAGGAAATTTTCCAGTTCCAAATGGGTTTTGGTCACCTTACTTGAGGAGGAGTCGGACCACTTCACCTGAAACAGGGTTAAAAAAAGTTTAAAAAAACGAGAAAAAAAAGGCGAGAGTCACGAAGTGCTGTTACATTAAGAATGGGGCTTCAAAAAATAAACTAGAAACAATTTCAGCGATGTGTTTCCATGGTGTGGCTCAGTCGAAACTCATGGAAAATGACTCAACATTGAGCTTTGGATGTCGCACCAAGAAGGCTGTTTGCTTGTAATAGCCATCTGTTGCTACAGATTTTAATCCAAGTACTTAGCGCTCCCAGTTAAGATTGCATTAAAATACATTATATCCATGTGTTTTCTAAACATATTACCATTTAAAAAAGAAAAAGGTGACGGCTACGTCACCCACAGTTTATACAAATCACTTGCAAGTAGTTTTATAGCCTTATTTGGCTACCGCAACACGGGGAGCTATGGTTGTGCTGAACACGGCAAACGTTAAGGTCACTCAGGTGGAGGCTCAAAGAATACACCAAGAACAAGCAAAACTATTCCATGACGATTTGATATTAACATACTGCAGTGAATATGTGCTTCGAAAGGTGTCTGGGATAATTTTTCAGCATGTGGCAGTGCCCCAAGTGGGTCCTTGTGCAAAGCATGTACAGTACAACCCCACAAAAATATATCATAATTAAAAAAAAAAACTAATTACATCATGAACACCAAACCAACTGAGCATGGACTGGGTATTTAATTACAGACAGTTACCGATAATTTATCCACTTGATATTGTCTTATGTACAGAATTGCAAAAGTTTCTTTTTCCGTGAAAGAGCGGGCATGTTGCCCTTTAAGAAAGGGAGCAGTGTGTGCCAAAGAGTCTAGTGACATCAGTTGGTTGACTGATAGAGCGCCTTTGCTGTCAACAACAAGAATTGTGCAAAGAAAGACCACACTAGAATTGATGTCAGCATTCTCAGCAAGCTTGAAATAGTCTTTCCTTTAACCAAATTCTACATGTACCGGTACATTTTTTTTCCTCTGGAGCCTTTTCAGTATTGACGGTATTGCTCATGCAGAGATACTTGTTGCTTGACTTGCTGCATTGAATAGAGTCGACCGGAAAGTTTTCGGCTCAATTACTCACCTCAAAGTTGTATTCCTTGTCTATTTTGGTCTGAGAGATACACTTGAGCACAATTGCCTCTATATGCACCGCTGGGGGGGAGAGAGAGAGAAAAAAAAAAAAAAGAAGACATTGATACAAAACTGTCGAGACAGAATTTTATTTTCATTTGTTTAGTGGATGTTACAACGTAACAGTAAAAAATAAAAGACTTGAGAAACATGCCATGTTATTTTTCAAGCTTGTTGACATGCACTTCAAAATTTGTGGCAGCCATCCAGTTTCGTTTTCATGTACAAAATTCATGGTATGTTATCTACTTGTGTTTATACTAACCTTCTCTTTGTATCGCCCTACGTCGAGAGCGTCGGCTCTGGCAAGGAGCGTGCGAGTCTGCACATTCTCCCAAACCCAAAGATGACGAGGGCAGATAGTCAACCTTCTGGCTTGGCAAATCCTGGGTTTCAACAGAGAGCAGTGGCCCCAGTTATCATTATGTATTCTTCGCATGCATTCTGTGGTGTGTTTTCTGATGTATGGGCTGCAAAACATTTTAAATCCAGTCTCAGCCATTGTTTCAAAGCTTATTAGCCCACTCCCTCGGTGAACCGCATTTGTCCTGACACAACACAGCATTCTAAAAATGGCACATGTATTTCATTAGGAGCACAGCATCTTTAGCACACATGGCCTCCCTTCACTCACATTAATGATGACACTAATTGAGTAAAATGGGACCTTTCAAAAGATATACTGTACAGTTGTAAGCTCATGAGTCACTTCATTAGGTATACCACCATTGTCACCGACTTTGTTTCCCAACCTTGCTGCATTGGGGGGAGTTGGAAAACAGCATCAGAAATATATACTGGGCAGCAAACCAAATCCAATGGTTTCATTTTCCCAGAAGTGAAACTGTACTTCGGAGTGACTGCAATGAGGAAATATGGCACGACAACAGCACATGCACCCTATACTGTGTTGGAGAGGTGGAGATTCAAAGTCGCTTGTATCATTATTTGATATTTAGGTACTTCTCGCTATATGACTGTATTAATAAGGTGACTTGACTTGTTTGAGTCTTGAAGGTTAAGTCATGAGGCTGCATGGACCAACAGGTAAACTGTCCTAAGTGTCCTTGAGCAAGTTGCTCGTGAGGCTGCACCATCAGTAGGCGAAGGAGGACAACCTGTAAAAGCTCATTTTGGCACCTTGATCGTAGAAACGCGCTCTACAAGTGAAAGGCCATTCATTTGCATGACCCCGTGAGACCTGCACACGCGTAACACGACCCCCACCTCTGCTGTGTTGTAAAACTGTCGCGAGTTGCAAAACTTAAGCACGCCAGCAGCACGTTAGCCTTTAGCTGTTGCAACAGCTGTCACTTGAGAGACGAGAAAGAAAACTCAATAAAAAGAAAAATAACATTTAGTATTGATCCCACAGTGCTGATGTTCACACTTGAAGTAAAAAAAACAAACTGCAGAAAATGAAACCTTAACTTAACGCGGTGAAATAAAAGTAAACAAGAGCTAACGTAGCACGACACCGAGTTCGTCTTACCGTTGTTTGTGCGTTTTGATGAAGCCGTCGTCTTTCCTCTTCGATTGCCAGCTCAATTTTATCAAGCTGCGTCCGAAGCGTCTCTCGCTGGTGAAAATGAAAAGCTGGGTGTAAAGAGGCCATACTGAAAAGCAGCGCTAACTGGTCCAAAGGTCCAGGGGAGATCTCAGTGGTTGAGACGCCGCATGTTTGCTTGCAAGCATTCCTATCCGAATGCAACGAGTGGTGCTGAGGGTCCCTGAATGAAGGAAGGGAGTAGTCGTATTTTTTGTAGAACAGGGACGGATCTACATGGCTCAGTATGCGAAAGAGTATTCCAGCGCATTCCCTGCTGTCAGATCCGAGGAGGGACAGGCACACCAGTAGCTTGGACCTCACTACCGGGTCGATCAAGTCCGTTAAAATCCCCAACTCGTGCGGAGTATTTGCGCGAAACTCAAAGTCCCGTAAAACGTGATAATCTTTGCGAGCGAGATCCTCCAAGTAAGATCCTAAAAAGCGAAGCTCCAGGGGTTGGCACATGTGCATTAGCCCGCACATGAACTCGATTCGCTTGGCAGGGTTTAGATGAAGGCCGAACCATTCAAAAACAGTCTCCTTGTCCAGCTGGGCTGGATTGACACAAGCGTTGGGCGAACACTCCAGCCTGTTGGACATCGAGGTGGGGGAGACCACGCTGGGGATATGCTGGCGTTCCGTCGGAGCCAATGCATCTTCCTCCGTCGTTTCGCCGCCACCTTCCTCGCCCGTTTTCATCCGCAGTTTCATCTTCGGCATTGTCAGCGATGCGAGAACGAGCCAAAAGTCAGAATGGCGGAGCAACGCGACTACATAATTGACGCGTTTGGGCGTTATAACACATTCAGAGTGGCTCCCTCGTAGTGTTGCTGCTGTTAGCTCGCCATTAAACGGGGCGGCACCATGGTGGACTATTTCCTTCTTCTACGACATCATTTCCGGGGGCGTAACCATTAGCAGTCAGCGCAATGCTTCCATCTCCCGGTGAATTTTAGTACTTCAACTGAATTGAGCAAAATTCATCGAAAGCCATTTCAGCATCTTCAGAAGCCGCCCGGGCTAGAATTCAGGATTACTTTTATGGCATAATAGTCATGCTTCTGCCTGTTTCTCTTTCAGACAACATGCGTACTGTAAATTATGACTACAAGTGACCAGAAGGTAATGGAAAACATGTTTCACGTGCAAAAGTGACAGATACAGCACCAGATAGTGCCCGTGTGGCCGCCAATAACTGGATGAAGCATCCAAAATGGTACAACAAGCATATTATTCCATATACATAATTCATGAAAATAAAAAACTATGCAGTGCCATATTCGAGGCTAAATTTGAAAGTAATCATCTCACTTGGCATGGTCGTCAGGTGCAAAATTGCCCATATGTGTGAATATGGGTGACGTCATAAAAGCTTCAGTTGTTTTTTTCCTCATCTATCCAAAGGACATCATTTTCTCATAAACTTGTCACTATGTGTTTGGGTAAAATTCAGAAGTGTTGTTCAATGAAATTTAAACCACCACTGTTGTTTATTTTTTTCTGTCATTGATGCACGAGAACCAAAAACTTTGTCTAGATAACACAAAATATAGTTTAACAGCTGCAATGGTTGCTTCTCTATCCAACGTACTGAGATTTCATTGAAAATGTCTCCCTCTCTCACTGTTCTCATAGTGATAGGCCAGTAGGAGGCACCAGTAGCTCAACGTCCTTATTAATCTTCTGTACAAGCAAGGTGCCTCTGTTGCTCCATGTATTAAGATCAATTATATATTTTTTAAAGATATACATTGCATAATTACTACACGTGAGTAATGTATCCAGTCGTGACAGGTAATTTAACTTTTTGCATTTGCAAGATGTTTTGCTCTTATGAATGCGTCTGAGATTGTACAATTCTGAATTTAACAAATGTGATCTTTAGAATCTGAACAATGTCACGTGGTAGGAAGCGTAGTGTACTGAGACAAAACCCACACGAGTATAGCAAGAAGCATCAGAACATGCAAACTTCACACACAAAGGCCAGAATAAACAAAACCAGAACATGTTCTCACCTTTTCAATGTGCACGATGTGTTCTTTCACATTTATTGTTGAGCCTTTTATTTATTGAAACTGTGTGGTTTCAGTTCAAGCACACACTCGTTGTTGACACAGTTCCAGTTGACACAGATTTCAAATTTTTACACACGGTCCCTTTTGGTGCTAAAATAGGACCCCGCTGTTGGGTTAGTGTGTTTAGTTAGGAATTTGTGTTGACATCTTCTTTTCATATTTATAGCTTACCTACTTACCTTTGTAAAATATTTTCATCGCGTAGTAACTAATGAGGCTTTTCATATATTTGTGACAAAATGAACACCAAAAGATGTGTAAAACACAAACCCGAAAGCTGTGGTCCATGCACATGTCGAGTGGACGTGAGCATGGGGCTCTGGCTACATTTTGTGGTGAAGGCTGCCACGATTTATAAAGGCCGGCCCTGACACTCCTACCAGTCCTGTGCCAACCAGGGAGAGGACTGTCACTACCAATTCGGGACTTCATTCTCCTCACTTTCTCATCACAGTCACTTGTGAATACTTGACGCTGCAGCTCGCACACGGCCCTGTCATCACTTCTTGACTGTGCTTCCACAGAGGGTAAGCAAGCTTTCTACTGTAATTCCTCTCACTGCTGTTTGATGTGTGGGGGGCTCTTCAGTTTATGATTTCATTTTAGGATGTACAGAGCAAAAGGGAGTTTAAGTTATTTGCAAGCAGTGTGACAAAATAATTGATTTTGGTTTACGCTGAACCAATGCGTGTTTGGATAACTTTTCATTGTTCTTTTATTTTCATGGCCTGAGTTTGGTTTGGCTGCCGGTGACCAACCATCAGGACAATGCGGGGAAAAAAAAGCTAAATATACCGCTTACATGAACCACTGTGATTATGGGTCAGGGAGGTTCTCTGCTTTCGGCAAAAGCAGTATTAGTCCTTCCCATCACGTCTTTCGGTATTTCAAAGAAATTCAGTTCGAAAGTCTAAAATCCTCTTCCATTGTACGTATTTGCGAGACGTGAAACTGTACAATCATGATTGTGAACTGTAATTAGTTTCTTCATGTAAAGTCCTTGCTCTTGTCTTTGACAGCAATGTAACTTTTTTTTTTGTTTAACGGGTTGTAAATGAAAATTAGAATTCATGTTTATCTGGAACACTGGAAGAATTGTTTTTTTTTTGTGACCATTACATTATTATTATTATATTAGCAAATGACTTTTTGTATGATCATGTCAAGGGAATCAGAACTGCAGTCACCAAGAAAATTGAATATCCTAATGTATAATCTATAATAGCACTTTGTTTCAGGTTTGATACTTGCAATTATAAAGTAGTAAAGGACCACATGGATATTAGCCTGATTATAATCTCTCAGCCTGTTAAAATGTTTGCAAAGTATTACGCCATGACACACGTTAATCCCGTATCCATATTCTTACCTCGTTCAAGGAACCAGGGTAGGTGGAGACGATCCCATCTGATTTTAGCCAGATTCAGATTGTCAGTCACATCGAGTAATTAGTGTCTTAAGTAACTTGGAGGCTTTTGGAATCTGAAAGGAAGCCCGATTACCCAGAGTGGACCCACAAAACCACAGGGGGGGGGACATCCAAAACACACAAATGGCCCATCCCAAGACTAAACTGAATCCCCTTCTTGTTGTGGCGCAACAAGACCATGGAATCACTTATGACAAGCCGCATTATTAAGGTCGTAACTAAATCTATCCATCCATTCATCCATCCATCCTTTTTTTAATTCGTTTATCCTCACAAGAGTCGCGGGTGTGCTGTAGCCTATCTCAGCCGTCTTCTGGCAGTAGGCGGGGGACACCCTGAACCGGTTGCCGGCCGATCACAATTACATCTAGGGACAATGTAGAGTGTTCCGTTAACCTGCCATGCATGTTTTTGGAATGTGGGAGGAAAACCGGAGTTAGCTAAACCTAGCAAAACTGAATTACTATTTCATTGGCCAAAGCAAGTGTCAGCATTAGAGTTATTATCCAGTACAGAAAGATTGTCAACAATACTACTGGTATATATGAAGAACTTAAAGTGGTCTCTGGAATGGGTTGACAAAACCAAAAAAAAAAAGGGAGTCTGCGACGTCTGTGCACAAGGAATGTTCTGTGATTCAGAAGCCAGAGGAGGTGGTTGATGTGGTGGGCGCACTGCACCACGGCTGTGGCAAATGTGCCGTGAGGTCAGTTGGAATTTAGTGTCAGTATGCACCTATACCGGTTGTGTGTATGTCATGAATGACACGCTTTGAAAGGAAAGAGAGAACAGACTGAAGGAGATGATGTAAAGATGCAATCCGAGAGGAGAGAATTTTTTTTTTTTTTGGGGGGGGGGAGGAAAACCTAGAAGGTCATTTTTAGAAACCGTGGGCTCTCCTTTTGATTACTGTTTCCACCCCAAGTAGAGCCACACTGGATGACATGATTACTGCATTTTTCAATGTTTATAAATAGGAACTACGGATCCAGACCAGTTGTAAGCAGCAGAAGTTTTCATGAACAAAATACATACTCAAGGGCTTTATGAAGAGTTCTTAAAGCCATTAGAACCACGACCATGTCATGTTATTTCAAACGCCACATTAAGCCATTGCAGGATGTCAACATACACTAAAGAAGTAAACTATGGCGTTTTCAAAGCCACATTGATTTTTACAGCTTATTACTTGCCATGGTGAAATGTACTCATTTTATGCAACTGCGATAGTCTTCAGTCGCAGTCCCATGTGTGATCCAGAACAGGCTAAGTGGTAACTAAATCGATGGACGGATGACAAGATGAGAAATTATTTTGCATTACCAGAACACTTTTTCCAAACTCTATCCCAACTGCAGATGACAGGCTCTGATTCACCCCACGAACTCAGTGACAACATAAAAAGGTGTTTATAGTCTGCAATATAGTTTCTATATTCTCACTGTAGTTTTCACACTTCTCAATGTTCCATTTTGGCATGAGATTATTTGGTACAAAATTATGCATAACTGTACGAGAGCAAATTCCATCCGACATGCCAAGAGTGAGGAAAAAGAGTTCGCTGCCTTGTGTTCAGCTGACCGATCCTCCCATGCCTTTAAAACTCCTGCCAAAACTCTGCAATGCTCTCTGCCATGTTTATACTGAAGTTTTCCCATCAGTGCTCTTCATAGTGTGCACATTGTTATTTTGTCAGGCCCAACATTATGGTTGGTGGAACCATGTCTGCGAAGTAAAACGGACACAAGGCAATCAGCACATTTTCGGTTAGATTGAGCGAGGCTGTGGGAAGATGATACGTGAGGCATTTTTTTTCTTTTTGCCAGCGCTATACATTCCAAAACCAGTCGTGTGTTTGGGATCATCGTCCTGTCGGAACATCCAACTGTGTCCATGTTTGAGTTGAGATGAATTCGAAGAAGTAGGCCGCGAAGTAACTCGCATAGCTGTCGGTGAGCAGCAGGCACATGAGCAAATTCCAACTCATTTGCCCTGCGAGTGAGTGGCAACAAGTGCAAAGGCGATGCACTCTCAGCTAGGTTGATAAAATGATCCAGACATTGCTGTGACCTTGAACAGGATAAGCGGTTGGCTATATACACAGAACAACCACGCGCACAAAGCATGTATGCTGGATGTGTAATTCATATTCTCATGTTGTTTTCAATCAAGGTTCAGCCAACTTGGACTGGACTGAACTGAGGGGAACCGCCCTCCGAAACCGCCATGTGGCTCTGGGCACTGTGGAGCATAATTGTGTTGCTGATTCCACCGGAAGCTGCAGAAAAGGAAGACGATATCCGAGCAGGTAGAGATGATGCAGTTCGATCATGAGATTTCTTAACCTTACGTGGAATGTAAAAAGCTTGGTCACATCCTGTCAGTCTAAAATCCAAGCTGATGGGATTCCACCTCCCATTAATGCCTTCATCAGAGACTAATGGGGTGTAACTGGGCTCATCTTACAAGCGTAAAATGCTAGATTGTAGATGCCGCAACTTTCAATTCTCACACCAGTTAAAATGTTTCTTGTGATATGTATGCATGTTTGCTTATTTCGGTTGTGCTTTGTTTTATAGCGTTCCTTTGTACTTGTATTGTGTTCAGGCTGCAGCACCGCAGTCAATGACTTGGTCTTTATTGTCGATGGCTCGTGGAGTGTTGGCGTGGCTGATTTCGAAACGGCCAAGCAATGGCTCATCAACATCACCAGCCAGTTTGACATCAGTTCCCACTATACCCAGGTGGAGCGGCTCACTCTTGCCTTTACGCCCTCACTTGTTGATTCGACACTCGATATAATATAGCGCTACACAAACTCGAAACGATAAAAGACAAACCGGTTCTGCTTTGTTTCTGATTTGTTTGCCTTTCAAAACATTTCCAATTGGAAACAATGGAAACAGTTGTTAAGGTCATAACCTGAGACCCGATCAAAGCGAGACTTTATAATGACTTAACACCTTTTAATGAGGTCAGTTTATCTCGCGGAATAAGGGTTCCACAAAAAAAAAAAAAAAAAATCAAGTTCGGTCAAAGTTATCCTTTGATACTTGTTGAGGCTCAGGAGCTTGAGTGACACGAAATATTTGCATGATATGCAATCAAAAGTTGGCTTTTGGGGAAACTTTATAAGCCACTTTTTATGTTCCAATTGAGTAGAATTCCAACCACAGGAGCTTTTGAGCATCTCCTCTGACCAAAACATATAACCTACTGTCATTTTCCTTTTTACACTATGTGGATCATCACTTAGCTTTCTTATCTTGATCAAGGCCAACAGAGCCACCATTTATGTGTGGTGTGTCCACTGCAGGTTGCTGTGATCCAGTACAGTGACACTCATCGTCTGGAGATCCCACTGGGAAAACAACAAAGCGCCGCGGAACTCATTAAAGCCATAAGAGGCATCACGTACATGGGAGGAAACACACAGGCAGGCACAGCATTTTTTTTTTTAATATAACAACCATCAAACCTCATTTCCATTGTTAGAATGAAAAAGTGAAACCTGAATATAGATGCTATATTTTTAGGATCAGGCTTATGACATGGAAGAAAAGACATCCTACCGTTTTAAAGTGTTGGAACAGTGATGGCAATTCTTTTAATTCATGCTGTGGACTGGAATCATTGGCAACATTTCAGTTTTCATTTCCTGGTTTTTACATCACGATTTGACAGCTGTGTTTGCTTACCCGTTGCATTAAATATCCAAATAATAATTATAGCTGAATGTCAACATTCAGTTTCAAATTTATACCAGTTCAAGGTGTAACCAAATGAAAACCGAAGAGCCGGCAAGACAAGCAATTCTGAAGCTGAGAGTGGATGGAAAAGCAGTGTAAATAGAAGGGAAGCAACAAAACATTCAATTTTGGAAAATGTTCTCATTATGGCTGGTCCAAGTTTGGTTTGAAGCATTCGTATGATGTGCCACTGTAAAACGTAAACGCCATGGAAAGTCTCAATTTCAAGAAACAAGGCACCGTACTATGCCCACTCTAGTACTGCTTTAAGGTTTCTTTTCTGGGAGTTATCTATTACATGCATTTGGCGGAGCATGTCCTTGCTCATAACACAGCTGTTCTAAAATTGAACACGTGTGTTTTGTAGACTGGCAGAGCCATCAAATTTGCCGTGGACCATGTTTTCTCAACATCGCAGCGAGCCAACCAAGTCAAGAACCGCATTGCTGTTGTGGTCACAGATGGCAAATCCCAAGATGACGTCGTAAATATTTTTCACTGCTTGTGTGACACATTGTACTGTACACGATTGTTGATATTTGATTAGCGCTCCAAACCACACTGTGATAATAACCGAATGCTGTTGTGTTAATACCGTGCGATTTTGTTCATTCCCTCTTCTTGTCACCACACAATCGCATCCTGCCTTTTAACAAAAGTTGAATTGTTCCTCAGGTGGATGCCAGCATCGAGGCGCGAGCTCAAAGCATAACAGTATTTGCAGTGGGAGTTGGGAGTGAGATCACCAACTCGGAGCTAATCTCGATCGCTAACAAACCATCTTCCACCTATGTCCTGTACGCTGAAGATTACACCACCATTGACCGTATTCGAGACTCCATGGAACAGAAGCTGTGCGAAGGTACGAGTCTGTTTGCTTTCTTCTTTGTCACGACCAAGATGCAACGAGCAACAATTCACCGTTTTCATTCAACAATGCATGCAACTTAAGCATTTGTTGTCATACGCGTGGACGCGATTCATTTTAATGTAGACTTATGCACATTTTTTGTTGTTGTCTAACCAAATGATCATTTTTATTCTAGAGTCCGTGTGTCCCACAAGAATTCCAGTGGCGTCTCGTGATGAGAAAGGCTTCGAGATGATGGTGGGCATGAACATTGAGAAAAAAGGCAAGAAAATTAACGGGTCTCTGGTGTCGGAGACGGCCTTTGCTCTGACTACCTCGACTGACATCACTGAGGACACCAGGTATCATCCTGTTGAGAGAGTTTAATTAATTATGTTCCATGATCAGAAAGTGTGCACGTTAAGCTGCATTCATACAATGCGTCACAAAACTTCTTTTTACTAGAGAGATTTTCCCAGAGGGCCTTCCTCCATCCTACGTATTTGTAGCCACCGTTCGTCTAAAAGGGATTACCAAAGAGTTGAACTTTGACCTTTGGAGGGTGCTATCAAAGGACAAGAAGATCCAGGCTGCAGTGACACTGAATGGAAAGGACAAAACTGTCACCTTTACCGCGACTAAAATGACCAACAAGGAGCAGAGGATTGTCTTCGATATGGGATTCGAGGTGAGTGGTATGAGGATTGTCCCACACAGACCCTTAGTGTCTGAAAAAAATCTGGTAAAAATAGAAGTACTTTTACAGTCAATGTGGGTAAATGGCTAGTTAGGCAAGATTCGCAAAAGAGTCTTTTTGCATTAAATTCCAATAAGTATGCCTTGTTCTGCTGTAACATGGAAAGAACAAATGACGTTAAAGGGCACCCTTGCCACCTTATTTGTTAAAAGCAGTAAAAGTACCTCCTGATAAAAGAAAAGCACTTATTTTAATGAATCACCGAGGATGAAATGTGAAGGATGACAGAGGGGAGCTCACCCTCCACCCCCTCCCCTAACAAAAAAAAAAACAAAAAAAAAACAAACAAGAAAAACCAACTTTCCGAATCTAAACCACGACATTTCCCTGGTGGAAACTAGCCGGTGGATGTGTCGCACCTGGAATGCGTGCTTCGATTTCCATGGCACTTTATAATAACACGTCCTGTCAGACAGCAGCCAGGTTATTTTTTTTTTCCATACGCACACTCCCCCTTCAAATTCTAACACACCTAGACTGAGCGTGGCTCACTGAACAGGGTTGCAATTATGTTGTTTTTTTGCACTTCTTTGAGTTTTATTTATTTTGATGTGGCACAAAGTGGTAGCCTGTGATTTGTCATTTTGAAGACGTTGGCTATGGCTCAGCACATGGGAAACAATGCCTGCTCTGTTCTCCTCACATTTGTATATGGTTTATAGCTTTATTAAAGGACAATTAGGGAAATAATATATTGGCCCATGGTATTTATTATAATTTTTTGAATTAAATACATGTCACTATTTGGGGATATTTTAGGAATACACATCACATCACAGCCACACAAGAAAAAAAAGGGAAAAAAAATTAAAGGGCTGCTAAATATGAGTTCCTTGTATGTGCATCACACAGGATTACCACATACCAGGGATTAACATTCTGTAAGTGGCAGTAATACATATTGTGGGTGCTTACTAACATGCACCTCAAGCTTCAGACTGTAAAGTGAAAATAATTTAAAATATAGTAATCCCCACCAATCGTTGTACCTACCCAGTGAGATTCTCTGAAGCTTCGACTAACAACCCACACTAATAATCTGAAATAATCTTTCGTACCTTCCGTCAGGCTCTTTATGATGGGATGTGGCATCAACTTAAACTCCTGGTGAGACCCAGCCAGGTCACCAGCTTCCTTGACGATCAACAGATTCAGGAAATAACACCGGAGCCAATGGAGCCCATTTACATCAATGGGAAGACACAGGTGGCAAAGAGGCGTGGAACAGATGTCACAGTCCCTGTAAGTCCACATCATGATGATGAATCACTGCACAAAATGTAAACAAGCGAACACATGCCAACATGCCAACATTAGTGTGTATGATGTTGGCTATATTTCGTTTAGCATGCTAATTGCCATCTGCAATTTGGAGCGGGTATAATGTTGACCACTATTAATTTAGCTTCCACATCTGTATTTATTTTCTAAAGTCTTCTTGGCACTAATCGGCTGTTATTGATTTTTTTGATTCACATCAGATGCAAATCCAGAAACTGCGTCTGTACTGTGATCCTCTTCAGAGTGAGAGAGAGACAGCTTGTGAGATCTTCTCTGTGGTAAACCTTTAACCTGATTGTACAGTAATGCAAATATCACTTTTTTTCCGGTTCGACATCTAAGCAGTGTGTCTGCATGTTTATATGTATAATGCTGCCCTGAAATTAACATCCCTCGTCTTCTCTTTTACTTATGGTTCACAGGATGATGAAAGGGTAAGTGAAATCACTTGAATAATTATCATCCCAAATGTGTGTAGGAGTCTATTTATCAAGCACTTCCAAATTCAGGCGGATATAGCTAGAATTGGTATGCAGTAGCTGTTCCTTGTAAACTCCAAGGACAGTCAATCTGGAATTGCTACAAACTTTTAAAGGCAACATTAAAAAAAAAAAAAGTACAGTAAGCAATTTCCAAACATGAACATATTCAATCAGTAAAAGTTTGGGCTGGCTTTGCTATCATAAAAATGAGTCCAATCCTTGCTTCTGCAGTGTCCTCTGAATCGAAAAGCCACAATTACAGAAGTGGACGACTCCTATGGTGTAGTTGGACCCCCTGGGCAGCGCGGCCCGCAAGGACGCACGGTAAAAAAAAGCCGTCAATTGCTGGTTTGTCTTTGAGAATGTCACCGACATCAGCCGGCTCTCTGAATTTCAATGCGGTTGTGTTTTAGTGTGTGAAGCGGTTGATTTTTTTTATTTTTACCTAATTTCCAAGTCACGCCCTTCTCTCATCACATTTGTGGTGACTCCCAACTTCAGTTTTGATTTAAGGTTCAGTTCTTTTTGTTTTGATAGCATTATTGAGTCGTGAGTGGGGTGAAGCAAAGATTTGCAGGGCAGGAAGAAAGTTTCGAACACACCATTGAACTTAGATCCCCACTTTCCACTGACCCTGAATCTGTTAAGCTTTCGAAAGTGAATGAATGCACAGAATGATCCGATTAGCAACCGTGCTAAGCTAACCAGCATGATAAAAGGCGGGAACACGGCAGTGTGTGCAGTAGACCACAACTAAGTGCCAGTAATGATTACCGCCCTCTTTGTAACTTTCTCTGAAGATTTTAAAGTAAGGACGCGGCCAATTTAACAGCTTTTATTGCAGCTTGAGATGGTGCAACCTTTAAATAGTCATTTGGTCCTTCTGAGAAACAGCAGATGGTTTTGATGCAGTTTGGGACATCGGGTTGCTATCTGGATAATGGTGTTGCCGTTTTATTTATTTTTTTTCTTTTCATGTGCATTTCTGTATCAAGGCTTCCTTTATGTTTCCAGGGGGACAAAGGAGAAGCCGGATTACCCGGAGCTGATGGTAAGCCTGTGAGTACGCTGTTTATTTATTTATCTCTGTGCTGTGATATAGTGAATTGTCACAAATTGTGTTATCGCATAATGTATGAACTTCTGTTTTATTTGATATGTTGGAAATTCGGAGCAGAACACCTCTTCAAATGTATCAGTCATGCTGTTTGGACATTTCAAATGTCAAGTACTTTTTTTCCCTCTCTCTCTCTCTCTTTCTCTCTCTCTCTCTTTCAGGGTGAAACTGGGAAGCCTGGCCCTCCTGGAAATCTGGGGCAGAAGGTAAAAATTCTCATGATCAATTCTCAGATGTCTAATGTTTCTTATTTTGTAGGTGAACTGCTGAGTGTGTTCGGAGTTTAGAAAAGGATGTTTAGCCTATTCTCAAATGGAATCATTTATTTCTGCTTTTGGTTCTGTAGGGTGTGGATGGCTCTCCAGGACCAAGAGGACTTCCTGGTTTGAAGGTAAGACTCTGAAGAAGCAGATGAATGAATGTTGGGTCACACTGATAATCACGTTTGTATTAAACGTGACTTTAACCAGGGTGACAGCGGGATGCCGGGGTTACCAGGACCACAGGTAATCATTTATAAAGACGTTTCAAACATGAATTGTTTAATATGTGCATACAACTCCAGTTGAATTAAAATAAGAAATATATAGCAAAGCAGGCCGGAATCTATTGAATTTTAATTTTCAGATTTTTTTTTTTTTTTTGTGAATAAAGTGAATACATATATAAATAATATATTTGTGAATAAAAATGTAAAGCATAGTAAAATAATTCAATAAATGGTAGTGCATGTGTCCTCTTAAGGGTAATTGCATTGCAGAATCACAGTTATTGCCATTGTGATGCCGGAAAGGGTGTTTTACAAATGAACCGTACAAACCCACGAGTAGATAAAGTAATTGGTGACCTTATTTTCATCAACATACAAATTGGTCATGATTATTCATCTCTTTGCCTGTACAGGGTCATCCAGGGGAGAGGGGTCAGCCGGGCCATCCAGGAGAAGTGGGTTTAAAGGTAGGATACGATTATATTGAGGCGGTCAACTGTTCACCCACAGGTTGATGACAACCAAAGGTGTAAAGAAAAAAAAATCTTGACACCGGATTTAGCCGGATGCGTGTGTCCATGTGCGAGTTGTATATGCGTGTATGCGTATCTGTTTCCTCCTATCACCTCACCTTTGGTGGTATTTGAAGTGGGAGGAAAAACAAGATAATGACTGTCACGATGTTGTGTTTGGCCGCAGTCGTGCTACATTTCCGCTCAGAATGTTGATGCAGGTGGAAACGGGGACTCGTCATGATCATGCATCAGTGGGCTGTTTGGGGTCATTATGATCAAAGGTCGGAATGATTGGAAATCAAAAGGAAACATCTCTCACGGTCCTGCTGCTGGGAGAGCATCATTTTTTAGTTGCTATGCAGCTTCACTTCATGGCATTGGGTAGCGGTGAGGATGTTGCTGCATGCCGCGGATGGCCAAGAGTTTGGCCCACATACATGTAGTCAATCGCTGAAACTAAACGTGACTCTTCTATGGCTACACTCAGTATGAGCAACTCGAAAACAGCAAGTGACGAAATCAGAGCACACACAGAGACATCTGTGAGTGCGCCCACTTGTTACATGTGTGCGCCGCTATTTTCGGCCTTCTCTGAACTCCTCGGAGTGTTCTACCACAGCAGCCTAAGCCTACTCAGTAATTTGGGACTCTTCCTGCTATCATAATAAACCGTGTTTCCCCCGGTGGAATCTGGAAGTGTTTTACACCAGAAAGGAGAATGGTGTACAGAAGCCCCGAGTGGAAAGTAAAACATGAATAATATAAATCTCGAAAATGTCAATGCAATTATCACTGTTTAAAGTCCCTGTAAAGTAAATTCTGAGATGTGCTTCATGATACATACTTTGGAAGATAATTTTGGAAAATGCGCAAAGACTGAGAACAATGTAGAACTCAATTGTGGGGCTCTAGGATTTGTCTTTTTCTTATTTTTTTCTGGGCGTGGCTAAAACAGTGCCCCTACTTCACCATCTAAGAACTTGAGCTTCTTTGTTTGCATGATGGATTCTGGCACAATTGCAACGTGCGCTTAGCAATCTAGCAGTGAGTACACCCCATAAATGCAGCTTCTCTTTGGATCTTTCACTGCCATGACCACTTTAGAGCGCCTCGCCGACAATGAGTGAGCACACATCACAGAAAAAAAGACAAACTCTGACTCCCGGTGTTTAGAGTGCCGCTTTAGAGTGCCTCATAGTCAACCATGAGTGCATGCACATCAAGTGTGGAAAGGTGGAAGCACCAGAAGAGTGGAAGAACAAGTGAAAAAAATAAATGAATAAATCGGACGTAACGGCTGACAAGTGGACCGGGACTTTGCGCTCACGAGGCTGTTATAGAGTGCCTCGTTGTCACAGTGTGGAAAAGCCCTGTGCTGACCCAATGTCATATAGTTTAGCCACCGGAAGCTGTGAATTATATTTAAGCAGCTCAAACATGAAGTCGGGTGACTTTTTCCAGATTCAGATGGCCGCTCCGATAAGCCCAGTCGAGCCTTGTAGGAACCGTACAAAAGGGACACGATAATCCTCATTGTCTGGAACAGCACGAGACACTACCAGCGCTGCCTCACAAACACCAATAAACAGATAAGATGCCTTTCTGCACCCAGGTCAGGGAACATTAAACACCCTAACGATTTACTGGAACCGGTCTGCTCTGAGCAGATCACGTGGATAGCAGCACTGTAATTGCCTCTTGAGTGTAGTTTAATACTTAGGTCTGGATTGTCTTCAGACCAAGTGATTTTACTGTACACGTGTGTTTTATTTTACTGTTGATAACACTTGTGACTCTCATGAACATAAGTGGTCTAGAAAATGGATGGACGGATAGAATATTTATACAGTGGATATTTATGTAATTTCGACGTTTTGCTTGGACTGACACTGAACTGAGTGAACAAACAAACATTGGTTGGACGTACTTGAAGTGTGAAGGGTGCATGTTTTGTTTTTCCCTCCAATTTTGTTGACATTTATTTTGGAGCCATCTGAATTTTAATCCAGCACAGGTGAGCCGAAGCCCCCGCAAGTCCAACAAAGACTCAGTTCATTTCCGAGTACACGCGCCGAACTGAGAGAAGCAGTTGCATTTTCCTCGAGTCGCAGTGAAGGAAACGCGCTGCTGTTTTCACAGTGGCGGTACAATTTGACTTTGTCAATGGAACAATCTGTCAGGTTGCTTACAGGGGGAGAATGTGATGTTGGAGTTTTGCTCGGTTTAGTTACACGGCAATTTGAAGCTTACACTGCTTATTCTTTATGATAAAGTATGAAAAGAATGTCACCACAATGAGCCACTGGTGAAATCTTGGACTCTTATCACGCTTCCTGACAGCCTGGCCATTATGGCTTGGCAATGTCCAGTTGACAAGATGGTCCCGGAACTGACGACAGACACAGATTTCCGTAGTTGCGAGTGATACCACTCGATATCCTATTTCAACATGTTGAGGTGGCTTTCAGAGGCTGCGCAGCCAACTTTGACTGGAATCCACTTGCCTTGCTACTAGTTTAGCTGTTGCAAGTTTGTAAGAACACCCAGAAGTCAGTCTTGCCAGATCAAACAAACGCATCGCCTGAAGAAAAATCTCCCGTCAACTGTAAAACATGTCTGGCCCCATTCATGAAGGGCTCCACTGACTCTTAATGAGGCTTGAACTTGAGTACACCATATAAGGTGCGAAACGTTGGCTTTAATCATGCTATGTATGCATCTATTTGCTTTCCCACTGTAAAATCACAAAGCTTGCAAACACCGGAATGTCAAGAAAGCTGATCAGCTCTGTTATTAAACATTTTTGACATTCCATGTGACAGAAAGATGTTACCTCTATCTCCACTCCTCTTGTAATTAATGCAAGTACAATTACAACCTCTTTGCAACTTGAAGCTGATCAAACGGTTTTTGTTTTTTTGGGGGGGCTTCTCCACCGATCAAACGCTCAATTTGGGAAAATGTTGAATGCCTGAAATTATGTTGCTTAGGAAAGTAACACTTGTCCCTTTTGGGGCAAATTAGTGTAATGACAATATTTTTTATAACTCTTTTCTTGTCTCCTGATTCAGAGTCCAGAGCAATTCTAACTTTTCGATTTGTAACACACCGCCAACCTGTATCCCATTTGCATCTCTTATAAAGCCTCCACAAGGAGTAGCCGAGTTGCTTTTTTCAGAAAACACTCTTTGCCCATGTCATTTGTCAAATTCTTAGTAATTTTTTTCACAATATCCATTGGAAGTAATCAAGTTCAGGACTTTTAAACATTCTCGCGGGACATTTACAGAACACACATTTAAGTTGAAGAATGATAACTTTCAGTACAATATTTATGATGAATTAATCACACCAATAGTCGTACCGGGGGATGGCTTGATAATGTAAAGTCCTTTGTATAGCTCCCAAAGGACAACACATTAATACAAACGCAAATACGTTTGAGAGTGCAAACATGAGCAATATTCTCCAAATGAACAAGAGACAATACACCCAACACTTAACTGTAGTCCCATAGTCTAATTAGTCGAGCAATTAATTACAGATATCATGAAGGCCGTTGGTGATAATCATGAGAACGAGATACTGGCCTTGCATACTAAAGTCCAAACCGAATTCATGGGCACTTCATAAGCTATAGCTGGGCATTACTGGCACAGGACTGCAGGTGGCGGTAACGTGCATCACATCGTTCCAACCACATATGGGCAAGCTTTTTAGTCTGATTATCTGCGCAGTCCATTGCCACACTATAATAAAGGGCAGGAAAGTGAAACCGATGTGACCTTTTATTCATGCCGTAAAGCAAAGCAGGTAAAATGTATTGCACGGTTATACATTGTTCAGCTGCCCTTTCAATGTATTAATGCTCATGTCAGGTCTCCAGCTCCAGTGGACAGTATTTAACCCGAAACATGTGAACCCGTCTCTCTAGCTGGAGCAATATACAGCAAAGTCCGTTCAATAAATGGAAAGTGCCAGTGCCACTGTTCTTCTATATTTGCTCTTACTTTACACACCCAGAGACGTATGACATATATTGCGTTGCTTCTTGACTTTATAATTATGCAGTCTGCTGCTCCTCGTACTTTGAAGGGGAAAAACTGATGTTGTAGAGAGCTAATTCACTTGTTTCTTCCCTGCCAGCATACCGCATTTTTTTTTTTTTTTAACTTCAAATACATGGTTGGTGAAGTTGGAATCTTTACTGTGTGCAGAAAATCAAATAAAAAAGCCTTTACTGTATACCCATGCCGTTTCACATACTATAAGCTGTGTACTGAAACAACCTGATAATGCCTTGGGGTCGACTTCAAGTCCCAAGAGGTGGAAAACATTTTATTTCGGTGGATGAATACACCGTTTAATATGTTGCACCTTGGGGTGACGGATTTGAGTTTGACATGGAATTACAGTAGATTCATTTTTCCCATTGACCTAAGCTTGTAAGGCTATTTGAAAGACAAGCTAGTTGTTTACTCAAGTTCAGTTCAGTAAATAGGTTGGACGGGTTCAAATGTTGACTTAACGATTGAATGTCAGCGCGACTTGGCAAATGAAGCAAGGGTATAGTTTGAGTGGCATTCAAGTAGACAGGTACTACGCAAGTGCCATCAGTGGAATTATTGCACATTTTTATTTTCCGTATGTTCCGTAGAATTAAGTTGCTGTGTACGTATTTTTTGTTTGTGTTTTTTTTTCAGCTTTTTGCTCAAAGTCATTTGGGATCATCTCCAGTTCACCCAGTCCGTGACGCAAATGAGAGTAAAACAGCATCCATCCGCAGTTGCTCAGTAGGGTGATCTGAGACATGCTTTGAATATGTTAGCATTAAAACAGACAATAGATTAAAAGTATGACATACATACGGTCAGTGTTTTCAAAGGCAATTTTTAAACAAGATCTATTTTTTTTTAATTGTATTTTTCTAAAAGTGGTGACAATAGCAAAATACACAGAGTAGGATTGCACCCAACTCCAGCGACATGAGATTCGTTTAAAAGCCCGTTTCACATGTTCATTGCCACTGAAGCACATTGGAACAAATTCCCCGGCAAGCCAGTCATGGTATACTGCAGCTGTTCAACAAACAACATAAAAGTACTGAAAGGTCGGAGAGCAAAACCAAGCAGTCGAATCTTGTGACCGAGGCCTGGTTGCAACTTTAATTATACGCCGTGTTGTGGTACGGCATGTGTTAGTTTGTTGTTCCGCTGGCCACAAGGTTCCCCACAAACTCTGTGTCCGTGCGTCACAGCACAAGAGTCATGAAATGATACTCTGCAGTCCGTAGTGAGCATTTTTCAGTGAGGTGGCACGAATTAGCGGCAGGGAGGCAAACTCGAGGCGGGAGTTGAAAACGAGAGACGAGACGGAATGTAAACTTTGGAACAAAGGAGGTCAAGCAAGCTATAGGGAATGCATAGATGGATGGCTCGTTTCATCACAAATGAGACAAAGCGCGGCAGCTGATTGGTTGATACAGTCTTACTGATAGACATAAAGATTTTTGTCGATTGTATATAAAATTCTGATGAATACGGTGTCCTAAATGAATATCTTTCCAAAATGAAAACGACTGTTTGTTTTTATGTCATGTTTTATGTCATGTGCATTCCCCTTTTATTCATTTATTTTTTTCATCTGATGTTAGCAACAATGTTATTGGCACATTTGTCACCTCAATTATATGTTGCCAGATTGTGGGTCTACAATTTGTACACAGTACACTCAAATTTGTTGCTATATATTTAAAAGGTGGATCGTTTTGTCCTCTGTCGGGGGACAGTCAGTCTCGTGTTCGTGCTCTTTGTGTTTCCAAACCTTGACGGGGCAGACTGCAGCAACAGGAACTCGACATTTAATTCTAAACTACCCGCTCTTGTCTCTTCTCAGGATGTGTTTGATGAGTCCTTCTAATCTTATCCTCTTTTTTGGCAGTGTTGACAAGCTTACCCGACAAAATCTTAGATAATCATCACACATTATTCAGGAAGCACATCTTGTAAAAGCGCTGACACATGTGTCATGTCCTTAGGGTGATCCTGGTGCTGTTGGAGATCCAGGAGCCCCGGTGAGTACACGGGGGACCGATATTTCATATTGCATTACACCGAGGGGTGTAATAAAATCAACATGAAATTCTGTGCGATCAAAAGAGCGTGACTTGCAGAACATGTCAACAAAACAAAGTTGCCGTTAACCCAGCGTTTTGTGGAGAGGGGCGCCGCGCTATTTTTATGTGAACTGGGCACACGTGAGATTTGAAGGAAAAGAGTCATTAGGACATCAGCATGAGAACTCGCATGCTTTATTTTTGCAGTACAAACACCGGTACACTTACAGCCTGCCTTTAAGCAAACACACACGCAAATACTGGGAAATTGGATGGCAAGAGCTGTCTCGGGCCTACGCACGCGGACAAGGTGCAGTCAGAAGTAATTATAACATGGTGGAGGAAATAAATCTGTCTGTCTGTGATGCGGCGACACCAAACAAGAAAAAAAAAACCTGTTTGTGTGAAAGCAAATGTACATTTACATTGAGCTGAACAAAAAGAAGTCCCCCCCACCCCAAGTCAAAGTTTCAGAAAGTTTCTATCTCACCCGAGTGTTATAGAAAACGACTGGAATGCTCAACTCGCAAAGCCAAATCCCCCTCCGCCTTTTTTTTTTTAAAATCTTCCGCTTTGATGTTTTAGTTTAAAGGAAAGCAGTGTGTATTTAGTCCAACACTTTCTTATTTCTTCGCTAATATACAGACCTAATGAATTTTCCCAATACTTCACTTTATTCAGACACCTGAAAGCTGTCCATTCGCTGCAGTCTGATCATCAGAAGAGGGAAGGTTAAGGAGTCTTATGAGTTCAATTCAGTGGCGAGCATCCACTCTTTCGGGATATTAAGGCTATGGAACGTCAGCATGAACTTTAAATGCACTATATAACCTTAGCAGCTGAACTTAACTTGACCCTCGCTGAAGACTTGACTGCATGTGTCCTGTTCAAGGTTTGAGCGCGTTTTGCACAACTTGCTATTTTTTGAAAAAGGACGTGAATGGCACCATTCACAACAAGTGACCAATACAAATTGTCCAAAGATGTCCACTTTTTTTTTTGTCCTTTGCAGTTTGTTGGTATGTTTTTTTTGGCCCACTTGAAACTGATTCCCATCACAAGAAAACAAACACAACAACAAAGATGCAATTGTAAAAATGCGTTCTTATTAGTTAGTTTCATATTCAGTATTTACCTTCAATATGGTGGTATGGTTTGATGATGGATCGATGGCTTGAAAATGACATAACATGTTGCTCTGACATCATCAGGGTGTCCAGGGACCACCAGGAGAAGCCGGCCCACGTGGACCTCAGGTAAACGGCAAACCTGGATGAATCTTGGCAGAATGATGACGATTACTTAAAAAAAAAAATGCACCATTGTGTTTTTTTGCAGGGAGAGAAAGGGTTCCAAGGACCACCTGGGATACAAGGACCACCGGTTGGTTCCACTTTGCTGTGAAGTTTTGAAAGAATTAGCTTCAAGACTTATTTGACAATTTTCAGATTGTTGGGGGGGAAAAAAAACAAACAAACAAAAAAACCCAGCACTCTTCGGCAGCACAATTGTGCATAATTGTGTAGCCCGTCATCGGTGAAGGCTTTCAATAATATCGTGGCAGTAGCACGAGCACAATGTGACATTATGAGGATGAATTGCTGGCTGCAGTTGCTTTGTCCACCTCCCCAATGTTTTTGAACCATGTGGATGATTATGCATTTTGTCCTCTGCTTTGCTGCCCTCTTGTGACATAGTGGTAGACTTAGAGGGCAGGACAATAAAGCAGCCTCACAGTACTTTTTTTTTTTTTTAATGACATATGGCCCCACGTGAGAGAAAATAGCACGACCTATCAAGATAATGCAATAGAGGTGTTACATAAAGTGAAGTTAATATGTTTGACTTCCATGCAGGGCAAAAAAAAATGTGGTACCCACTACGTAGAAGTAAATGGCGCAAATGTGAGTGTGAATATTTGCCTGTCCCTGATTGACTCGTTCAGGAATAGTCCACCTTTCGCTTTCAGTCAATTGGAATATGCTCGAGCTCCAAGGATGACTTGGAGCAATGTTTAATTACCGTAGCATCCATGGGTCTTTCTGGCACTGTGGGTGCCTGTCAGAGTACGCGGCGCGGGTCGGCAGCTTGGCCGCCGTTCACCTCTTAGACACCCCCACGTCCGCTGGGTCCAGGGGCAGATTCAGGACAGAGCTGGCGCACCACTCCGTTTGTTAATCCCGCTTTTGTCTTTTGTCGAGATGCTGCTGCCCAGCAGACCACATCATGAAAGATGTCTGGCGCGCACCACAGTGTAAGACAAAGTCTCACGGACTCCAAAAGGCCCGGCTATTGTTAGACCCGAATAAATGGAAAATAAATCAAGTGGCATGTCCGGTTTCCAATATTTTATCCTACGGCGAATTGAAGGGATCAGAATGCGGTGGGACGGTTGTGTGTGTTTCGAACGCCATATATGCTGTTCTTCCTTAAACTCTTTTTGGTCCCTGGACTTATTTTGGAAGTTAAGTAGGGAGAAAGATGAATAGAACGAAACTCACCTTTCAATTAAATGTCCGAATATTATCGTGCTGTGCAATACAGTTAAGTTAAATTGTAGCCATTTTGGACCTGAAAAGCAACTATGCCGTCGAATTAACACCTGCCTGCTTATTTATACATTAAATGGAAATCTGCAATGTGGAGTTGAGTAATTATAGTCTTTTTTTTTTTTTTTTAACCATCACATCAGATGTGTCGCTCCGCTGCAATTAACATATTTTCATCCCTAAAATCAAAATTGTATGATTACACAGTCATCAGACTTCCCTCCCCCACTATTATCGCCGACTTGGTATCCCCCCTGAGAGTCAATCATCACACACACAGTTTTTTTTTTTTTTTTTTGGTCTACAGACACAAACTTGTTATTCAAGTTGTTTGAGGGTGGGAGCGTGGGCGAGGTGCACTTGAGGTTAGAAGTTTTGGCAGTCAACATTTTTAGCGTTTCAATCACAGTGCTGCCAATGTTCCCATTCGTGATTCGTATTGCTTCGATGTTGTTGTCGTGACCAGTTAGAATTATTCTTGCCAAAATAATAATCTACAATGTCTGATCAGCAGATGGATAATGTCACTCAAAGTAAACCAAAAAATGATATGACATTTGAAAACAGATTTTAAAAATGCTGCATTATTGAAAAAGACCATTTAAAAAAAAAAAAAAGACCACGGAGGTCACAACTTGCTCATCAAATACACCGCCGCGAGCCGGCCTCTCAATGCAGCACTCCGTTTGGTAGCTTAAGATTCGGCAATGTGTGCGCCTTTGCCAGAATGCAAATGCGGCGCATGCGTGCGCGTGGACCTGAGCCATCTCATTTCTCCCCCAGTGCCTCCTGACTAAGCCGTCATGCACTCTGTCACATTCAGCCCTTAGCACAGTGTGTCTCTTTCATCCAACTCTCTCTTCCCTCTCCTCATCCCTTTACTCTCTCGTCCCCCTCGCATCACTCCCTCGTCTTTCTCCCCCCCACCCTCTTTCCCTTCCAATATCCACCCTCACTACCATGGACCCCCAGAGACTGCCGGCAGAGATCAGCCAAGATCGTCGCAGGGTCTGTGCGTTGAACGTCATCATTAGTTATTATGCTAATGGGACTCCCCAGTCGACCGGCTCTATTCTCAGCCTGTTCAAATATCCCCAACTCCTTCCGTAATCATGTTACATTCTTGTGGAGGAAAACTTCATTTTGCTTATTTGGCAGGGATGGAGTAAGCCGGTTTGGAAATCAAATTGTCAGCCTGTCTTGACCATATGAAAATCGCCATTCTGTTGGCACTTGGAATTCAAACACACGGACGCACATGTCAACCTTTATTGGGGGTCTAAATCCTTCAACACAGTCATAGTATTGATAAAATATACGTTAAGAGCTTGTGATTCCATCACAATTGAAGAAGGAGGTGCACGACACGCTGATATGTCCATGACCTTGGAATGCCCCATGCCGTTTTTTTTCAGTGTGTTTACACGATGCAGCACAGAGATAGCGGATGCACGATAGGAACAGGAGGAGGTGGTGGAGTAAATTGATTTTTGTTTTTTTTTTTCCTAGAAGGCCGATCCCGCTTGTTTTAACAAGAATGGTAATTCATCATTAGACAATTCAATCAGCCAGCACAAAATAAATGGCACATTTGCGTGACATTTTTCTGAATGCTTTACGACACTTTCAATTAACAGAGTAGATGAGTTTCGAGTGAACTAGCAAGTTTGCAATTGGTTTTATGGTCATTCTTATCAATCGATGCCATCATTGAAAGGTTTCCAAAAGCTATTGAAAGCCCTTAATCACAGAAGAAACACAATCTCTGTTTGGTTTTCATTATGGTGTTGTTGTAAAATCCACTTAGATTTCGTCATCATAAGAACTCATTTCCACGCTCGGTGCAGGCGTCGGCGGAGCTTTTTGGAAGTTCGATTCCAATCGTTGGCACCCATTATAGTGTTGGAAGACAGAGGTCATTTGGCTGCAAGGATGTTCAGATTGGAGGCATTGCAGATGAAGCAAATCCATAATGGGGGGGGGGGTAAAAAAAAACAAAAACTCAATTGTTATTGTGCGGAGCATCGGGTGACAAAATAGCTTCATTTCATTCACAAAGTATTTCTGTCGAAAATAGAGAAAGCTATCTGGGATTCCGCTGAAATACTGAGATTGGCGCTTTTGGTGCTTTTATACAAGGAATGAGACCTGTAATGGACCGGGAGTGCAATTACTACACATTTACGATCATTTTCAGGTCTATTATCCCTCTTTAAATGGCCATTTAAACCATGCTATATCGAATGCAACTAGCTGTATGGTCCACCCTCACTCACTTGCATGCTACGTTGTTGCCTCTAACAAACACCGTGTGTGTTTTCTTCAAGGGGAACTGCGCTGATGCACGGGTTAATACTTGTCTCGGTTCACCAGGGCAGAAGGTGAGTTGATCAGATTATAGACTTTCTTCCATTGCTAAGGTCTGACCTTCAGTATCTACTGTTCAGCAGATACAAAAAAAAAAGTCGAAACAATGTGACCTGTAACCTGTACAACTCAGTTGGAGGGGAGAAAAAAAAATGTGTTCAGGGGGAAAATAATTCTCAGATCACGGGTGAGCTGGAGTTTATCACTGTTAACCTCAAAGGAGAAGAGGGGGTACATCCTGAACTCCTCCCCAGTTAACGCACGAAGCACATTGAGATAAATAAACATTCACACTCACGTTCACCAGTTTAAAGTCTTCAACGAACCTAACATGCATTTGTTTTTAACCTGGGAGGAACGTGAGAGCCCTTGGACACCTTCGACTGTGAGACAGATGTGTGATCCAACGCATATTAAGCTCCGTTACTCATAAATTAAAAAAAGCGTAACCCGGTAACTGTAAGCCTGAATGTTTTTTTTTTCTTTCTTTTTCAAATTCAACCATATGCAACAGGCACACTTCAGCATGATCAATTTAAGAAGTCATCACAGGGATTGGCTGTGCTACAGTATACCAGTGCTTCCTCAGCACGTATTTTAGCGTAGAAATATTTAAGAGCACACCACCAAATGAATGTACGTTTATTTTTTTTTGTTTGTTTTTCCAAATGTACATTTCCAGGGCTCAACAGGGGAGCCAGGTTTTCCAGGGCTGCCAGGTGCCCCAGGCCATCCAGGGTACAAAGGTCATTGGGTAAGAGTCCCTAACGCTACGTGTGAGCAAAACTGTTTTCGCCTTAAGTAAAAGATGGCCTTAAATTTCAAGCTTGATGAATAATTTATTGGTTTGCTATGGGGCATCGACATGTTTGGTTTTCCATGTCGCGTATGACTCTTTTTACTTTAATGACGTAGATTCGGCTTCATGTCCTCGCTGCATTGCACCAAAGGGCATCATAGATAATTCTAATTCTACTTGTTTTACATCCAATCGTTTTGTTTTCTTTGGATTCTTGTTGTAGGTATTAACATAAATGTTTTCTGTAGGGAGAAGTGGGAAAGCCTGGCCCAAAAGGAAATAAGGTACATTACTTCTGGTTTGTTATTTCCTCAGCAACTCGCTTTTGCTTGTGACAAATACTTCACATATGAAATGTTAACATAGTCGTTGAGTCACTTTTTTTTTTTTTTTAAACATAGCATAGCATAGTCATATAAATGAGACATTGATGACCCACGCCACTTTACTGCATTATGTGCTCATGATCCGAGTCATAAAACTTAGGTAGTGACTTTGTCACCATAGCGAGCACTCAGATCCCGAAAGCGATCAATCTAACAACTTGTTGTTATTGGAGAGTTTTTGAGACATTCTCTAACAATGAACATTGAAACAACAAGAATGTGCAAGCCGAATAAAGTACGAACATGGTATTCGTTCATGTGCAAAGTCAAGTCTTGAATTTCCCTAATTGCCACCACAAAAAGCCTACCAAAGGCAAAATATACAGGGGAAGCTGTCATGCATCATTTAGAAGCAAAGTCTGCCAAGTTTTTAATAGCTTTGAAACAGACAATGACAGTTCCGGAACACTGGTTTTAGAACTCTTCTCCGCTTAAACAACAGCACTTGTCAGAAAGGAACTTATACATTTCTCGACAACAATTTCGTTGAGAGCGGCTGTGAGCAATGACTTTATACTTTTTTTTTTTTTTTGGTCGAGATCTATTTTTGAAAAATGTACATTTAACATTTGTAATAATATAGGACAACACAGAAATCCCCTTCTAATTCACTAAGTACTGAGATGTTACATTTTTTTTTTTCCCCATCTGCCAACACTGATGGGAGGGAGGGGGGTGGGGATACACTTGTACCGCAGCCAGCCACCGGGAGGCAGTTGAGGTCTTTTGCCTTTGCAGTACTTTGGACCAGCTCTCTATCTGCAGTATTTATGCCCATCTTTCCTCCTTCATGAAAGTAACACATCGAATCATGACAACAGGACAGTGAACCAACTTATTGCTCTTAAAAGGAGGCGGATAATATACTACGCCATTGGTACATGCATCGACGAGATACCGTATAAGCATACCGATACATTTGCCTATTGCAATTCATTTGTGGCTGTTTGTTGAATTTCCACCCGTTAGCTACAATCGGTTACATTTGGTTCATCACTGTTAATCACACATATAAGCAGTGCACGGGTCATTTCATACAAATACATACACACAGGTCTGTTACCAAAAAACCGTTTTCGCCATCGAGAAAACAAGGGAAGAAAAGTGAGCGACATGGCAACATCAAGCTAATTGCTGTGAGCGGCGGTAGATCAAAGAAAAGCATACATGTTATGAAAAATGAAGAAATAAATAAAAATCCCATTAAACAATGCACCGTTTGAACAGAATGATTGGAATTGTATGGCGCTTTACGATCTTGTCCGTGAAAACAAAGAAAATAAATCAGCCAATGTTGGTGCCTTAATTGTCCTTCAACTCTGGACTGATCACGATGCGACAAGATTCCTGCCCAACCTTAAGTCGATGGCATGATATAGTCTCGCTTTCAAATTAAGAAGTCAAAGCATGCGATAAAATTTGCTTGATGCAGCGTGTGATGGGAAGGGAAGGAGACGAGTGAGTATGAGAGCTTGCCGACGTGTCTTTTGTAAGTCACATACGAGACAGAAAGAGTCGGGTTTGTTAAAGGTTACCGCGAGCTAGTTCTTATCCTTTCTCTCTGTGGGTTTCTGTTATTGGCTGCTCGAGGTAAGCATGACCTTTTCTCCTCTCTCTGTCTCTCCATTTTTTTATTTTTTTATTTCATTTTTAACACGCAAGCGTGTTTCCATCAGTTGCTGCATATATTATCTCATCTACGCACACAAAACACAACATAAGAAGAAATACGGTATGCGTCGGATGTAAACAAACAGACGCAAACATTTCCCTAATTGTGATGTGTCTCAACGCAGGGGGACCGAGGGGGAGATGGCGAGCCGGGAACTCCAGCTATACCTGTAAGTGCGGGCGTCTTCTTCTGCTTCCACTAGGTGACGGTAATGCTTATGTTTTTTTTTTGTTTTTTTTGCTGCTGCAGAGGGACTGAAAATGGGAATGTGTGTTTGGGTGAATCTTAATGAGTTTATGGAGAACAAGTGTCTGCACAAGGGCACGGGGATGAGGCAAAATCCTCCGGAAGAACAATGTCTTGTCTTCAAGACCTAATTTCGGAGTTACAGCCTTTTAATGCGGCTTGGGGGCTCCTATTTCTACCCAAAGCCTGTCAAAGCGGGAACCGTGCCCATGCTGAACCCCAATCATATTGTTTCTTTTTTTTTTTTCCCCAATTTTGTTGAAAATGGTATTTAAAAAAAAGGAACACAAAACAAGTCTCTGCAATATTATGGGAATTGGACTGCTTTTTTAAGAAATATCATCTCTTCCCAAACCACTGCTGACGTGCCCTTGAATCAGTCACAGTAACCCCAATTGCTCACATGTATTGCAAATCATACCAGATGAACGTACATGTCCTAACAAGTTACATGTTGTTAAACTGCTTTCCATGACTGAATTTGGTCAGATTATTCAGGGATGTTCTTAATTAGCGCAGATTCGTCCAGATCATGTCTGGTGAGGAATCTATTCTGGTTTCTATCATGTAGTTAGCTTCATGTTTTAGTACACTTTTGGTTTCATAAAAAATATACCGTATATATCAACTACATTCCACCATCTTCAAAGAATACGATATAATCATTATCATTTTTTTTTCCCCATCAAACATCTTGCACTGGTGACTGAGTCTACAGTAGAATCTTGAAACATGGAGGCCATGACTCTCCATCACGCGAGGATAAGATGACAGACATTTCTGAGTGTTCTGCGATTTCCCACTTCCAAGCCAAGATTTGTATTTCATTATTTTCCTAATGACACTGAATAAGTTCCATTTGAGACCCAGTCCAAGTATTGATTACCCCGGTATTGATCGTCACATCCCCCGAGAGGGATTAGACAATGAATCCAATCAGTGCACGTGCGTGTGCGCATGCAAGTTCATGTGCGTTTATTTTTGCGTTCGCCGCCGGCACGTGTATCGCATGGAGATATAGTTGTGTAATCTAAGGCCGTGACACCTGAGAAACGTAAAGCGATTCTATTTTTCGGTGTGCAGGTTAAATGTTGACTCTGGAAAGCCGGTGTTGAGCGGCAGGGCCAGATCTCCATGCGGCAAGCTCCCAAAGCGAAATATATCGGCGGCGAATCACAAATGTGTCACCGCTGAAATGTGCAGGACGATTTGTCTTCTGGAAAACTTCCTAATTCTTACGCGGCTGAATCAGTACGGTGTGGTTTAGAAGACTTTTTTTTTTCTTCTCGGCTGCAAAGACTATATAAAAGGAGTCCCAATCTTTTATGAGTATGATATTTTTAGAACAGCGCGGAATGCTACGATTGAAATTTGCAAAAATAATGCGAGACGAAGTGAGAATCCAAAACGTTGGACCTGATTCACATGGTGCTGAATCTATTTGTGGGCAGCATGACCCAGCTCAATAAAAGAGTTCCAACTCGACAGACGATTACGCGGGGAAACGTAATTTTTTTTTTTCCACAAGTTTGTCCGAGCTTGACGCACACCTCTTGCCTCTTCGCACATCAGCCCCTCCCGAGCTTTTGTCCCCATTGCCAGATTCCAGCGGCAACCCGTGAAGCTCCGTTGAACAGTGCTGGTACTTTATGGTGGCCACACAAAATCTTGACACTTTGGACACAATTTAGACATTTTCACCGTGGGAGCTTCTGCACGTTTTTGTGCCACCTCGGTTTCGACCAGCTGTGCCTTTTGAGTTATCCGACACGGTCCATACAAAGCTGCAGCGTGAGCACTTCACATGCATTGCAGCAAAATGTCATTTTCCTCATTGTAGTCCAGTGAAAATGTAGAGTCAAAAAATATAACCGAGTGTCAGCGGCGGGCATGGGCGAGCCGACGCCTTTGAGTAGGCCGTGTGAATCAGGTCCAACTTGTCACGATCCAAATCACACGCGCGGGGTCCACAAACTGGGGAAGCTCAGCAGCCGGTGAACATGAACACTCCAGGCGGGAGTCGTAAAGGCTTCAAGGCAATGTTCATGCCGTAGACTGTATGTTGGCGCTGCGCAGGTGGTTGCTAAGACTCCCCAGCTGCTCTTCCTGTTCGATTCAGCTCTGTGTTTCCGAATCAGGACATTTGAGTGCATTCAAGTCAATTCATAACAACTGGAACAACAATCAGAATGTATTATTCATTTTCGGTGTTGTTAGACACCGTTACAAATATAATGGGAGTGAAGTTGTCATTTTAGTTGTCATCAAGGACTTTTTTTTTTGCTTTAGTTCACTTGTTTTGTTCATCATCCAGCAGGGAGGCAAGAAGCATTGTGCTCGGGAATTAAATTCAGGCCAACGCAGCACAACCGAGTGAACTTGCCTCAGTGTTTGCTACCAAACAGTTGCCACTATATTGGTTCATTAAACATCTAATCTAAAAAGTAATCTCCAAAGACACATGTTTAAATACTTTGAACAGAACAAGCTTATTTTCTTCCTTCAGCACTTGGATGGATAAAATTACTCGCCAAGGGGCCTGTTTAGAAAAAAAAATGTCATTTGCAAGCTTTGATTTGCAATGCGACATTATTTCCGCTCGCAATATCATCGCTAATCCAAATCATGTTTGCGATCCATGCCTGTGAATGAAAGGGCCTCCATAGAGGCAACAGTCATTTGTGAAACATGACACCCGCCGTCAGAAAGGATTCATTACAACGAAAATAAGGTATTTTCGGGGGGGGAAATTGAGCGCTCCGAGAGTCTCGGCGACATGTTCAAGTGTTTAATTCGGCAAAAGAGCCCGACAGAATGGGTGTTCGCGGCAGATGCTGTTTTCAAAAGAATAAAAGAATCACAAATGCATTTTTCATGACATTACGTTCAAATACAAAAGGAGTGTTGGAGATTGCATTGGAATAAGCAATCCAAAACGTTGTGTAAGCCGAGGGCTTTGACGTCGGGTGTGCGCGTGCGGCGGTTGCAGCTCTGCATCCCTAACGCAGAGCTGCGAGCGTCGCTCCTCTGACACTCCCGTCTCAGCTTTTGATATGTAAGCACTCATTTCTAATGTTTCACCATTTCTTCCCCGTCTCCTTTTTCATCCCCCGAACCTCTCTGCTCTCTTTTCTTTCTTGCATCAGGGCCAAGTGGGACCCAGGGGAAGGGAAGGAGAGGTATGTCAAATTAGACTTTGCGGTATTAGATATAATCCATTCTCTCTCATTCTGCCTCACCGTGAGGAGCCCTGACAAGCTTGCGCGCGGCGGCTTCTTTGGAAGACTTACAGAGCCAATACCTTCAGGCTTGGGGAAATCTAACCTTCCCCCGGGCAAAAATATACATCACAAAAGCATTCTTTCCAAAGCCAGAACACATTTGATATAGCAAACACTTTATACTGTACTGTCTGCAGCATTATAAATTTATGGAGCTCGAGCGTTCCCCCGGTTGCGAACGTGCTGTCTCATTTGTTGATGATGTATAAAACAGACTTCTCCCCTGCGGCTGCATCATTTTGGATGGCGAACAAATAACCGCTGCAGGCTTTCTTTAATTTTTTTTTTTTTTTAAACGATCATGTCACCACATTATCGAAAGAGGGGAAAAACCTATTTGCTAGATAGTTAGGTCGTCGCATGCAGCAATTCCAGTGGAAATTGTGAAATGACATGTTCGATTGCAACCTGGATGGAGCCTGATTCAGTGTTTCGCATCGTCTCTAGTACCATGTTAGTTAGTCCCCACCACTTATCGGCAAGTTACAGAAAAATAAAATCAAATATTTTGTATTGATACTTTGCTCACATTCACAGTAGGGGTGGTAATTACTCATGAAATGACATTATTGTCATATTTTATGATCAGGACATGTCAATTTTTGGTCGAAGCAACAAAATCGTAAGGTGCATATCATCATAATTCGTTCAAAATAATTAAACAATTCATTTGTCAAGCAGTGGACAGACACAACCAATACGCAAAATGTCAATCGAACAATTCAGGCAAAGTGTATGCCATTTTCCATTGAAAAAATAAATAAAAAGAGATGCATGTAGTACCCTTGACACAAAATATTTTTGTTTTGGATCGATCCTAGATGCGACTGCTGTTGACAGTACCGTGCTCAAGTCTCGGCCACCATGAAATTTCTTGTTTTATCAGTCATATGATGACTCCACCGAGGCCTTTAGGCCAAGTCATTAAAAAAAAAAAAAAAAAAAAAAAAAAGAAAGAGGGGCCCCGGCAACACGCGAAGGCGGG
>NW_017806071.1:43178-64434 GCF_001891065.2 Hippocampus comes
GACCCCCCCGGGGGCCTTAAGCCCAAGTAATAAAAAAAAAAAAAAAAAAAACAAAGCTAGAGGTGCCCTGGCAACTCGGGAAGGCGTGAGGAGGAATACAAAGCTTGGAAAAGTTGCGGTTTGATTGATTGCTGCAAAAAGATGTTCTGACACTAGAACGTTAAGATTTTCTCTCGTCTGTCGTCCTTCAGAAAGGTTTGAAAGGGGATGAGGGCCCGAGGGGGCCTGAAGGAAAGAAAGGGGACATGGGCCACAATGGCCACATGGGTGCCATCGGTCCAAGGGGATTTCCTGGCCTGGATGGGTTGCCGGGTCAACCGGGTCAGCCCGGATTTCCCGGAAAGCCGGTGAGTGTACGCTCGTTATTATCTCACTAAAAGGTGATTCCTGTCATGATATGGAAAAGTCAAATTTGTGGCCACCGGCTTTACCGTGTACTGTAAATGTCAAAGCTGGATAAAGATTACGACCTTCTTTTCAACCTGCAGCCGGTTTGAGATCCGCTTGTGTTTTTCAGGGCAAGTCACCATCAGATGAGCATCTTGTGAAGCTCTGCACTGATGTCCTGCGCAGTAAGTATCCGTTTTTAATGTCGCTGTGTGAATAGGATTTACACACACTGCATCAAATACGACATTTGGAAAACCGTGAATGATTTGAATCCGTCATTGTTGTTGTTCTTCAATTGCACATCATTGGATGAGTGCTGAAAGACTAAAGAGAATGCAAAGCTCTAATTTTTATTTGATTTTTGTACTCGTTCTAGCATGCCCATATGTCAAGAGATTTGAACCAGAAAGTCAGCCCCATTTATAGGTTCCATAATATTGGGCAAGAAGACCGATGTTGATATCATGCTCATGAATAATGTCGCAACGGTGCCAAAGAAACATATTCATAATAGGATTGATTGACGCGCGATGATATTCTACTCGCAGCTCTTCAAGGGCATACTTGCAATTCGCTGAGATGCAAAGTGTCCAACTTCATTTTGGTGATGGACAAAATGACTGGCGAAAGTCCAGTTCTTCAAAATTCCAAAGATTGGCGACCCAGAAAATGATTTCAGTTATAAAAGTGATAAAAGCTTGACAGAAGCTTGCAGGTTAGATTGTTTTTTTTATAAACTCATCGGCTTGAGGGAACACTTGCATTATCACTTAAAAGGGGACATTTTGGTGCAGATTTTCCTCCAAAAGGAAAAGAACAAATCCATTGATCAAGAAGTATGAAGTATGTGTATAAATACAAAATCTCATTCACTTTATGAAAGTCAACGATGAAGAACGGACACCTTTCACTCACTAATGCCCTGATAATGTCACATAAATTTTCAAACAGTCACTCGCTGCCAAAGTGATTATTGATCTACTGCTGATGTCACGAACAATGATTGAGTACAAGCTGATAGAATAATGAGAGCGATTTTTTTGGGGGTGGGGTGTGTAGGGGGGGGGTTGGGAAAGATGACGGTGTCTCCCATTACAAACCAACGGTTGCATAAGAAGACTCAGCAGACGCAATTAGCTTTCATGAATAGAGGCGGGGAGACAAAAAGGAGGGACGGTGAGGAAACGAGGCCTACCTGAGGAGGCGCAGCCGATTTGGATCGGCGATCTGGGAAATGTGAGGCAGTGGGAAGCGGTGTGGAGAATTTGTGCGTGCGCGCCGTGATCAAATGCATCTGTTGTTTGGATGTAACAGGTGGTTACCATGGTGACCCTCTGCGCTGGCATTACAGTGTACACGCCCTCCATATCGTACATGAGACACAACTCCCTGCACTCGATCAACATATATCGGCGCGTTGACACTTTTGAGGTTCAGGTTCGAATCGCGACTCCCAGCAGGAGAGAAAATGGAAGAGGTTGTTCTGGCAGTGGCGTCAATAATCGTGTATTTAAATGCAGTTTTGAAGCATCGAGGCGCTTTACCTCAGGTCTACAGACCATTCTCCTCCCCCTCCTCATGTCACTTGAGCGATAGCAAGTGGCTCACCATCACCGGCAGACCATCGAGGCGAAGGATGGAACGCATAATTAGCTGCGGCTGAATGGTAAACAGAATACTGATTGACTTCTTATTCAAGGGTGGCGGCATAGAAACGGAGAGTTTAAGAGGGCGATAAATAATATGAGTAAAGTGGTTCGAGCTGTCTTTTAACTTGAAATTGTGTTTGGAGATTTACGTTTCCATTCGCAAGGCATCATCCGACTAGGAATGCATTCATGTGGTGTTGTTTTGGCCCTTCATTTGCACGGCCTGTTGGAGCCTGACACAAACATTTAAAAGCAGGTCTCGAAGTGGAAGTTAGAGAAAATAATATGGTGAACATGTGTGGAGACAAATGATAATTGGTCTGAAAATGATGATTTGATCTTGGCTTCTTTGCAAACTCTACGTGCATCCTGTGTCCTAAGCTTTCGGGGAAAATGGCTAACATGTGTCTCTGGCCTTTAGCTCAACTCCCGGCACTTCTCCAAACCATGGATCGATCGGCGAGATGTGAATCCTGCCATGCCGTGAAGGGACCCCCTGGCGAGACTGGTGCCCCGGGACCCAAAGGCTCAATGGGAATCCCAGGTTATCCTGGCAGGACTGGCTCTGCAGGATACCCAGGGACTCCTGGAGCGCAAGGTCCACCAGGCCTGAAAGGTAAAGCGCAGCGGAACGACTCCCGTCGGCGTACCGTATGGACAGATTAATCCTGAGCACAGGTCAGCGCAATGTCCTCCCCCCCGCCCCATAACGGCGAATGCGAAACAACAAATGACTCCAACTCTTTACAGACACAACAGCTCGGGAAAATTTACGGCAGCTTTCAGCCACGATTAAAATCAAAAGAGTGCCAACGGCTAACAAATCGGATGCGTTGACGCTCAAATGTAGCCCGTAAAACAAGCTTATTAAACAAGTGAGCACCAGTAAAAGTCAGCAGAGCAAAATAAAATAAATACTGCGCGCACGGGCAACTTAAACGAGCTTTTGTTTTTTGATTTATCACCCCTTCCACGTGGCTAATCCTCTGTGGAAGATGCCGCGCTCTCACATCTCACTGTTGAATGTGAGTTCACCTTGTTAGTTTAAAGGATGACGGAACACATTGGAAGGGTTGTGGGGTTGTCCTGAAAAACAGCCAAGGTGTGAAACGGCATAAGAACGATCATACATAGTAGTCCTTAGGAAATTGAGTCACACATAGATCAGTGATTTGATATTGAGATTATGATTTTTTTTTTTTTTTTTTTTTGTGAGTATGGCAAGTGAACAGTATGTAAGAGTTGAACTCCGATGCGCAAGTAAATTGTCTGCAATGGAAGGTCAGAGCCACGTTTGACACTGTACGGAACGTGTGGGAGCCACGAGCAGACTGCCGCTCAAGTGTGCATCGTTTCAATGCAGATAACATGCCTTTCAAACAGTTTCACACATTTTTCAGCTGTCCATGGACTGCGCTCATGCCTAAAGGCGAACATTCTTTCTCAAGCAACGGTATACAATCCTCGTCCATCCATTTTCTATGGAGCTTGTCGTAAAGTTTGCCGCTAAGCCGATGCCAATCACAGGAAACGTCGAGACGCGTTAAAAACAGACAAGCTATTCGACTCGCATTCAGCCCTATGGACAATTTCGTCTTCAATTGCTCTAACATGCATGTTATAGAACGTGGGAGGAAGCTGGCGTATCCAGAGGAAATCCGCGCAAGCACAGAGGGACCATGAAAAAAAATCCATACAGGACTTAAAGATACATGGTTCCAAGCAAATGCGTTTTATTATCTTTTTTTTTTTAGACGTGGCTAGAAAACAATCCCTTTTATATACCACTCGCCCTCATTAGGTGAGCTGCGGGATATCGCAGCTGATGTGAAATGAGAAATGTATGCCCATTGTGAAATAGGCCCAATCAAATCTTTCTCATTGGTAATTGCTTTGTATCGGCATTGTTGTCTCGTTGTTGACCGCCAAGTTAAATCCCCTCCTTCAATGAGAGAAACTTTTAACGAGTGATGCAGACCGAGTGGAAAGCATTCCAATTAAGACATATTTTTAATATGATGTCATATAGTTAATATACAAGCAGTCTGGTTTCATGGAGCCCTACAGAAAGCTGAAAATTCAAGGATTTGGATACATGGTTTTTCAATAACCAAAAATAATTTAATCAATTACTTGTTGATTAATCGATTAATCGTTGCACCGGTAGAGGCAATGTTGACAATCGTCAGGACTGGAAAATCTCTCGAGACGTCATTGTGGCGTTCAACGTGTGATGTTTTGATTTGTAAGCAGACCACGTATGTCCCCAGGTGACGTAGGACCAAGAGGGTTCAAGGGCAGCAAAGGTGAAGGTCACCATGGACGCCCGGGCGCACCCGGGCCGCTAGGTATGGAAAAAGAGAATCAAAACACTCATTTAGCACACTGCCATGACTGCATTTTCGAGAGCGGCAAATGTTTCCGCAACCAACCGCAGTTTTCTGACATCTGAGCTCTCATCAACACGAGTGCACTTTTAATGGGAAAGCATGGAGGATGCTCCGTTTTTAACTAAATACGTGGGTAGATGCTTTTTGGTGAGCACTTACATAACGTTGTTTGGTGATGCTATGCACAGTATTTGTATTTTTTGCAAAGTTACATCAGTTAGTCAGATGATTTGATAGTTTTTTTTTTTTGCTCCATCAATTATGCATCGCACCCAGTAGTCATCTGTGTTGATATTCTTTTTTTTTTTTTCTTCCTTTGTTTTAACTAAAAGGGGCTCGAGGTCCTCGCGGATTTGATGGGATCGGACAGCCGGGCAACCAGGGAATTCCTGGGAAACCGGGACCCCCCGGAGATCCTGGTAAAAGGGGTAATCCAGGGACGCCGGGGATATGTGACTTATCCGTGTGTTATCAGACCTACAACCTAAGGGAACATTACAGCAAAGGACCCAATATCTGATGGCGTCCGCAGCAACGAGGGACACAAGTGCCGCTGGCTTTTTAACACCCGCACGTATCCAGAGGCCATTGACTGTAATCACTGATTCATGTGCGACCGTTGACTCCCCCGCGCGAGCACGTTGCGCGCAGCACAGCCACACCGGAGGCAGAAATAACCTCGGAAGTTGAGTCAAACTGAAAAGTGGTGGCGCATGATTCAGAGAGAACAGAATTTGTGGTCCAAGTGTCAGCTGAGGGAGGTGTTCTGCCGTACAAAATTCCGCTTTTCAGTCGGTGCAGGTTTATGGGTTGCAAGTGCCATCAAAACAGAGGAGCACCGATGTTTCGGACTTAGTGGTGTTCCTTTTGAGTAACTTTGACAGATGCGTAGCCGATTGAAGGTTAGGCCAGTAGCGATCTAAAGTGTTGTGTTATTTCTGCCTCGAGCGCTTCAGTGCTGCCCCGCGATAATGATTGTATGAACCGTGCGGTCATGTCTTGAAACGTGAATCTAAAGATGTTTTGTGAGGATCAATGTACAAATCAAGTTCATCGGGTTAGCTAACTGTAACTTCTTCCGAGACCCAATAGAACAAGGAGACATATTAAAGCGAGGCCTGTCGGCAGAAAGGTTGGCACAATGAGTTGACCAAAATCTTTGCGCTCATGCACCACCACAAGAAAACAATCAATATGTAAATTAAGTGTAGACTTTCATCTTTAACAAAAAAAAAGGTATTAACATATTACAATCCAGTTGGGCCGACGACCTCCCCTTTCGGGGCCTCGAACTGATTCCTTTTTCTTTCTACAATTGTACATTGGTAGCTCTTCAATCAAGTGTGCTTGTTTTATTTCACATCCATTGTAATGGTATAGAAACGGCAAAATCTCGTTTGCGCTCATTTTAATCTGTCACTGTGACAAACAGGCCGCGGGAAATCCTGTGACTGATATTTATATTGACTTGCTAAGCAAAACTGACGAAACGCGTGGAATGTCCTCGCATGGCTACAAAAGAACTTTTAAAATCTCTCATTTACCTCACCTACACTTTAGGATCCAAGCATTTACATGTATAAATGTTGTTTTTTACTGTATATTTTCTTATATTTTAAATAGAAGCCTGTTACCTGCTGGGAAGACAAAAAAAACAAAAACAAAAAAAACGCTTTTTAGCCTAAATTCCAAATGTGTGCTTTTTCAGATTCTTGTTCCACGCAGACCATTTTTGTTCATTTAGTGGCCGGGGGCATTTATTTACTCGATTGTCTAGTACAGCAAACGTAGCACATTATTTTTAGACTGATGCATAAGAACGTTTTTGGGTTTTTTTTCATGTCTATTCAAAGGGCCACCAATGTGTCATAAAGAAAAAAAAAAGTTGAAAACGCCTAAGTTGAGCATTGTCAGCACATCATAAAAGACTGTTCACTCCTTTGACATCTTTGCAGCAGAATCAGTGAAAAGTAACTCAGCATAGTTATTTTGTTTGTTCTATTTTTTTGTTTTGAGTGCAAGTGACATTTTTCATCTGGATTTATAGCAATTCCCAGCGTTATTCATGAAATGCAGCACTTGGTAATGGCCTGTGTGACTTATTATTGCTTGTTTTCCCGATACACGATTCAGCTTGTTTTTTTTTTCTAAACCTCCTCTGTGACAATTGCTCTTAAGGGAAATTTTCCTGATAGTCGTGCAGGAGGAGGCGACATGGTGGCAATTTGAATCGACTTTGAACCCCCAACTAGGATTGCTGGTAAAACCCGATGATTTGTGTGCATGATTTTTCTTGCATTCTTTCTGAGGGACTCAAAGCTGTTTAGAGCAGAATTACACGATGCTTCCAAGGTCTTCCAGATAAACCGAAGCCATTCACGGCCGTCGAGACAAACAGCAGCTATTTCAGACAGATGCAGGTAGCTTGCATTTAGCGTTCATATTAGCTTCTCCAGACAAAAAGAAAGCACATATTTAGTTACAAGGCGTAGGCAGCAAGGAGCGGGAGAATTTTGGCTCAAACTGAAATCGTATCACCCCGCATTTAGCTACAGATTCAATTGAGTTGCCTCGGAACAACTGGCTTCTCTCAATTTCCACAGGAAAAAAAAATCAGCACAAAACTGTTATTTGGAACCGTCAGCAATGCCTGCGTGCATCAGGAAGCCTCTTTCTCAATGATGCTTTTCACTTTCATGTGATACATTTCTACTTGTCAGAGTTGGCAAGTTTCAAACGTAGGTCGTCAAAGAAGGAAATGCGGCCCTAAGTTTTCACAGCACACGGATGACTTACGGCGCGCGTGAGGGCAAATCACGGACAGGGTATTGACATTTTCACCAAGCAGAACAGCGGGTTCAAAACAACCATTGGAAGCAGAAAATCACACTCGCGGATGTTCATGCTGACTCTCCTGCTTTTGCGGTCACAAATAATGTGGACTGTAGTTGCCTCAACATCACACGGTTTGTCTTACTAAAATTGTAACATACCCCCACACCCGCCCGCCATTTATTGTACACTGTGACTGAGTTTGAAACCTTGAATAGTTATATTGATATATTCTCAAACGTTGCCTTTAGTTGGTCATTTGTGTTGTGTGTGCGTGTTTTTTTTTTCCCCAATCCCGGTCGTGCAATGATTTATGAATAGCCTTTGTAGTTGTTTATCACTTTGGAGGAGTGTCACAAAGCCATAAATGTCTCTGTAATATATCCCGGGAAGATAAATTGTAATTTCTATTTTGTTGGGCATTATTTATCGATGTATCCGGAAGTAAAATGTTTGTTGATGTTTGGAAAAAATATGTTTGTCGGTGCTTTGTTTTTAAAAGTGTGTTTTATATGACAGTAAATATTGTCAGCTCGAGTGTTTGGGACCATCCAGACAAACACTGAACAGTCAAACTGCTCTGAATAGTTAAAAACAGATCAAGTATATGAAGTCTTTCATGCACCCTGTAACCAGATAACATGATAAGCTGTCCCTGAAAGGGTTCAAAAAAAAAATATATATATATATATATAGATATATATAGATATAGATATATATTCATATGCTGACCTCATTTTGAGTAAAAGTCCATTTTTAATTGGTAACTTGGTCTTATTTTGCCATTTGAAATGTTTTCTACATTTTAACGTAAAAGTTCCACACTCAAAATGATTCTTATTTTGTCACTGTTGACATATTACAATCTTTTAATGTAAGCGGATGGGCAAGGTGGACCCTGCGGCGGTCATCAGCTTGAGGCAGAACCTGCACCGCCAGATTGCAAGTCCTCAGGATTGCCAGTGATCTGACATATGACACATTTGAAATTAATATCGACACGACAGTCTCGGCGTCACAGTGCGCAAGTGGGTAGCACATCCACCTCACAGTCCTGAGGTCAAGAGTTCGACTCTTTTCTCCCGCACATAGCGAGATACATCGATGTTTTTGCCTTATTCAACAAATTCAAAATGTAAACAAATTCCAAAGGCCTTCAAAGTTCCCAAAAAACAAACAGCAGTCACACACACACACACACACACACACACACACACACACACACACACACACACACACACACACACGCACGCATGCCCAAAAATTGTTATTATTCCCGGATACTTCCTTCCCCCTTGCCGTCTGATTTATCACAGGGTGACTTGAAGTCACTGTGAGTCAGCTCCCTGCTTCGCTCGAGTCCTGAGAGTCAGACAACAAGGACAAGGCCAGACGGTAAGTCAGCACTCATTAGCATGATTTTCATTCCAAAAAAAAAAAAAATTGTGGCTTTTTCGCAAGAGGTCCCCCCTGAAGGTTATTTACTTTCGAGTGGTGTTTGTTTGGTAGAACCGATGATTTGGTCCCTCCTACCTACAGGAGCGCGCTCTCGGTTTATAGTAGCTCATTTCCACATCCCATCAGGTCGATACATTTATCTGTCTGACATATTTGACTTCTTCCAGTCCAGGCGAAGATGGAAGCGACAACATACGATTATGACTATGATAATTACAGCGATGATCCGGCGCGACTGGTCGCGCCATGTAATGGGAATGTTGACAACTACGTGGGGGCTCAGCTGTCCATCCTTTACTACTTCATGTTTCTCTTCAGTCTCTTTGGCAACGGACTTGTCTTGACCATCATCTATCGGTGAGTGGGTGTCATCTTGAAAAATTGAATGCACAATGTCCATCTCTGGACTAAACCAGAGACAACAGAGTTTTTTTTTTTTGTTTTATTTATTTTGCTGTCCCAAAGCCATGTAAGGCAATTAAGGTGTCACCCAAGGCTGAAATCATCAAAACAGTAAAACTCTTTGAGCCAATGCCTTGCGATTTTTAATTAGCCTACATTTTGCTGCTCAGGTTGATAAGTAATAATTGATTTCACCGAGTATATATAATTAGGTTGTCAGAGAACAGAATCCAATGTTCACAATGCACACTTCACCTACTTGGCTACACTTTCAATCAAAACTGAAGGTCACCTCCACATTGTTCGGCATCTCCAGCGCTGTTCTTGATTCAGCCTTTCGGAATCACAGAAAATAGGTTCAAGGAAACACAATGGAACGCGAGCTGGAAAAGAATTTCATTGTGCTCATTATTCAGAAGAGGATATAAAACCCATTGAAGTTCAGGACTACAAACAAGTACCACGCGAAAGCCTTGATGAGGAAGCCACAATGGAGCGCAAAACTGTCATGTCCAGGTCATGTTGTAGCCAGGCAGGCAAGCCACTTGAACTTTTGAACAAACACAAGATGATTGAACAAACCCTTTTTCGATTGTATCCGCGAAGAGACGATCAGATTCGCAACAACAACAAAAAATACAGTTTCTTTTTTTACTTTTTGCAGTTCATTGAGATATGTATTGCATCAACCTCAGTGACAAATAGCCATCTCTCTAATCCGCAAACTTTGACTTTAATTTATTACAGTAGAAGTGGTTTCCGTGTAGGGTCGTTACTTCGGTACCGTGTCACGTATAGGTGTCAATTACTGGCCCCTCAAGGTAGAAAGCTCCTCTAATGGACTCCAATGGGCTAATTATGGAAATGCAAGGCGGCAGTCTATGTCATCTCATGGGCAAAAAAAATAAATAAATAAATGTACTGATAGGTCCCCAAACTGCAATTAAGTCAAATAAGATAAGCAAATGTCAGCTATGAAATCATTCACTTTGAGTGTACCACTCCGCATTTTAGCATTTCATGAACGTGAGGCATCATAAGTGATGCGTCTGTTCACCCATATAGAGTGGTGGCTCATATATATGATGCAAAATTACCCGTCAAAGCTCAAAGTTTGTCCTTGTAATTACATAAAAGACACACGGGCAGCAAACACAGTGCAATGACCAACGATATGTTTTTGCGTTCGTGGATCAAACTGAAGGACAATTTTCAAGATCCTGATTTTCTCCGGTGAAAACCAGCTTAAGAAAAAGTAATTTACCATAATTATAACGTGTCTACTTTTTTAGCGTGGGTTAAGGACAGCCGGCGACACGCGTCGACGCTCACAAGATTCAAATTCCAGTTACGTCGCCTTAAGAATGGAAATAAACTTGTTTAAAATGTGTCACTATTGCAGGACTCTGGAAAGTGAAAGACATTTAAGCAGTTTAAAAGCTTCATGCCACGCATAAAATGGATGATTGCGGCGGTAACATGGTTCGTTAACACCGGGGGTGGGCATAATAATCGATTAATTGATCGTTAAGAATGTGTTCAATTGTGTGGAATTGATTGTTGATTAATGGCGGCTTGAAGCAATTGAGGCAAAATGGAGTGAACTGCTGTAATTGCAAACGGGAGTTTAACAGTCTCACAGCTTTTATTTCCAGGTATTTACATCCGCGGCTCGTAGGAATCTTACAAGGCGGCATTATTTCGAACGAAATAGCACCGTGGTGAATACGATTAATTCACGAAGCGGACAAGATGCAATGACTGCATCAAGCGTGTGACCGATTGACACGATGAAACCTTCTTCTTTTGTCACGCTCTTTTGCAGGCTTTTTCCACTTTCCCTAAAAATGATAATCAAAATAAAAATACTTGAACTTCACGCAAAAATGGAAAGTGCCTCTCTTCCAGATCAGGATGCGCCGCACCCCGAAGCCGTTTACGATCATCTTTCAATCAATCTGTTGGCCTCGAACTCTGCCATGATTTTGTTGCCATTAGCGACCATTGTCGAAATCGTCGACTTTGAAAACTCACACAGTGCCGGTAAGCTAGGCAACTGATGAAAATGAATCCCGATGCATCCAAGGCTGTTATTTCTTCGAATTGTTGTCGTACAAGCTTGCGTTGCGGGACACCCCTTGGCATCTCCTGAACCGTTTCTACACCAATTGCTTGAGATGAATGTGCACTGATTGCGACAAATGAATGGCCATAATCCACTGTCCTAGGAAATAAACGCCGAACTGTCATTTTCAAAGCATTGGGGGGGATTATTCAGCGAATGCGTTTCAATGTGATGAATCACACGTAATGGGCAGTAAAAAAAAAAACAACGCGTCGCTGTACATTGTGTGCTTTTTAATGCACATGGGACGGTGAACATCTGATCCCTGATGTCGATCTGGTGTTTCTAGGTTCGAAAAGGTGGGCACGGTTACTAACATCCTGCTGGTAAATCTGGTGACGTCCTCGGTGATCTTCATGAGCAGCCTTCCCTTTCTGGGAGTCTACATGCAGCTCTCCGACTGGATCTTTGGCAAACTCATGTGCAAGGTCGTCGGCACCGTCTACTATCTGGGCTTCTACAGTTCCGTCCTTTTTCTGACTCTTTTGACCTTTGACCGCCACCTCGCCGTCGTCTACTCCTTGAGCACATCTCGAATCAGGAACCAAAGCTACGCGGTGGTCTCCTGCTTGGCCGTGTGGTTGATCAGTAGTTTAGCGTGCATCGAGCCCATGATTCTCCACACGACTTTCATCAATTACATGAATAATAAGACGTACTGTCAAGAGTATCCTGGAGACTTTGCGTCCATCGACGTGTCTCGGGTAAGGATATCTGGGTTTTACCTCCAACTGATACTTTTCTTTCTTTTCCCCCTGGCAATTATTGTTTATTCCTACGTGAGAATTGCCGTCACCGTCATCTCATCTAAATTGGTCGCCAAGTTCAAGACGGTGAAGCTGGTGTTTGTCATTGTGTTGCTGTTTTTCATTTGCTGGACCCCATTCAACATTGCGCTCCTGATACACGGTGGATCCCCAAATTGTGAGCAGGCGCGGGAGAGAAGCTACGCCCTTCATATCACACGTAACTTTGCTTACATCTACTTTTGCATCAGCCCCATCTTTTATACTTTTGTCGGTAAAAAATTCCAAACCTACTTTAGACAGCTGATCATGAAACACTTCCCCAAATCCAAGAAATCTTTAAGAAGCCCTCAATACAGCAGAAGCAATACGTCCACAAAAAGTACGGCGTACTAGTTTTAGGAATGGGAAGCTTCCTCGACACGGTTAAGATGACATTTACAGAAAATGTTTTCTGAACAACTGAGTTCAAGAAAGAATCTTTGGTCACACCCAAAATTCCCACAAGTCAATGTGACCCAGCATGTTTAGCCATACAAAACAAAAACAACCATCGATTTTCCATAACACCTCATATTAATTCATTAATCAGAATAATAATTGTCTCCGCGGCAGCCGTGCAAAACGATAATTTGACAGTCGCGAAAGCAAGCGCCCTCAAATATTAGTTTTCGTGTGAAGCGTCGGTCGCGCCCAGCAAAATTATGATGAATAAATAGGCAAGCTGTTATTTTTAACATTCGCTAGGATCACGGTGAGAACTTTGTCAAGGTGACTAAATAAAGACAGAGGAGACAAGCTAACAGTATCCGGTAAATTACAGAAGAAAAAAAAAATGTTTCTGTAAAATGAAAGCTTTCCATTGGCACACCGGTTGTCCTGCCTACAAATTGGTCCGGGTGACATTTCGTCCTCTGTGATTTAAATCAGCTTGGCTGATCAAGTTGAATTTGAGTCACTGAACTACATGAAATAATACGGACCAAAAAAAAAAAAAATGCAAGGTCAAGAAAGGATTATGTGAATAAAACAGCAGCCTTTGATAAACAACCACGATTGTAAGGCATTTTTTTTCATTTATTTGTCTATGAGTTATTTTTATTTTCACTTTGATTGATAAATACATCCTCTGTATTTGTGTATTTGTATCAACCTGGTTTTTATTTGTTTGTTAACAACTCTGTACCTGCTGTACCATGTTTACCAAGCTTTTTATTTCATCATTCGGATTTAATGTCGGTCCCGGTTGTGCTTATCTTGAACTAATCTGCCAAGAACTCCGCACATGCAAACTTTGGCGGTCGTGTTGGAAAAAAAAAAAAAAATCATTGACAGTACGCCTTCAGAGACTAAACACATTTGAATGTGATGGAGAGTAAAGGTGAAATAAGCCTTTTGAGATTTATTCCTCCCTACAAATAATCCAATTCTGTGCGTTGCGTCTCACCCTCGGGTTTTTATCTAAATCCACCCAAACAAAGTTTTGTTATGTAAAGTATGTCTTTGTGAAGTGGAGTTGCTTCATATTTTTTTTTAAAAACTTACTGGTACCTATGAATAAAAGCATCCGAAATAACACATTTGTCCAAATTACCTTCAATAGTGCAGTATGTTATTAATAATTGACGCTATTCATCGATGTGAACATTCCATGTCTCGACAAGACAGGTTACAAATACTTATCAGCGATCCCTTCTCTTAACATTCCAAGGAAATCACAATCTCCCACCACAGGTGAGCTATTTTTAGACCACTCAGGTGGTCCCGAGAGGCCGGCGGGTGCCTGTGGGTGTCAGGTCGGTGACCGCTGATGAAGATCGTCTTCCTTCTCAAAAATTTAGAGGCACAGCACACAGACGGGACGCCTTTCTTGGGTAAATGATGCTGGTGTTCATCACCCCAACTCCAGTGGCAGTCATTCCAAGGAAATATTACAACCTGGCCCAGGATTAGTTGCGAAAATATATGGCCTACATGACACCGGCAAAAAAAAAAAAAAGACAAGAATTTATGTTACATTTCCAACCGTACTGTTGCCTTTCATTTATCACATTGCCATTGTGAAGTCCCAGCATGAGCTCTGATTTAAAACAGAGGTAGATCACCAGCAGAAGTACCCTCCAGCCTTCGGTTGGCTTTAAATCCCTTCAACTGAGCTTCGCGCCGTGTATGCTGGCTGGTGATAAACTGCTCGCCTACACTTGTGCCTCCCTCCACTTGTTGGAGAGATAGGGAAACACTGAAATGAAGCTGTCACAAATGAACTACAGTCAAAAGTATTGCTTGAAAGAGGTGCCTTGTATTTCACGAGTTTAGTTATTACACAAGCGGGAGGAAAGAGGAAGTGGAATCTTGTGCCAAAGACGCTGGGGAGTGGAAAGAGGTATTTATAAGATGGAAAAAAAAAACAAAAACCACAAACACGTATGCGGCAAGTTATGCTTGCCATACAGTCATGTTTAAAAGTACAGATATATGGCCACCACTGATGTCGGTAGCATATTACTCCAAAATGTGCACAAGGGACGGCAATTCGAATGTGTTCCTTTTATAATATCACAAACCATTATGATACAGAATATATTTACTTGCTCTTAAGTCGGTATTTCAACGAGTGGCACCTTCCACCAACAAAGGAAGTTTGCTGTCAACCGCCGCCCGATTAAAGCGGGAGAACGCATGATTCCTAACACCACAATATGATTCCTAACGCCATCAGATGCACTCAAAAGTCTTCAACTTCACATTCCCATCATATGGAGCGATGTCACGAATGCATGGTGTCACATTTTCAGCACGTTAACGACTCATCACCTGTCCACACTGTACTGCATAAACAGACAGATTTGCCCGTTTTCAAACTGGGAATAGCCAAACTATTTTGAGTTTTTGTGTCAGCTAAACAGAACATGAAGGTTTTCCTTCCACACTGTCAAGAGAGTGTTTTCTAGCTTCAATAACTTTTGTCACGAACAACATGGATCTTTCATTCCCATGAATTAATAACGGTGAGTAGTGAGCATCTAATTTCTCCGCTATCTCCCGGATGGGACGTCTGCTAGGAGGAGCTAACGTGTAAAGAGAGGATGGAGGGCCGAGGAAGTCGAAAATAAATAAAATTCGAGTTAGGCGATTTATATCTTGCACGATCGTTGCTGACAACACCGCCAGTTTTGGAGTATCGAATAACAATTAGACGAAAACAGGCAGCTGCCATGACTTTTCACAGCCCTTCCAAAAATCCCACTTTGCCAGTATTTAACTTTGGTCTGCAGTAAAAACAAAACAAAAAAAAAAAGTACACTGTTCCCCTGGGTTACAGTCAGTCAACAGCAATATAGTAGCCCGCTGGAAGTCATCCAGCACCTCCAGCCATTACCGTGCCAGTCATCTAATCCAGCAGCTACTGAATTTGTCAACTGGCCAGCACACACACACACTTCCAAGTAGTAAACAGCCAGACTGCAACACTAAGCTGCTTCTTTTTTTTTTTTTTTTTTTTTTTTTAACTGCGTGATATTGACTCTACATACCTTGGATGAGTTTTCCTTTGCAAAAAAAAAAAAAAAAAGTGTGTGTAGTGGCTCGAAATGTCAATGCGATGTATAGCAAATGTTCAGTGAATATCACGGTTATCCTTTTTCATGAATGAAAGTCCTATTTTGTGAAACCAAGAATAAGGGAAAGTGAGTCATGACAAATTATTCAGTTAACTTTTTTTTTTTTTTGGGAGATGGAATTGAACTCAAGAAGCCAATATACTACACTTTGCGTCCCCGTTGATCACCAAGCTCACTTGTAAGCATTTGTTCAGCATTTAAAAGCAGCTAGCCTTCAGGGCTGTTGTTCGGAGATATGATTCATTTATCAAGCCACCGCTAGACATGAACAAGATCAACTAGGTGTCGCGTAAAAAGTTCCTCCAAACTCATTATTTACTCCAGACGTTGCTTGTGGGGTGGTGTTACGTAGAGTTGAATGAAAATGATTCTGTCTGCGCGCATCCGGAAAAGCAGTGCAGGACTTAGCTAGAACGCATCGCAAGATATGACACGGCTGCCATGGCGCAGACGACAGAGGAGATCCGTCGGCTCAGCAGGAGGAGAGAGAAAGAAATTTCAAAGCACCGTGGGATGTCACGCAAACCGAGCGGCCGGAGAGTCATGCCACGTGCCGAATCATCGTAAATTGAGTCTCTTTGTGTCAATGAGAGTTATGCAAATCGTTGGCCTTAACCACTGATAGGGACCCATTAGAAACATAATTAGTATTTCTTCTCCAAATTCTCCTGCCACCGTAGAGGAACACTTTCTGTTCGGAATGCCAACTCTTTTCACGCCTGGCAGGAGGAAGAAAGAAAATAAGAAAGAGGACTTAAGTACTTGCCAAAAACTTTACTCCTATTAAGACGGGCCAAAAAGAAAGGGATCCCTCTCGTTTCACCTTCATGCTGTGTTTCATTTTTACTTTTTTAATGGAAGTGTCAAGAAAACTCTCCGGGGTCATCCATTTGAGGGGAATGAGAATTAATTGGAGGATTAGAGCTACTTTCACCCTGCACACAGCCTTTGCTGATAACATGCCTTGAGGGAGCGCGGCGCTTTGGCTGGATGACTGACTGACTGACTTCTGGGTGCATGTGGATCCACTTTTAGATTCAACTTCTGTTTCATCTTTCAGATTTCCTGTTCCATGTAAAGCCACCCGGAGAACGATGGCGAGTGCTGGCCGGTATCGGAACGGCACGTGGCATTTTTCATGTAAATTGGTCACTAGGAATAACAAAGTTTTGGTTTTTTGTGTGTGGTTGACATCGCATATTATCATCAGATCACAACTGTGTGTGCGCGTGCGTGTTACGTTAAGCTATCGCTATCTGCAAAGATTGCTTTGTTCTTTTTTTACATTTTTTTTTTCCCCATTTAACTCATTATAGCACACACCGGGGTCATGTGGATAGGTTCATGTTGTATTGCTCAAGTTGCCTTGAGTAAGTCATCATCACTGACAACCAGCTCCTGGTCATAAATAATGTAAAGAGCATGACAGTGCAATCAACACTCTCTGATCCCACAGCATCATATCTCACGCTTGGCGTTCGGCACTTGGTGGTGCTTTTTCATACGTCCAACCAAAATGAAGCCTTCGGGGGTTTAAAGAGCTCTGGCTAACATGGGGCAGATCCATTCACTTGCTTGTCATTGTAACAGAAGCTGGATGACGGCTGGCTCTCGACAGCCATCAAAACGGGCTTTTTTCCAGCAAGACGGGAAAGCTAAAAATATCAAATAAAGCGTGTGGGAATATATAACAGAGTAAGTCAAAATAATTTATTTTATGTTTTTAGGTATTGACAGCTTCTCTGTGCAGTCAATTATGCGCCACTTATCAGACATCGCTTTAGCTATTATCGCTAATTAGAGCGTCCAACAAAATGTTTACCTTTGGGCATTGCATCGTGTTTCCGATGGCGCAGTCTGACAACCGGATGCTTGATCTTTGCCCACCCAAACTGTGAAGTTAGGGGCGAATGAAATAATTGCGGGGCAGGTTATTACGTAAATAAGCAACATTTCAGCCAATTTCAGAAAACGCAGATGATGAGTGGGCAGGCACTCCTGAGACCCCACTATTTGCGCACAAGCAATTTGAGAGTCAGTTTCTCATACTGTGACCTTTAAATCCTTAAAAAACATATTGGACCATGATAATTGCTGTACCATTACACGACCATAACATACAAAAGAAGACCAGGGCTGACACTGACAAAAGTCATCATCATTAGGCACTGTAGCTTTACACTCCATCAAAACAAAACCGAAATACACACTACTCCCACAAAATACAACATCTGACATTTTCATGCTTGATTCATCAATAAAATTCTAACTGCACAACTGGGCACATTGAGCATATCCCGCAGTTTTCCATTTCTTTGAGCACTGCCTTATTTTATTGCCTGAAACTACGTTTGTATGCTTAAAAGGTTCCGTTTCTCTGCGTCACTAGCTCATAAATATTGTTATATATAGCTCAAGGCTTCTTTGCCCTCTTAGCAGTGCTTCTTACCACCTTGCAGAGACATTTCTCGATTTTTTTTTTTTTTTTGGTGGGGGAGGGGGTGGTAGCAGACAGAATTGACAATGAGGCAATGGGAGATGAATTGTTTTTGCCTCCGGTGTTGTGACTTAAAGGAAAGGCCACTGAATGTTCTTGTTTCACGAAAATGTAGTCCAAGCCATGTAAATTGGGAGACAACAGAAGAAAGAGAGTGTCTCAAAATATTCAGAATGTACTCTGTCTCGACATATGAGTACCGTGTAGCCTATATAGAGTATTTGAAAAAACAATTACAGTTAGTGTCACCGCAGGTGAAGCGAATTGCAAAAAATATATGAGAGAGAGAGACAGGGAGAGAGAGAGCATAGCTTTGTTTTCGTGATTTCATGACACAAGCCTGGACTTAATGAATAAATAACTTGTGAAAAAATGGAGGTGAGATTATCATGATGACATGACTTTTGTTTAATGGGGTGCCATGAGATTTTTCCTCAGACAAAATGGCTGCCTTTAATCAAAGGTAGAGAAACGCTGCTGTGGATAATAGATGGATCGGGCGGTTTGCTGTACTGCACTAAAAAGAGCGGAGGGATTGATGAGGCAAATGGCAAACAGTTGCCCAAACAAAATAACAACACACAGGGGAGGAGACTGCTGTGAAGCAAAACAAACAGAACAACTTTGGCATCTAAAATGTGGCAAGGATGTGCAATTAAAAAGCTTTTTTGGGGACATCAGTACGAGGGAAAAGTGGTTAAGATTGCACGACTGTCCGTGTTTTGTTATGTCTTGTGTTTATTATTTTACTTTATGTTAACTGTTTTGTAAAGCGCTTTGTTACAGTTGCAGCTGTTGTGAAAGCTGGATGTATCGTCTTATATATATATATATATATATATATATATATAATACCTGCATCTTGTATATATATATATATATATATATATAGATAGATAGATAGATAGATAGATAGATAGATAGATAGATAGATAGATAGATGTATAGATACATATTAGTCCTCTCTGTTGTTTGACATTGTTTGGACTGTTAGATTACAAATTCAAACTCACTTCCTGTCCACTCACAGCCCCTTCGTTTGCGACTGACCGGGTGCACTTTATTTCTGACCGGATGCCAATTAAAGGCAGCTCTTTTGTTGTGTTCGCATTGGGTTGATGCCAAACAACGTGGATCGCGACATCATATGTATTCACAATGTAATTCAGGCAGTGATTAACGCCAGGTCTTCCGGCTTCATTAGTTCCATTGCCTGGTTCGGTCGAAACATCACCCTAATGAAACTCCATTGTGTTCATCTACTGTAAAGTGATTCTAAATGAATGGAAGTGACTGAAATGAAATGAAATAATTGCAAGCAATGCGTTTAGTCTTGTGCGGCCAACAGAGGGTGCATCCATTAGGAGGCAACACAATGGCCAGACGCCATCAGAAGTGGCTGCTCTGCATTGGTTGTTCTTTCGAAAAGAAAAATGGCGGCAGGTAGAGTTCCAGTTGAAAGCTAACAAATTCTGATGAAGCTTTTATGACGTCTATATGTCCGATACACGTAACACGCTGAGAACCTCTCCCCACTCTCATGCAGGATATCGGTGTACGATATGACCCCTGCTACTGGGTCACATAGTTTCGCGTATATTGATGAGGAGTGGTTACAACAGTGTATTTCAGAACAATTGCTGTACGACTCGTTTAAAGTGGGCCACGAATGTTTCAGTATTCCCTTGTCACAGGCAACCAAATTGCTTAGTTTACTTGAAGCCTATTCAGGGATTTGGTATTCCATTTGTAGCCGCTTCTCTAATAAGAAACGTGTGTAATCTCGAAATGCATATCTTTATTGTTATGCGGACAACAAGATCTTAATTAGGCGATCCGTTTGAAAGCGTGTACAGCCGTAATGAACGTGGTGACGCGATGCAAAATAAATAACGGAACGGAAAGTTTTCCGACGACAGTTGTTTGGCTTGTGTAAGGACACGACGGAGGTTTACCCACTTTGTGGCGCTTTTAAATAGTTGCAAATTACAGTTCAAACAAGTCCAAAATTAATATGCGGGAAGCTATAGAGAGTGTGTTTGCGAGGCCATTTAGCCACATTTGCCTTAATGGGATGTTTTAAACAAGATGCGGTGTTAAGATATCCCATTTAAATAACTGTGAAGGCACCGCATGGAAGTATTGCTCTGCCACTAAACGACAGAGAGTAAAACTGACTACAATAAAGCTACATACTAATCATTTTTCTCATGATTGACTCCGTTTCTTCTTTTTTTTTTTAACTACTACCCACAATGAGTAAAAACTTGTGGTATGGAGACACCATATATCGAAAGAAACCCCAACTTTTTTTTTATATACAGCAGTTTTACCTCTCCCACACACTTAAACTTTTCCCCTAGTATTCCCTTGCGCCTGTTCTCGCTCTTGCTCACACATTTCCTCTAATAAGATGTGTGCTTGCTTCAAGCTGTTTCTTTGTCACTCCCAGTTTTCGACTTACTTTACAACTCAAAGGCAAAAGAGAATTCGACATTGTGTCGAGTTGAACACCAAAATGCTCTACCGAACCGTGCAAGTTTGTCTAGTAAATGCATATCGGAACAGTGAGGCCGATTACTTTGCCGTAGACTGAGAGCATTTGGTTTTGACATCCAAAGATGAATATGAGATGAGAGATCAACTTTGCAGCGTTTATTTCCAGATATCGTCCTGCTGAGTGGAAATGGAGAGGAAATTAATACTGATATTGTGAATATACCGCGTTTAGTACGATGGCTCCTCCATCAATGTGATCTAAATTTGATTTGTATCTTTTTTTTTGGGGGGGGTAATTTAGGACTTGTCGAGGCAATTTAATCAATATTGCTGAGCTTTTATCCGCATTTGTACGTTGCTGGTTTGCTCATGCGGTAATTGCAAGACTCGATCCAATTTAGGCTCAACAACAGACCCAAAATGAATGTAGCTCTTCAATGATTGCAGAAAAGACATGACGCTGACGAGTGAAGTCTCTGGTATGGTGCTTTGTGCAGAACTGTTTCTCGTTCTCTCCAATTCGCTAAGTGCCTTAATGGGAATCTAATTTGGCTAATTAAAAAAAAAAAAAAATCTGAAAAAAATCGATTATATCTATATATCTATATCTCTCTCTTTATATACATATATATATATATATATATATAT
>NW_017806071.1:64537-69428 GCF_001891065.2 Hippocampus comes
ATTTTTTTTTTTGCTTAGTGAATGTAAAAACGGACACTCGCACGCACACGAACAAAATTAATTGAATGCTTTGACCTGCGGTGTAAATCCATTCTAAAACGTGCAGATGCGTGTCCGAAATATGGGTTAATTTATCATAATCTGGAGGCTCAGTGGGCATGAGATGAGGCCTGAACCTTACTAGTTCATGCCTCATCTACTTTGCCTCAATTACATTGATTCCGTTTCACTCAGAAACACACATCTACATTTTCTAAAATACATGGTGGGGTTTTGGCCTGGGAGTTGGCGACGTCGTACGTCTTTTGTTTCTTTATACAACCAAAAAGCCGTTGGGTGCGGCATAGCAGGAGTTCACGTCTTAGGGTTGAAGAAGCCTATTCGGGTGGAAAATCAGCACCAACGCAGTAGGTTAGGCAGCATGTGCGAGATCTGTTAGGGCATTAATGTGTACACACGGCTGTGAGCTTCTTGTTTCTCTTCAGGCTCAAGTTGGAATCAAGTCTCCCCAGACGCGTCTCAAAGCACATCATCAGTCCAATTAAACATGCAGCACACAGGCATAGATTCTGCTGCCCTTTTGCGAGAACTCCGGAGGAAGCCGGAGCTCTTGTGAGACGCTGAGAAGCAGATTATGTGAGCTAAGTGGAAATAGCATGTCTGAAAAGCCACTCTCGAAGGCTGGAGTGGAAAGCTGGATGTCACGAGTCGGTAATCAGCCGTGGTCAAATTTAAATAGATGTTTGTTACAGTAACTCCCTGGTTTCATGTAATGTTTCCTTTTGTTGTGGGTTTATTCCCAGTGTTTCATAGTTACTTTTTTTTTTTTAAAGAAAAAAAAAAAAGCAAACAGTTTTGAGATTTCTGCGCTCCTGGCTTGCCCTCCTGCTTTTGGGTCCTCTGCTTTTTCACCACACAAAGCCGTCTAGTCAGGTTTCGACTGCACTTTAAACATGTTCTGGGTCAAAGAAGAATCTAGAAATGGTCTTGGCGAGGTCGAAAATTAAAACAGACTTCTTTTTTTTTTAATCGCTGTTTGGTAAATAGTTAAAAGGCTCATGCAAAAACAACACAATTTGCTGTTTGGGGAGGATCCTAACGTTACAGTCCACTTGCATTGGGGCACACGTGTCCTACCAGATTTACAAGTTGTAAAAGTGCATCAGAGTCGTGAAGTTTTGTGACCTGCTTGCTGCTTCCACGTTTCTCGATTCAATTTATGATTCATTTCTTTTTCGGACAGTTCCTGTTACCATTGAAATGGCCCGGAGGTGAATCAGCAATGCGACATTTATTCAAGATGATAATTTGTCGGAAAGTTTTAAAATAATACAAATATTGTGTGTATATATTTTGCACACCGGCATCCATCTTGATTTTTTTTTTTTTTTTCCTCCGTGCTTTCATCACTCACACCTCCCTCGATCATTCCCTCATATCTCTGCGTCTCATCAGCCAGTAGGTCGTCTGAAGTGTGTCGACCAGACTTGGGGCTACAGACACTTCAATTCCTCTGGCAGAGTAATTATTTGGCTCTTTTATTGCGGGATGTGTTGCTGACGATTAGCCCGGGGCAAAACAAATATATCTTATTTTTGCCACAAAATTTCTTGGACTCACCGCCACAGCCACTTGCTGCTTTAAACATATTTGTTTATTTTTCACCTCAGGTTAAAAAAAAAAAAAAAAAAAAAGATGGCCACATTCACTCAGACTGTCAAGGTCTGCTCCATATTTAAATTATAGTTGGCCCGTTTATTCCTGCAATAAAGAAAAACAGCCTGAAACGGTTGCTTGTGGACATTCAAATTTAATAACAACATTCAGAAGGATGCAGGCGTGTCGGGAATGGATAATACCCTTTTTTATTTTTAAGTCGGGTTTTTCTTTTGTGTGCGTGTATTATATGTTTGAGGAAGAGATACCGGTCAGATATCGTTTCAAAACGTTAATTAAATTACGGTGTGCTCCTAATCTATCTTTAAATATTACTTGCATTAAAAGGAGGCTTTTGCATTAATTGGTTCTTAATGGGTTAGCTTAAGAGCCCCCCCATCTTTCATTATGGTCTGCTCGGCAGCAGTGTCTCATTAAAGATGATGAGCAACGAGCATCTTAAATGGAATGGCTTATGAATGAATTAAGAATGAACGAACGGAGCTTCAATTTGTTTTTTTGCCTTAAAACAAATCGTCCGTGCAACCTTAACGACACCAGTCCGGGGTGTGCGCCGCCTCTTGCTAAAAGTGACCCGGAATAAACTTCAAACCATTGTGACCCTAAACTGGAACAGTTTAGGGTCACAATGCGGAACAAAGAGGTCAAATGCAATCACAACAGAGATGTTGGTTAACCTCAGATTCATTCACGGCTTGAGATGTTTATTTTGTTTTTTTTCTTGAAGGGACAACATGGAATGCATAATTGCATGCACTTATTCTAACGTGATTTTATTTCTTCGTGGAAGAAAAATAAAACGACAAGGGAAATGGTTAACTCAGTTTCGGTTAAAAAATTTGGGGTATCGCACACGCCCGGATATATTGCACAATAATATTTTATGCCGGCAACTGTGATTATTTGGGAGATAAATCCTCACCATTTCCTCACATACAAACACAGACTTTTGATGAACAAAGCAAGAGGAGCGGAAATTATTTGAGGAATCGAATTCATGTTGCATGGGGATTTTTCAGAATGAAGCCGACGTGTTTTATTTTTGTGGCCATTGCGTCGTCAAATAAGAGGGCATATTGACAAGTTTGGAGGCGGTCGGATAAAAAAAAAATTGTTGAAACAATGAAGCGGTGCATTTGACACATCTGACCTTGACATGACTTTGAATCTTTGAGACAAAAAAGGCATATGGCGGATAGCAAGTGATTTGTTGTGAGTTAACTGAGCTGGACTGCCGACATCTCATTAGCATAAGGAAAAAAAAATACATGCCGTTACTACTACTCTTTGTAAAAAAACACCTCATGTAATTTCTATAATAGTGTGCAAGAGGTCACGATGTTGCGCACGCCGACTGAGTTGAAATGACGCTCTGATGTGTGGCAGCAACAATTTAGGTCAAAACTGTTGTTGCTGAAACACTTTGTTTCAAAGTCACGGCCAAAACTACACAGCAGACAACTGAGATAAATGAACACAAAGTGTCTCGAACGCTGTTTGCTGCTGCGTTGGGCACTTTGATTGTGAGCGGGTGTCTCATTTTACCCTCTTGAACATCATCAGTATTTCCGGCTGTCATGGCAGCGAGTATGTTATGGACGTGGCAGTGTCTTCATGAGCTATGGTCATCTTCCCTTCAAATGGCCAAATGCTCTCTCCGGAGTTATTCCGCCCCCTGCTGAGGCGGTTGTTGAAAGCCAGCTGGGCGGGGGTAATTTGATGGTTTTCAGGCGATGGCTTCATCAAGCGCGGCCGTGGCGGATGGCCCGCGTCACACGTTGCATGTTAAATGCCTTCACACCTCTGTGACATCGAGTAACCCGAAGAGCAAATGCTGTGCGTTTTGCAGGACGAAATCAACGGATGCGTTCTTCCGATACTTTTTGGAAGGGGAGCGTACCTAATGTCATTCGTATATGACCCCTAATTTGTTGTCACGATTGTCCATTCGATAAAATTGGAGGCTGGCGTGTGAGTTACTCGGAGAGAACATATGGCTGCCGGACTGAATTACCCCAAAGCAGATGGCATGCACAATAAATAAAGATTAAAAAAAAAAAAACGAAGGAGAAATGCTCTGCTGACCATATTGCACATTTTATGAGCGAGACCTTCCACCCCAGATGCCCCGGAAACATAGAGAGGTCAAAGCACATATGGACCTAATTAACGGAAGCTTCTCTGAATATGAAAGCAAATCCTATTCGGCAACCATTCAGCAAAGCGAACCCAGAACAACTTTATCAACGATGAGCGAAAAGTTAAAGACGTGGATTTGAGCTACAAGACGCTCGCGCCGAGCATTTAGGGGAGCCTCTGCAATCAGAGCCAATTCAACATCTTTCAGACGCAATTATGAGGCTGTGGAGGAAAAAAAAAAAAAAAAAAAAATCTCGTCATTTTGAAGCTCACCAATACAAGCTGTACCATTTATTTGAAGCTGCCGGTTTATAGACAAGAAAGAAATAATAATGATAAATATAATGAGGAGATGTACTTTATCTTCGCAGCTGGTGGTTTTACGATCTTTTATTCCTTACCTTGTAATCCGCATTGCCATTAACTGCCACATGGCAGAAGCCATCAATAGATTTTTTTTTTTTTTAATTCCTATCTCGGGTAATATTTCTTTTATAATAGCTCAATGGCACAAACATTCACCTTTTATGACACTGGCTGCCTTTCCCGAGGCGTCTCGTTCACGCAACGCTCGTAAGCATTGAATAGAACTTTCAGTCATTACATGTTTTGAGCACAGAAACATACTTAAGAAAATCACAACGCGACACTTTGTTTTCGCTCCGATCTGTCAGGTTGCGGATTGTGGCCCGTGGAATGTCGGTCCACTCCTCATCAACGGGCCTCTCCGATTGGTTCGTTGCGGTGAGCGTCAATTTTTTGGCTCCGAGCCATGCATGGTTCTCGGCGTTACATTTGATTAAGCTAGAGCTGATATGCGATGCCACTAAAGGCCACGCCTATTAAAGGTGCACACGCAATGGAGAGTAATTCCACTTTACGAAACCAGTTAGTTTATTTACATTTTCTATCATTGAGTTTTATTGTTTTGTTTTGTTTTTCCATCCATCAATCCATCCATCCATTTTCCGATCTGCTTTATCCTCACAAGGGTCACGGGGGGTGCTGGAGCCTATCCCAGCTGTCTTCGGGCAGTCGGCGGGGGACACCCTGAACCGGTTGCCAGCCAATCGCA
>NW_017806071.1:72163-98641 GCF_001891065.2 Hippocampus comes
CCATCCATCCATTTTCCGATCTGCTTTATCCTCACAAGGGTCACGGGGGGTGCTGGAGCCTATCCCAGCTGTCTTCGGGCAGTCGGCGGGGGACACCCTGAACCGGTTGCCAGCCAATCGCAGGGCACATAGAGACGAACAACCATCCGCACTCACACCCACACCTAAGGACACTTTCGAGTGTCGAATCAACCTACCATGCATGTTTTGAGAACGTGACAGGAAACCGGAGTACCCGGAGAAAACCCACGCTGGCATGGGGAGAACATGCAAACTCCACAGCGGAAGGCCGAAACCGGGATCGAACCCACGACCTCTGCACTGGAGGGTCAATGCGCTAACCATTCGACAACCAACCCGCCTTTTTTATTCCATTCAAAAAAATAAAATAAAAAAAGCAGTGTTTTTTTTTTTTTAACTATTATGAAAAACCACAAAGAAATGCGCATTTCGTGCCGGCAATTGATGAATAATGAGAATATTACAGGGGTGGCCGGCTTTTTGCGCACATGGTCGCTCACTCGACAAGAGGAATGGACTCACTTCAGCTCATTAGTACAGACACTCACTCGTATGCTATATATAGTGAAGTGAACTGTAGACGGGTTCTTTTAGAGGCATTTGGGAGGTGCGGCAGGTCTCTAATGAAGCCATGTACATCATGCTCGCAGACGGGGGTCAGAGGGGCAGAGTCAAGGCGGCGGCGTTGAGAGCAAGAGCGTGTCAGGAATGACTCAAAGGAGGAAGAATCACTTTGTATTGCCAATGACACAGTGGCCTATGAGGGTCGAATAAATGTCTTCTCACACAATGTTGACATCGAGTGTACAAAAACAAAGGCCATATTTTAATCAGGGCGCATGAATTTGGGATCGCTTTCATTTCTTTGCGTGGGATCATGCGGCAGTTTTTTTTTTCTCCCTCAATCATGCACGAATTAGCAGTCAAACTTTCAAGTGCGCTCGGTGAGTTGTTATTGCTGTCAGCCATGTCTAATGTGTTTGTCCATCATCGCGTGTCAGCGTTGCAGGGGGTTCAAGCATCGGCCGTTTAACCGTCAGCCGTGCCAAGGTGACAAAGTTTGAACGTGAGTGATGTGCGATTTGATTTTGCCGACACTTGAAAAACGCCTCCGTTTCCAGTTAGAGAGGAAAGGTCTTTCACATTTGCATATCAATTCTCCCGCTTGACATATACGGCGACTGCAGAAGGCTTTCATTCCGTGTTCAAGTCCATCCCACGGGATGTTTGATTTTGTTCAGTGAAAAATTCTCTTCTGAAATGAACCCGCCTTGACTGAACTTGTTTTGTGGGGGAAAAGTCAAGATGAAAGGGGACTTGTATTTTTTCAGTTTTTTTTTTTTTTTTTTTTGGATTTAGATGTGTTCATTGACAGAAGGTCCATCAGTCCATCGCTGGCTGACGCCCGATTGGCCGGCCAATGACAAATGATGGGAAACTTGATACAACTGACACACTGAGCACCAACAGTAGCAGGTTTTAAAATCGAAGAAGTCGTACGTTCTCGATGCCGTTTGGCTGTCGCCGATGCGTCACCGGCTGAGTAGATTTGACTGTCCTAAAATAGCGGTGACGGACAGGAATTTTTGCGATGACGGAACCACGGTTAGCATAACGATAACGGAGTGACGGGTGGCCCCGGCCGACTGCGAATGATGAATGAGTGACCGGCAAAATTTACTGCTGCGCCCAATTTGCACGCAACCAAACAATATAACGGCATAAGCAGAAACATAGCGGAATAATTGAATTCAGACAAGACAGGCCCATCCCAACTGTCTCTGAGACATGCATGAAGATTATCGGTCGCTCCGTAATGAATGATTTATCTCAAATTCTTGATTTCTGACTTCTTGAAACAGCGGCTGGTCTTCTGGCGGCAGGCTGCCTGAACATATGCTACTCAGAGATGACGAGATTATCCCAAAACAAAACACCGGAAAGCGGTGAGAGAACTATGACACTCTGGAATGAATAATCGATGAAGTTGTCACAACAGGCAACCATTTTCTTATGATGCACTGTGATGAAATATGAATAAGAGAAGCTTTAACCTCAATCAAAAAAAAAAAAAAAAACTTTACCCAACATTAGCCTTAACAACGGAACCAAAAAACTCTCCAGTCATCAACCCCCAGTCATTATGAATTCATCGCGAGAGAGTCTATAAAAAATTAAAAAGGAGCCAAATGATGAAAAAGAAAGACCGAAGGAGACATTGCAGACTGTTTTCAGACTCCACTGCCAATAGATGTCACCTCTGAAGCCAAGAAAAGCAATGTATTAGTGGCAAACCACTGGAAAGGATTCCAATTTTTCTCTTTCTGCCGTAGATTACATCAGCTTTCTTTTTTTTTTTTACACTTCTCCATGTTTTGTACCCCCACACGGCAAGGTTTTATTTTGTCCACTTTCTCTATCAAGGCAAAACAATGTGAAAGGCTGTAATTAACGCATGAACATGCATGCCCGAATCAAAACTGCAGGATGTTTGGGTGAAGAAATCAAATAAACAGCTGAGAGGGAGTGGGGTAAAAAAAAAAGATAGGAGAAGCTATATCTGTGCTGGAACATACTGCATATGTACAGATAATGTATGACGGGAGACAGGAGAAAACACAGGAAGCCAAACAAGCTAAAGAAGCTTACAATCAAGTAAAATAGGTCATCGTTGGATGCATATGATTGTCTGTTCCTGAAAAGAACCAAACACCTATTTCATATGTTTAACAAACACTTTTTATGGACTGATGAACCTCAAAATCGACGAGAGCCGCCGGTGACCCGCACTGTCGTATGCCCTCTTCTTCTTCCTCCAATGTTTTGTTCTTCTTTGCGCGTACGTTTAAATTAAAGTGCAGTGACATTCAAAGCGGGTGGCGACAGGGGCGATCAGCGGTACCATATATTTTTTGGGGGGGGGGGGGAATCGCCATGCTACGTTGATCTCAACACCGGCTTGGGACGATGCAAATGTAAACGACAATGATGTCTTTGGCTCACGGGTTCCAACCTTGCGGGCTCATCAGGGAAATACAGTCATTTGGCGGTTTACTGAGAAAATGTTGAAAGTTGTTCCGCCCGAGTGGTGTGTTGGAGCTCAGATATTGAATGGAAATAACGGTAAAGTGGAACCGGGAAGGTCTTAACCCAGCAAAATTCTCTGAGGCTGTACAATACATGACTTATTTCGAGAAACGATAACAATTTCATGTGGCAGGGAGGGAAAAGGGGCAAACAAGAACGAAGGCAAGAGCAAAACAGAACGCAAGTAAATCCAGGAAGTAATTGGAGCGTAATTTGTCGTAGGAAAAATGACATCACTGAAGAAGGCTCGGCTCATTTAGAAATGTGTATGCTAACTTTGGGGCTAAAATCAATTGACCTGTTATCATGTAAATTACGGCCACCGTTTGGTCTCCCATCCAGGCCGTTTACCTGACAAAGCATCTTTCTTTTTGACTGAAGCGCCACACATCCAAGCTAGGGTGGTTGAAAAGAAGGCTGGAATCATCATTTTAAGCCGGCCCTGGTTTTTCCACTTGCCTTGGTCAAATAACCTGGAGCAACATGTGACATCATGAGTCGAGTTCGATATGTGCTTGACAAAAAAAATAAAAAATAAAAAAAGGGATGAAAATACTACACGACATCAAGAATCTGCGAAAAAAAAGTCTTGTCAGGAGTACATTTCACCGACAGCTCACATGGCTGCAACCGCAGTAAGTAAACAAAGCAGTAGTTAAATTGTCCACCTTTTTTCCATTCATTTGTTTTATTTTCAAGATGATTATTTACTGCATCATGAATGGTGCTTTGAGGGACTGATAAACATCCGCCCTTTAACCGCATTTTGGGGGTTGGCGGGGGAAGGGTGTGGGGGGCGGGGGGGTCGAAATGGAGAGAAAACATGAAAAATATTGTGCTGCATAAATGAGACGGGTTCAATGCAAGAATCTATAAATATCAAGCACGGGAGGAGGAGCGGGGCGGGTTGCAGAAAGGCTTTGTAGACAAAAGAATAAATTGAACTGAAAGGAATCGGTGCTCTGATATACAGTATACATATACACTATAGAGCCTGCAAGAGCTACGACCAACCGTCAAGTGAGCGGGTAACTATATTAAGATATCGGGGCGGATATAACACAAGTGGACATCGCTAGGATAATCAATACAATTTACGTTTCACGTTTGTATGTCATCCTTGGTGTCGCAAGGAGTAGGAGGCAGGACGGATGCAACAGGTGGAAGTGGAGAGGAGAGTGCCACATAAATACTGTGCGGGGGAAGCGGCGTGCCGGGAGGCAGGATTGATTGTTGCCCCGGCAGCCCATGAAACCATCACGGAGCCGCGGCAATCATGACCTCCCGCAGACGCCTTCATAACGTGTGTTATCAGCTGTTAAAAAAAACTCCCTTTTGCTGCTCGGGCATCTTTCAAAGCGGCGCAGACAATTGTGGACAAATGAACTTTTAAAGTAAGTAATTGATTGCGTTGCAGCCACAAGCCGCGTTACGAAGTCCGTTTTGGAAAATGTTTGCTGGTGGCACTTGCTTTTAATTGTTTTGAAGAGTGAAATGGAAGAAAGAAATTCGCCTCAGTTTACCTCAGTCCGGCAATTTGCATACAATGTCGTTTCTGTTCATTTTCCAATGATGTTGGTTTATGAAAATATACTAATGACTATGAATTCTTGATGAAAAAAATAAACACAGCAGAAACCAGGGAGAGTGTAGCGGAGAATCCAAATGTGAGAAATTGCAGTCAATAAAAAGTTTTCATTATATATTCATTCATTCAATTTAAGCTCTTTTTTTTTTTTTTTTTCTCTGCGGAGTGATTTTTTTTGGAGCTTCATCAATACTGCTTTGGTGTTATCCTGTGGCTTGAACTCAAATGGGAATATATGACCCCAGTAAGAATGTCACCTTCTGTTTCGTAGTTCAAAAGACATATTTCGTCTTTCAGGCAGTTTTTTAAATTAGCCTTTTTTTTTTTTTTTTTTTAATTCAAGAAGCACATCGAATCACAAATACGTCTTGATGAGCAGGAGATAACTGGAATTTGATGTTTTTTCATGCAAAGAGTAAGCTCACCTTCGGTGCATTGCACTCCTTTGAAGTTTTACCATTCGGTATCCCAGAGGAAGGGAACTGTTTGTTTCAAGTTTATTTTCATAAGAATGCACCGCGATGCAAATTAATTTCATCAAAAGACTGCAAGCCGTAGCCATTAAGTGATGATAAAAATAAAAACGGTAGGGTGAGCCACTCAGATGTGGCCGTCAGCTATTTGGCCAAACTGGTCTCAAAATAAAATCGTTTGCAGACGAGATTCACTTTGTTCTGAGGAGGTTTTTCAGATGGCACATCTACCAGCTGCAACTTTTTTTTTTTTTTAAGTTTTGTGGCTAATCTAGTGACAGTATGTTGCCATCTTCTCAGCGAGAAATATTGCTCTTGGCTGCCCTAAAAGTCATTAGAAGTCATCCAAGGTAGCGCTTCATCACCAAGCAAGGCATGGAATGACATTTTGTCAATTTGTGCGCAACTGTGTAGGTGGCACGCGCACACCGGCGCAGACGGATTGTTTGCGGCCAGTGGAAACGTGAAACCCATACGCACGGTGATTTAAATGCCGCAGCGTCACCCCTAGGTGGCGCCAACATGGAAGTGCCAAATAATCATGAAAAGATGAAGCTTTACATTCCATTTTCGTGACTTGGACTGACTTTTCTGACCACATTGGTTGAAATGAAAACATTACAATCAATAGTAATTGTTTTACTGCTAAATACATTAGTTTGTTTCTTAACGTTTGTAAAGGCAAAGTAGCCACTTTGAAAAGGAGTAGACTGAGTACCAAACCTCCATCCTGGGTTCTTTTTTTTTTTTCTTTTTTTTTGAAAGGCATTTTCACAGTTATGCCTAAAACGTTTGATTGGGTTGTCGTTTTACCGTCATTTACAGTTCCCCCGACCCCAATTACCAGCTTTTATCCTAGCATCCACTTCACCGTCAAAAGAGCGCATCCGTGCCATTAATCAGAGCAACACAAGTGAATTAATAAGTCAGTCCTTCAACGATCACGTGAACTATCTGAATTTCTGTCTATTTTTATTTCTCTCCCTTTGAAGCAACTTACTGTCCTCTGCCATCTTCTTTTCAACTGACATTCAATGAGCGAGTCAAATAACATATCAAAGCCTTTGCCGGCCTGTGGAAAGTCAACGTTTTTACTCATGTCACTCAAACTCTGTGTGTCTTGCTTCCTGGCCATGGCTTTACACGACCACTGCGGTCCCAAACGTTTTAAACATTGAACACATCTCAAACGGATCACATGGGGATAGTTAGGGCTGTCCAAATAATCTTATTGGGGCAAATTAGCAGATAAGCAACAAGATGTTGCAGTGGACACGGAGGTGCGTTGGGGTTCTTACATCGTGACGGACATAAATCAATAAGGCATTAATGGTATAGTGTTTTGTGGCAGCTGAGTACACCATCCATCACGCCTGACTCCTTTCTTCAGCGTGCAGTCTTATCTTACCTGCAGACTGAGTGGGGAGACAATGCCTTGAAAGGAAACTGTGTGTGTGTGTGTGTATGTGAGAGAGAGAGAGAGAGAGAGAGAGAGAGAGAGAGAGAGACCTGCCAGGAGCGACAGAAGAAAACGCCAAGCAGGTAGATCGACTTAATTCCTTGGAGGGTTTGAATGAATGCTGACTGCAGGAAACGAAATGCTTGTGAAAGTTATATTCTGGGGAGAAGCTTGCTCCGGGCCGTCATGCAGATGGACACACACACACACACACACACACACACACACACACACACACACGCACACACACACACAGGCGCCAAGCACCTCATATTTAAGTACGGGCACATAGTCACTTCTCATAGTCCTTGTACATAAAGGGATGTTCAGACTTGCATCCCGGCTCTTCCTATCTCACTGAAAGCACAAGGAGATGAAACGTTAACCCCCACACCCTACCAAATAGCTTTCATCGTTGAGGTGTGTGGGTGTGTGTGGGCTTGTGTGTATGTTTGTGTGGAAATGGCCTCTCTATTAAAAAAAAAAAAAAAGAGACTGTGCTGCTTTGTTAGCCGAGTTGTGGAGTTTACCCTCGTGGCGTCTTTAGAAAGAGTTTGTGATCTCTGGAGAGTCCCATTCTTCCCTGTGCCACTTTAATAATAAAGGTCTTGGCAGGAGACTTTTGGTCCGGAGGACTTGTCAGGGCACCATATGCACACACACGCACACACACACACACACACACACACACACACACACACACACACACACACACACACACACACACACACACACACCTAGGTTCATGCTCATGATTTTTTAAAAATACATTGTCTGTTTTTCTTCTGCCGGTGGTCTTCTGCCAAGATTTCGTGGAGCACTACTACGTATACAATTCTCTTGCAAAGTCAACTTTGGACGAAATAAAACATGACAGAGCCACAAGAACTCGCTTGTTAGTTGAGCTGTGAACTACTTCTCATTTCTTTGGATGATTGGGTGAATTTGTAAATAACTGGTGTACTGGGAAAAATCTAAATGAAGTCTTTTTTTTTTTTTAATTGAAATTACATTTCTAAATTTAATCTGTACGTTGTTGCTCAATATGGACAAAACAAATGGAATTGAAAAATGATGACTTGCTCGAGGGGAGATGCTTGTCTCCTTGCTGGGTACTGTTGCGGTGCCCTTGGGCAAAATGTGGTATTCAACACCCTAGCTGAAGTGGGCTGTTTGGTGTGCATAACAGTTTTTAGTTTTTTAGTTTTTTTATTCAGTTGGTTTTAATTAGCTTTTCGGCCCGGTTTGTTTGTTTTAATTTTTTCAAAAATGATTGGATTTAGTTTCACTTTTATTAGTTTTAGTATTAGTTTTTTTTTTTGTTGGTTTCTTTTCCCCCAAATGTGGAGTACTTGTCAACGGCAAGATTTAAAAAAAAAGCTCACTAAGTTTTTGTGTAATAAACTACAATTGTCAATATAGTAATAACTGTTTGACCATCCTTTTTCTGCAGCAGCACCAAAATAAAAGCAGTTAAAATGAAAGGCAAGAACGAAGGACATTTTCAATTTATTCTAGTTAGATTTTAATCAAACTAAGTTGTAGTGTCAGTGAGTTTTAACTTTTTTTTTAATTCATGAAAATTAGATTTTTCATGTTTAATGATCAGCAATATTCTGACACGAATCTGATTACCGTTGGTCAGGTTACGTTATCCTGGCGTCGCCAGCTTGAAATGGCAAAATTGCTTGGCTCACTTCCTCTGAAAAACGTTTATGCTGAAGAAGCTTTGGGGTCGCACCCTTCTCTGGAGCTTGCTGTGCTCGGCATCAAGAGGTGATGACACCCTGCTTCGATCCTTCAAACAAGATTGTGTGGCAAGACCTGACTGCGCAAGGAGACCAGAAAGTGCTCTTGGGGTGCTTTGGGTGTATTTTAGCCTTGAATTGATTTTTTTTTTTTTTGCTTGAGAGTTGATCCTCGACCTCACACAAAAGGAGTATTTTAGAGACAAGAATTGTACGCACGCGGATTTTAGGGGAAAAATAAACATGTCCGACCTTGTCTGAGAATGTCAGTGAAAAATGTTCGAAATATCATGAGTGTAGTTTCTGGTAGAATTGTTTGCATTCATTCCTGTGGCATACCCGCACATTTATAGATGCATTGGTTTCAGGCCTACGATCCGCAAAAAAATGCGGGTTGTCCAATTTTGTCAAAGTGATCAATGCAAGTCATCTGGCTGGAAAATATTCACACGGTCTTTGGAGGGGAAACAAATCTAATGTTTCTCCGCTGGTAATTACATCATATTTGATTAATTGCACCGGCTTGTTTTCAGTTAATTGGAGTTCTCCAACTCCGCCAAACTAAAGTTAAATGATGAATCGAAGCTGCGGGAATCCTGTCAAGTTATCACCGTGAGCATTATATCGTCTTTTCACTGCTTTAATTTATATCGACACTACTGTACGTTCTAGGAAAGCCCCCTTGGGGTTGTAATAAGATAAAGACCCAAAACACAACGCTTAAAAATTAGACAGCCGGAGCAATTTGCAAACAAGGAATGCGCCAAAATACGCCCGGAGTCAGTTGGCAATAAAAAAAAAAAAAAAAAAAAAAAAAAATATGGAGGGTTTTATCAAGGCTCCAAAATCGACCTGCTATTTCTCAGCACAAGTTGATGTGACTCATTAAAAACCAGTAATTACAAGTGAAGCCGCAAGCTCACAGTATATATTGATCCAGACCACTCAAACAATGACAATCTTTGCCGTTTGCAGGCGCGGATACACTAAACCCCGGCGACAACGGGCCGCGATAACAGTAATTGCAATTCCAAACACAATTATGGTCCTCATTTATCCATTTTCCTCTCAGTTGTTTGCGCTCATTATATTCTTGGGCTCGGACAGGAGCGGGCAGCGGATTTAAATTGAAACTCGGCAGCAGCCTTTGTCACTATAGATTCATTTTGGTGGTTTCTCACATGCGCAAGACTCCCGAAGGTCGGATATCAACAAGCTGCAATAAAATCTTTTTGCCCATATAAGTTTTATAGTTGCATTGGTGTTGCGCTATCAGACAGAGTCCTTCTCGTCTAATTATAGATATGTACGATTTTAAATAAAGCCTTGAGTAATTGTAATCCCAAAACATCCAAAAACGGCCTTAAAATGCTCTTAGCGTTGCCCCACCAACATGCCATTGTTTAGAAACGCTGAATAATCCTAAATGACATTTGGCTAAATCCTCTTACAAGTTTATATCTGCGACTCTTATTGAAATATTTCAGTCAGGATCGTGTTATCATCTTGAGAAGTGATAATGGATTCCGGGCAACCCGGAAAAAAAAAAAGCTTGATGTTGAAATCATTTGCTGAGTTGTTGTTACAAAGCACGGGACATCTTCTGTCAATTCTTATGACTTGGTTGAAAATATGGAAGGCCAATTTTCACATCGGCAAAAGTTACCTTGAAATTTTGATTTTTTTAAAAAAAAATTTTTAAACTGGTCACGCATTGCAGTAACGATCTGTGTAACATTTTCACAATTTTTGCAATATATCTCCACCACCGGGCGGCCAAGTGGTCGACGGGTTAGCATGTTCTCTCCGTGCCTGCGTGGGTTTTCTCCGGGTATTCCGGTTTTCTCCCACCTTCCAAAACATGCATGGCAGGTTAATGGTACACTCAAAATTGTCCCTCGGTGTGAGTGTGAGCGTGGATGGTTTTTGCTCTAGGATCTTTACTACCTGCCAATTACTGAAGAATGTCGTTTCACTGGGAATTTCAGATTTTTTTTCCATTTCTGTGGCTTACAGTGTTCTCGTGGCATCGCTCGGGACGTGATTTGTCAATCATTCAGGTGAGGAGCTTATCAAATGATTCTCTTTCATCCTGAGAAACAAGGTGATCTTTGTCATCAGAAGAATTTTGAAAAGCCTGATCATTGTGAGCACTCCCTGCAGACAGGGTTAATAATTTAACCCCGCTCAGAGACACTACAAAAGCGTTACGTTGCATCTTTGCACCAACAGGCTTTATTAACGTAGTCAGGAATGCCAATTTAGAGGCAAGTGCGCGTGAGTTGCAATCAGAAGTGGGTCGGGGAGACAGGAATTGTGCGCAAGTAAGAGTACGGTTTTTAAAAGATTACACAAGCTCTGAGTAAATGATATCGACTCCGTTTGTGAAAAGGAAAAAGAGAAAGGCTTACAATTTACAGCAACTTGCTTCCTTAAGTTAGACGTCAAGCTCGAGCGAGCTGAAATTTCTGCACGTGGGCAGACGCAGACGACAGCTCATTATGAAACTGTTACTTTTCCTTCAATGTAAACATTGGCTTTCTGCGAGGCCGGTGGAGAAAGGACAGCACTTGGATGAGGCCGCAGAGAATGCGGCGAGATCCTGTGGCCAAAAGTGTCACCGCATTAGGGATTGCCGAAAATCCACAATTCTGACACGCAGCAAAGGGTGACAGACGGCCACGGGTGTGCTGCAAAAAAAAAAACGCTTCCATATTGACAAAGAATGAAGGCGCGCTCATAAAATCGGAGCGGTGCAGATCAGCCACAGGTTTGTGAGGGATTTTTCATTTGAAATTGGTAACACAGGGCCATGCTGTGCAGTAAGGAAAATAACACGGCATTGTTTATGTTAACAAGCAAATGGGTTCTGTCATATTTGTAACCCTGGAGAAATGAATAAATACAACCGCCGCATTATTCGTGACTTAATATCTAGTTTGTTATGTCTGGGTGACTATCGTGGCCTTCCCTCAGATGTGAAGAAAAACATGTCATGTTTACATGAGCAAAATCTGGACTTTGGGACAAATAAGCATTTCATTAATGCACTGGATATTCATTATGCATGAGTGGAATGAAAGATTTCCAGGGAATCCACTTGCAACTACAAGTATGAAAAATGTGCAGACACAAACATTCTGTCCTTTTCTCCAAAAAACAGGAATAAAATCCCCGCAAAAATAAATGACTGCCGGGCAGTATTTGATCAAGTCAGATGGCTCCCTGGCCGTAATAATATTCAAAGGATTCTCTTGCTGCAGAAATGTGAATAATGGAACTATGGAATGTATTCTCAAGTAACTAAACAAATGCTGTACCACGGGAGACAGACAAAAAAAAAAAAAAACAGGCAGTAACCATGTGACATGTTATTGTTTCAGAACGTAGATTTAAAAACCGATAGATTTCAAAAGGCATTCTAAAACAAATACGAATTAGAATTATTCAAGCATGATAAAATTACTCTCATCGTTGTAGAATGTGGGTGAGTAACTTATGCTGTCATCAAATAAAAAATGATTTTAATCGCTTGGACTACCGGTAAAATTAATGCACTACTTTGAGTAAAATTTGCTTTGAATACTTTTGTCTCTTCCTAGTATAAACTTTACTCCCTTTGGACTGGAACCAGGTCCACTTGCCAATATTTCCACGAGAACGGCTAATTTAAGGTGTCACAGCATTGCCAGAGGTACGCAATTGTTGCTTTATAACCTTTCATCCCTGTCATATCGATCGTGTTAAATGACTTAATGTTCGTGACCTGATTTTATCCGACCTGGAAAATAAAATGTCAAATCGATTGTGAAGGGAAAAAAATATATATAAAAAGCAAGAGCGGGAGCTATTTTGTGAGAGGCAGGTGAAAGGCATGTTACGAAATTGCAGATCCAAACAGCTTCCGTATGCTTTTATCATCAAGGAGGGCCATAACAAATTACGATAGCAAAATGGTTTGGTAATGTTATAAAAAGCACCGACTAGGTCTAAATGAAGACACACTCTCCTTCAGATTTGAGTTCTTCTGACCTTAAAATGTTAAAATCCGACTTGACTTTAAAATAAATTGTGTGAGGGTGTTTAAAGAAGAAAAACAAGACTCTTAAAACCCTAGCATGCTATTTTTCCCGGTTGCTCTTGTCCAAAATAGTGTATCGGGGACATGCGGTTAGGGGAGGCAGCGCCTCACCTGTATGCGAGGCGCGAGCAGCCAGCTTAGTTTCAGAATGCGGAATCCCAGAAATAAACGGAAATAGCACAGTACAATAATTGGGTGGCACTTTGCAATGAGCTGTACTGATTGTTTTGTTATGTTGTTTGTCTTATATCTCTATTTATAATGGTCAAGTCGGCCATTGCTGCCATAGAGGTTGTTTTCCAATTTGGTCCATCTCTCTCTAAATATCCACTTTGTGTCAGACTGGATGAAAAACAACCAGGTCATTTATATTCTTACTTCATTTTGTCTGGGAGAAACAGATAGAGAAGCGCAATTTCCATTTAGATTGTTTCAACAGGAGTAAATTAACAGCAACAACGCATCCCAGCCAATGTACTTGTACGGAGTAATATCTACTGTAGATTAGCAGTGGGGCAATGCTGAGACAGGACTCTGATCATTTTTCCATTTAGGTACCGATTGAAAAATGCCACTAAATTAATACACCGAGTATATACTGGAATTACGGCTCATGGTTGACTAGTTGAAGCAGAAAAAAAACGGATTTTACCGCAAGTTTTATTTCAGCCAACAGTTTTCCACCAAAACGATTGGCGCTCACCGATTTGCACACAGGAGCACATTAACGATTCTGATCAGAAAATGCAAAAACAAAACTGTTGTTTTGTTAGTATGCAAACCAAGAAAACAGATGCTCCACACATGCCAAATAACTCCAGTGCCCCAAATCACCGGTTTGAATCCTTCTGATATTAGTTAATTAATTGTTTTGTAATTCACTACGGTCCGTCGCGACGCTGGCACGAGAGCCGTTTGACCCACATATCACTCAACACAATTTCAAGAGGGAATATTTAACGTGGACACAAACTCCCACTACCTTGAAGGATTCAACGGAATCCTGAATTGAAAGCGAGGAGGAGACCGGAGAGCAGCTGCGAAGAGATGTTGAGGACAGACGGAAATGGTAATGGAATAGTAATGCTGCATGGCTTGGGCTTTTGCCTGCTCTCCATGCAGACGGCTTCATGAGGAGCATATGCTCCAACAGATGGAGATCTCGGTGTGACTTTGCCAATAAAGATACTTTCACTTGACTCGGGCTGTCTTCACGGTTGCCGTTGCCTGCAAAAGAGCACATCTTCTTCCATGCACCTTATGATTGAGCACATTTCGGATTGAGCAGATGCCGATACCTCTGCAGAGCAAGTGCTAAACCACAGCGTTTTCCGTAAAGAACCTGACATTCCACGGCACTAAATTAAACAGAAGCCATTTAAAATTCATGACAATGAGGAGGGAGGGGGGCGGAGCAAATGCATCCATTAAGACATTTGTTGCAGTCTTTATGGGTCCACGGGGGGCTTGAAATGGGTGACTGTTGATAAGATACATCCCAACCGTTATAATTGGTATTCGGGTTTTAGAATCTCAAGTGCTGTTTCCAAAAACGTCGCAGTTTCTGACAGCGGAGAGGGGCGGGGTTGATGCGTCTCGCTTCTCTGCCAAGCGTTCGGTGCTTTAGCATGAACTTCCATGATTGACAGGTCACAGGAAAGCTTCAAGTAGAATGTCATTAAGGAATCCCTGAGCAGCGAGAGTGAAAGCAGAGTGAGTTGTGAGAGGTTGGAAAAAGGTGCTCGGAACATAGCCCACACATGTCTCCTTTCTCTGACAGGAAATCTTTTGCCTCGCTGACTATGTGGTTTTTGAGTGCAGGCGATGGGAACAGACAGTACAGACAGCCAGTGTACCTAAATAGTAAATTGGCTCTATTCACAGGCATGGCGCGTCCTTCTCCGGAGAGGTACTCCAAGCGCTTTTGCAATGTCGCCTTATTGGCAAAATGATAATGGCGCACGTTGTCTGATGACACAGTACGAGGGCTTCGGCGTCGTGCTCGAGGACACTTTGACAGCAAGACTGGGAATCGAAGCAGATATTTTCCCAATTGCTTTTGGCCAATTTGCCCACTTGCGCCAACATCATATTGGGTGATCGTGACAATCCAATAAGTCTGCTGTTATTGGGGGAGTTTCTGGTGAGCCGAGTGTTTGTCTCAGGCATGAAGGGCTTCGGGTTTTTTCTCAAATAAACCGATTTATAAATAGCCGGTGTCCTACCTCTTGGCACTTTATCGTTTAACGGCAATATGGAATAGATGGTCGGTGTGCAGCGGGCCTTATAAGCGTCTTTAAGTCCAACAGAGACAAAATAATGGCGAATGTCAGTTTTGCCTGCGTGATTATGTTGGCAGCCGAGTGCGGCGTTCACGCATGGGTATGTATGTCAGCGGATAAAGTATCATTTTATAAGAGGATCGCATTTCAAGAAAGCACGGCACGGATTTCCATCTTACAATAGCACTGATTACCCCACTCTGGTTTTCTCTGTTGGAATAAACGGGACGCCAACAGCTTACTTGACAGCCAATGGTTTGAAGATGGGTTTTCCGGAGTGGAGATAATCACTGTTCCTTCGTTCCATCTCCCCTTCCACACAGAGAGTCAGAGGATGGGGAATTTGGAGACACCAGGTATACACTAATGATTTGCTTCACTGTCAAATATATTTACCAGGGCTGAAGGAACAAAGCAGCCCCGTAATTGAAACAGTATCAGAAGCTTTGATTTAGTCACAATTTGGCAGGGACTCACTCCGCTCACAACGCTCTACATTTTCCCAGAAATGATAACAGAGTAATGATTCACAGGGAGGACTGAGAAACTGCTGCAGTAATCATTAAGACCTACATTTCCATATTTAAAGCTCAATACAGAGTTGACGCTTATAGAAAGGCTTTTTTTTTTTTAAATGCCAATGTTTCCGAAACTCCTCCTAAATTCTTGCTGCATGTATTTTAGTCGCGGTCCAGATGCTTTGCGACACCATGCCGTCACTTATGGGTCAGTCTTGGTACAATGCCAGACTCTTGATTGTCAGCTGCGATATTAACGTCACGTGTGGGCTGTCTCCGATTTTAGCTTTAGTTCCACGCCGTATCCAATTTTACCGCCACGATAAGGCTGCGGGGAGGGCGCATTGTTTCCACGACACGCATTTGGTGTCAGGGTTCCACACTCCAATGCAAATTGTTTCAAAAGCTGAAAAGAAGCAGCATCCCCTCCTGTTGACTTCGCATTAAGGTCGCGACCACGTTGACTAAATCAAGAATCAACCTTTTGCTGACTGGGCGTCAAACAAAAGAGCTGCAACAATTCCTCAGCGAATGAGAATAGATTGCCTTTCTCCGGGGGAAAACAACACAATGAAGAGTCAGGTGGGTTAATGATACTTGTGAATAACTCGCCATTCTGGCTATTTCAAGCCGGCTGTGGGAGGACAGGAAAATAAAGAAACTTTGAAAGCAAAGAAGAGGATCGTGCTCTGTGACAGTGATCTGTTTTGTAGTTTCAGTCACTTCTGCTTTAGCGATTAAAAAAAAAAAAAACAATTAGGCAAAGGTATATTAAGAAGGCATTATTATGTATGAGATGCATTGTTCTCCTTGAGAACACAAGTAACTGTAATGAGAGTGAACTCCGGGTTATATCCTTCATTGTCATTGGCGACGCGTGGTGATGTTGAGTGTATCCATTTGTTAACATTTTGCACTTTCAATGAGTCAGTAAATAAATCAGATTTTCAGACTAGGCAAACAATTTGGCACAATCATGGGGGTCAAAGTTGTTGTTTTTGTACCACCATATGCAAAACTTTCCCTCTCCTGTTCGCCGCTGACAGAATAAAGGCTTGTTATTCTAATGAAGGCAGTCGGCCTCCTTGGGCTTGATTTCATTAAAATATCAAAAAGTCGGACTTTTTTTAACCATGACCGCAACTGTATAATTCCTAAAATATCAGCCCCCGTGAATTGATCCACTTGAAAACAATTCTCTCGAAATCCTTTATTCCTCAAAGTGGGGGTGGCTGTCGGAGAGTGAGCCGGGTTCGATGACAGCGTGTGAAAGACCCCCCAAAGGACCTTACAGAGTTAACGATTTGAATTCCGCCGTTCGCTGAGAACAGCAGCACAAACTGTGCCTCGGACGAATTAAAGCGGAGTGTCTGAACAGCTACCACTCGATGTTGTAAACGAGACCCCTATACAGGATTAAAGATGCGCCAACGCCTCCGTACTTGTCCCGCGATGGTGTGCGCGTCCATTTTTATTTGTCACAGTGCTACATATCTTCAGATTAGTTCCGCCCTGTCTGCCTCTAATCCAGCCAGCTTCGGTTCTTCTGCGACTTCACTTTGAAACTACTGATTTGCCATAAGAAGTATGGTCGTCAACGGCGTGTCAAAGAGAAAAATATTCAACGAGAAAGAGTAACTGACACACATTCCAGCTACACACAGTAAACCACCAAACAGGGCCCCTTAGCTTTTTACGACCATTTTTTGGACCAGTTTTTGGACCCGTTTGCCCAATTATTGCGATCGGGTGGCGGTAGAGTTCTGACTTCTACACCCGGTTAATCACAAAGCGGTTGTTATACCGTATGGCCGCGTGGCATCGTCAATAATGAAACAAAATCTTTCTCGCAATGAAATCTGACTCCAGATTTCAAGGTTTGAGGTTCAGCTGCAGGCTGGCTCGAGCAAATCATCATCGCTGGATATGCAAAAGTTGCGCTACCGGCCCGAGCATTGAAGTAGAGGATTCTGTCTAACCCCCCCAGACCCTACACCCACAGCGGAGAAGCCTCATTTACACTATGAGGATGATGTTCTTTGATTTTTCCAAGTGCTTGAACACCATCCAGCATGGACTTCAGAAGGCCAATGTGGAGCACACAGGCCGGGACCAGTTTCTGAACAACTGGATTTTGCACTGCCTCCAAAACCACCCCCAGCTGTGAGGTCATTGAGCTGCCAGGCGTAGCGTACACTTTCAAGGCAAGGCGCATTTATTAAAAAAGGGCTTACATACACAAGGCAACTCGCTGGTTACGTCAGCCCTCATGTACAACTCGTCTCGCCGCCGCTTGCTGAAGTCCTGTGGACAAAAGAGCGGACGCTAACTTCACACAAACAGATTGGCCGTACTGTCGATGGGCATGTTCATTGCTTCCAGTCTGGCTTTACCACAAATGATCACTCGGCGCCATTGTAAAGGGAGCTTTGGAACAACAAAAGTCAACAATCATTCCTTATTCCCACCTGTTATGTTGGCAATTTAAGAAAATCGTAAATTGGAGTGCACGGCCAATTCTAACAGCCAATCCTATATTTGATAAAAATTCAGGCGACCACATGAGGATCACATCAGAGGGCCTCAAGATACCCCCCGCCCCGCCACCCCTCCCCCACAAAAAAAGTTTGAGTTGAGTAAACACAATAATTGCCAAATAAACTAATCCCTAACTCCCCCTCACGCGTTTTCCATATTCAACCATCGCATGCAGGCAGACATCAAAGGCAAGTCCGCCTCTGTGATTTGTGCATGGTCGCCGAGCGGTTGTCAGCTACTGCTCTTTTCAGCATCCTCCGTGCGGAACATGCACACGATTTGCACGGCGCGCGTTCATTTGCCAGGGCCAAGCGGTGACCGCATACTTTTGCTAACCGATGCAGTGTGCTCGCTCGAGCTAATTGGGTCCCCGAAATAAAGCACTCCTAATGAATTTTTCTGCCGGTGCCATTATGGTGTTATCATAACACGCCCTTATTAAAAATGACAAGGAGGAGGAAGTTCGCAAGACTTAAACAAACAAGCCATTAATAATCATCTAACATGAGGTGTCAACATATGTGCAAGTTTCCCCTGGGACTGATGAAGTAAACGGAATAGTTAGCATGTACTGTATCAACACAAGTAATAAAAAAATATATATATTTTGAGAGAAAAATGTGCTATAACTACTCATAGTGACACAAGCTACCAAAGCAGTCATTGGTTGTTGTTTTTTTTTTGTTGTTTTTTTAAAAATCCACTTTAACAAAAAATTACATTGCAATTTCAAGAGGACGTGCGGTTGTGTTGCTATTTCATCTTTTGTGTGACTCATTGTTTGGTGATTTCATCGAATGCACTCGATCTTGTCAGTGAGGCAATTTCCGACAATGATGGATACAGCGCATCCGGAAAGTAATAAGTAATTACTGCTTCATTTTGTTTTGTGAAAAAAAATCTATTTTGAAATAAGATTGTTTCAGAAAATTCTTCACACAACACCCCATCGTGACACTATGAAATGTAGTCATTTTATATATGGTGGGGAATTAATGGAGAGCGATTTCTGATGACTTGGGAGTGGCGGTGGGAGGGAACAGTCAATCAATATTAATTACCGTAAAGCATGCCTTGCATCCAAATACAGTCCAACCTCGTTACAACATTGCCCGGGGGGTATAACGAATCTGGACGTTAAAACAGTAGTTCGTTGTAACCATTTCCAATAAAATGGCCACCAACTATGATGTATGATACAGCATGAACGTTTATAGATGTAAAAATTTGAACATGCACTACAGTATAAACATGTCAATTACAAATGCATGTACACAGTAAGAAGAAAAAACAAATGAAACAAACGACTAGTTTCGTAGTCTCGGCTGATCTTGGTCTGGCAGACTCTCTTTCGAAACCCAACATCATTACAACATTGCCCGGGGGGCATAACGAATCTGTACGTTAAAACGGTAGTTCGTTGTAACCATTTCCAATAAAATGGCCACCAACTATGATGTATGATACAGCATGAACGTTTATAGATGTAAAAATTTGAACATGCACTACAGTATAAACATGTCAATTACAAATGCATGTACACAGTAAGAAGAAAAAACAAATGAAACAAACGACTAGTTTCGTAGTCTCGGCTGATCTTGGTCTGGCAGACTCTCTTTCGAAAGCGACTGACAATTCTGCCCGATTCCCTTTCCAGGAAGCAAAGCACAGTCCAGCCACCTGAAGCATATGAGGAGCCTTACGTGCCTTAACACGGCCAACAGCCTGGCAGTGAAACAAATGAGCCGAGCTGCTCCCAGTATGACTTTGGGTAAAGGTCCAGTACGTCAGGGAGAATGTAACTCAAAGTTAGAATCGTTGTTTTAAGCACAGAAATACAGCAGATCTGTTGCATAACTTTTTCAGTGGAGGAGGGGTGAGCTGAGTGTCACAATGGCGGGGTGGGGAGGGGGGAGAACAAAAAGTGCCTAACTCAGTGGTTCTTCTTTGTCTAATGGCGAGTATACAAGTGCACATTTTTAAACCGACGCAGTCAATACTTTGTAAAATCTCCAGATATTGAGACTTGAGTAGGAAATCGTGAAACTAAAGTGGTAGCACTTGCTTTGTCAGGCCTCCGATCGGCTAAAATAGCATTTCAAATCCGGCTCATGGATCTTTTTGTTGTCGGGCGAGCAAGGTTACACTACTCGATTTCAGGAGCACTCCTCTGCATTAAACAAGTGATTAGAAGTAAATTCTGGATGTACGACCCTGGGACTAAATATACTAAACATCATTTTTGAAATATGAACGTGTCACAAAATGTTCGCGTCTGAATATTTGAGCTTCGGTTTATTCAATCAACTGGAAGAAAATCCTATTGGGGGCATACAAAAACAATCCATTTGGGTATTAATGACGTTTTTGTTATTTGGTTTTCTTACCATATGAACGATACGTGCCTATAATTGTATTTAACGCGGTCGTTTGTAATCATCAGCCAGAGACAAAAAAAAAAAAAACAAGAACTCAACTTGCATTCTCTGACTCTTTAATGCAATTACAATGGCGCCGATACGCAAGGAGGATGTAAATCTATTTCATTCCGTAGCCCGTAAGAGCGAATACTTTGTTAGATCGGGGAAAGAATGATGGTCCACCGTACTCAGTCAACAACCATATCAGTTATGGGTCCGCAAAAACTGTGCGCATACAACCGACACCACGGCCATTACGACAGAGTCATTTGTTCAACTCACCCCCCCCTTGGCTATTCTATAGTTTTGTAGAACACACGGCCATATTTTGTTGTTCGAGATATTGGCATTTCTAAACACCGGTCACAGGAGCTCATGTTGAAACAGCGAGAAAGTGAGCCGCTATTCTTGCACTTCTAAACCCTAATTACAGGAAACTCACGGGGGAGTGCAAACGGCAATCTGACTTGAGTCTCATGACAACTCAGCTTGACTGTAGCGGGATTCGCGGTGAATTAAAAAATAAATAAATAAAATGACGCTGTCAGAGTTCAACACCGTTTTTGCTGCATGAAAGCACATCGTTTATTTTTGGGGGAGTTGAAATAGCCATCTGTTGTTGGAAACCACTCTGGCATTTTGATGGGGCCGAACATTTAACCGCAGTTGAATTGAATCAGTATCGTGAAATGTCATGGTTGTGATGCAAAAGCAGGGGCGAAGGCGAAAAACATGTCGTTATTTAAGAAATAAAGCAGGTTCAAAGAGTCAAGGACGGCGTGACAATCCTGCCATGTTTCACGTTGAATAAAATGATAGATAGCGCGGTTCCCGATCAGAAATCCGGCTGTTGCATTTTTCTCCTTGGCAGCAAGTTGATAATATGCGTGCGAGGTTTTAATTTCGACGTTGAAATACAAAATAAGATATAGCTTTATTTGTAGCAAATCAATTGCAGCTTAATCATCCTTTTTTGGGGGGGTTTGAGAGGGCTAATAAATTCATGGCCTCTTACTTGACACAGAAATACAAAATAAGATATAGCTTTATTCGTAGCAAATCAATTGCAGCTTAATCATCTTTTTTTTTTTGGTTTGAGAGGGCTAATAAATTCATGGCCTCTTACTACACCTCTAGAATATGCACATACTAAATTCATAAAAGCAAATATTCAATATTTGATGGTCACATTTCAATTACCTCGGCGCAATCGGTGCTATGTACACATCCTGGAGTCGGAGTGATTTTCCCGACTGGAGAAAAAGTCTCAGTCCGAGTGCAATGTATCCATCCTTTTCAAAATGGCATCCTGGGCTCGTTTTGAGCAACGCTTTTGTCTACTTAGTGTCAGTGACCTTGCTCTAAGCCTGCAGGCTGTCCTAAACTTTGGGGCAATGTTGCTTGAAATTCCCCACCTCTGCTGGTGTGCATTTTCTTTTTTCCATCACCAAACAAACGGTGCTTGACATCACTGCTGACAGTGCCCTAGTCAGCAGCAGTAACACCACAGGATGGTGTCATTTGAAATGATGTCACTGACCTGGGATTGATAAATGGCTGCAATTTTTTTTTTCTTTTTTCCTCTCACCAACAATTCCCTACCAGCATGCGGTCACATTGACTCTCAAAATGATTGCGCTGTACAGTCTCCTTTGCTCATTGCAATGCCAGAGAACATAATCATTTAGTATTTGTTTTTACTATTGAAGATAATTACTTGGATAAAAAACATCGGTCTCTGGAGCGCCTACCTCCCCATAATACATATTCACTGACTGGCACATGGTGTGTAATTCAGTAACTTGGTCATGAAGTGCTGCCCCCGCGAGTGAAATTTTTCATCGGCTCGATCGGCACATGCAGCATATTTATGAAGACACCTCAGAACTGTGCTGAACTGCCAACTGAATGTTAGATTTTTCCTTTAAAAGATCCCCCCCCAAAAATAATTGTCCCAATTTGGCTCCATTGTTTTGCCTGTGTGCTCACAGTGTTATTCCACTTATGTCTCTGCATTGCTCTGCGCTGCCAGTCAGCCATTCCCAGCCTGGCCCCATCGGTGCTTTTAAATCAGCAATCAGCCGCTCTCTAAGCGTGGTAAGAAACTCACTCTTTGACATATTTCAAGACTTCCACATACACTTCTGAAGACCGAGCTCTCATTTTCGACTCTGCCTGCCGCTGACCTTCTTGCCTCATTGTTTTCTCGGTCATCACCTCAGGCTGCTGTCCCAGACGAAAAGTTCTTCCAAAGCCCTTTCTGCTTTCTGTTTTCCTGTCCCCATGGCTGTTTGGTGCGGTGCTGCAACAAACTCACAGTGCAAGTTTCCCACTTGTGCTACCAGTGGTTCGCAGAACATTACATGTCCAGGCCGCGGAACCCTTCCCAAGTCCACAGAGACTCAAGGTCTGCACTTGCACTAAGTATATTGATTGGCATATTACTAATCCTGAAAAGTCTTACACTGCCCATTTCAAGGTTTTCTCTTAAAAAAAAAAAAGTCCTTCACCAAACTCGCCTGTCCTTGATTAGTCACACATACACATGCATCGTCAATGCTCATCTTGCTCCTTTTTTTTTCTCTCTCATGGCAACACAATCTTTTAAACACTGTACCAAAAACGCCCTCAGTTATGCTACAATTGAGCCAGCGTTACTGCTCATTTTTATCGTCAAAACCTGATATGAATGCGCCGTCCATTATTGAGGTTCTTTCTCCCCACTCTGGCCAAGGTCTGCTGACCAATTGTTCTCGACTGTCCACAGGGACTGGCAGTGGAATACAGCATTTGCTTTTATGACTCTGGAGCTCTGCAGCTGCCCTCTGCAAAGGAGTCAAGGAAGCAATCAATAAGTTGTGCACCAAAAAATAAATAAAATAAAATAAATAAAAACACACACAAACGATCCAACTAAATACTGAAAGATGATATTCTACAACTTTGTTCACCTGTTGTTATTTAGCTCCATTTATTCCTATGAAATGCGATGTCATCCTGGACACAGTTCAGCTGTTGAAACAGTGTCATTGATTTGCTTTTGTGTCATCAAAACCTTTTTTTTTTTTGCCTTTCACAGGTGGACTTGTTGTTATGTTTCGGGTCGTTGTCTTGTTGCATAACCTCAAGAGCACTTGATTTTGAGTGCACCAAATGATGGCCACACGTTCACCTGCAGGATTTGCAGCTACAGACCATCGCACTGCCACCCCCGTGTTTGTTTGTTTGTTTGTTTTAATCAAATGTATTATCAAGTATTAACTCATATAATCTACAATAAGACAATTAAAAAGGTATACGGCTGAGTTTTAAATGCGGTCACAGTTTTTTTATTTTTTTCCCCTATTTTGACTCCAGCATGAAGACAACCCGCCAAGAAAATACTTGGATGGGTGGTTGTAAGGACGAGCTCACTTATCCTTCAGGTTTGAGCAATGATGTGCATCAAAGTGCTGTGACTCATACGGATCAAGCCACAGAATCCCTGTTCCCCCGCGAGGCATTTTGACGACGGACATATAAAGCTGCATTGTCTCCTTAAAAAAAAGGTACATCTGCTACAATGATGAAAACGTGTCAGTGCTTTGAAAGATTCCTGCACCCCATTTTGCATGAAAGAAGGGTCGGAAGGACTTCGCGAGGCGCCGCCCCGTTGCCATTGACGCCTGCAGATTTGCACACATGTCACAGAGGTCTTTTGGGGGTTATATTCGGCTGTGGAGGTAGCATGTATTTTCACCCTGGAGGCAGGGATGCAGAAATAGAGCACAGATGAATAGACAAGAGTGGACAACCGGGGGGGAACTGTGATAAATGAGCTGACAAATGCTGTTTGTGTAAGATCATGATAGCCGTGAGAGGGCTATAATCCACCCTGGCAAACTGAGCCAGTGGGCCGCATGTGTGGGGTGGGAAAGCGGGAAGAAAACAGAAGATTGTGTGTATGTCTGTACTGAGTGATGTCACGTCGAAACAAAAAAAAAAATCTGGGCGCAGAGAAAGAGACAGCAAATCCATATCTTCAACCGTCTGGCTAAAAGGCGTTTCTCTGGCCATGTTGAAACAGGCTTCATCTTTTGTCCAAACAAAGATGACGACCGAGTTTGATGAACCGTGTTTACTGGAGCACGTCATCAGCGTGTCGCTGCTCTTCGCAGTCAAATGTCCCCAGCTGCTTCCATTTACTTTAAGGATGGGTATCATGTGGCTCTGTATTATCTGCAGCAGGGAGTCTATCATGTGTTTGTGCCCGAGGATACACTCGAATCAAATGTGCCATCGCCCATTCACCTGCATTAACAGTTGCAATTGTTCTTCGCTGCCCCAGTTGCCAATTCATCACATCATTTTCATTTGACATTAATACACTGAGTGCTAATTTTCAATAATATAAACATACTTAATGGTGGGTGATATCCTACCAGTCGTCCGCCCCCCCCCCCCTCAAAATAATAATAATCTCTGAACGGTTCAAAGTCCCTGAAAGAAATGCGAATGCCAGTCGGGCTCTGGGCTCTGCCTTGAGTCAAGTAGCGGAGCCCAGAGTTCAAACAAACATAGTGAAGCAGCATTTAGCTGTTATGCTGCCAACAGAAGTGCCGTCAACTCCAAGTGTAAACCCTTTTAAATCCATGTTAAAATTATGCTTCCCCCCGCCCCCATCCCCTCCACCTCCCATCTATTTGCAAGCGTATGAGAATACTGCCAAAATGGTTATTCCTTGAAATGTTACAAAAAATCATTTGGGTGTTATAACCGGCAGAAAGCCGAGAACACATAAACACGTTTTGACCTTTTAACTCCACGACAATGAGAAGTTTCTTAATGGTGGTTTCGTAATGTGATGAGAGATGCGGATACAACACACTTCACAGTGACCTTTAACCTGAGACTTCTTTTTTTTTTTTTATTGGACAATAAGAACCTGTAGCTTTGGAGTCTCGTAATTTATAATGAGTATCAGGCGTAGAGACGCTTTTCCTTATTTGCCTTGAAATGTGGTATTTCGAAATGTTCAGTCGAAGAACGGCTGACGTGCTTCTTGAAGTGGCTCGTTTGATCTCGAAGGATATTAAAAAGCTCAGCGAGGGGTTGCGTTTGGGCAATAACTAAAGGTGACAAGGCGGCATCTGGATCTTGATAAGCTTCTCTACCAATTACATTTGAAGCAAATCTTGGTGAAAATGACTCATTTAGCTCACGCAGGAAGTCACGGGAGTGTGTGAAATGGAAACGCTCAGAGACTCGTTCAAGGCCGTCTCTCACACACACACACACACACACCAAACCCTGAAATGATATGATTGTGGGCGCAAATAAATTTAAAATGTGATTGAGTAAACAGATGTACGTTCCCATAACACATGGAATGGGACAAGCACACACTATGGAATGAGTATTGAGTCTTTCTTTCCATCACTCGTCTTCAGCCTTATCTAGTGGGTCAGCCGAAAAGGTTCAATTCTGCCGCCTCTTTTCACTGTAAATTGCAAGTTCGTGATCATCCTTAAATCCTCTGATCAAAGGGTTGGTTCCATCATGCTGACGGATAGTCGCCACTTCCGCCACAAGGCCAAGTGGATGTTGCTGTAAGCTCAGTAGGCGGGGAGTAAAACACAAAGCAGCGAATATGGAGAAATCTTGAAAGCTGAGGTTTGTGGTCGGGGGCGGGGGGCTTTCTTGGAAGGGGTATAATCTCAGAAAGGAAAAAAAATGCTTTTCTATTTGTCTATCTATATTCTTGTAGAATCATAACATGAATGACGATGAGAGAAAGTAGTGTTTTAGATTTGGATCATTTTCTTTCTGATCAATTAGTCAGTGCACAGGTCAGTGGGGTAGCAGTCACCTTTTTCCAATGTGGAGTGACAGACTCGCTCATTTATTTTTAACAAGGTGTACACAATCGGGTATATGGGACCGTGTGGAGTCTTCAAGTGGCGACACAGTGTTGCAATCCGCTGAAACGATCGCAGTCACGCTCGGCGAAGAAAATGCCCACCTACTCCCGCCGTTGATTTCCCTTCACGTTCGCTTCCCATTATTCGATGCTACTTTCGAAACGGCGTAGCAAGACAAATGACCACGATGCAAATCACCGTGCGCGGCCTTGCGCCATCTGTTGTGATTGTGAGGATGCTTTTGTTTGTCTGTGTGAATGTGCAAAAGAAGTCCGACTGTCTCCGGGACTTTGAAGTTAAACGAAACCGGCAATGGGAGCAGTTTGCCTCAATGTATTGGCTTGGAAGGTATATCTAAAAAAA
>NW_017806071.1:98666-131603 GCF_001891065.2 Hippocampus comes
TTCCAAAATTTTTGGGTTGGAAAGTTATTCAAAAAAAAAAAAAAAAAAAAAAGACTGGCTACAGCCTGCCAAGTTCATAAGTTTATTACTGTTGAGAACGCACACGCACACACAAAATCCCAATGTTTAAATGATTTGAAGTGTTGCCATTTTGGTAAACATTACACGTGCCATATAGTTCAAAAAATTATTCATTGTTTGTTGTAAATTTCAATCTCGGTTATCAGCAATTAAAAAAAAAAATCTTTTAATGTTATTTGTTCTCACTGCTTTGCCTGCCTTCTGGTATTCCCCAACCACGTCTTACTATTTCAAATCACTTCCCAATCGGGGGGAAAAACTATCACTCCCATCCATAAACTTCATGTCCTTACCCCGGCGACGGCATGGACCTGACCTTCCATTCATACAAGTCGGAAAGCCACATCGGTCATTTTGCTTCCTCATGACAAAGTATAATGGATTCCATAAGTCAGCCACAAAATATAAAATTTGAAGTCGTGTTCTACTTACATTTGAAATTTGGGGGAAATATCCAAATGTAATGCAAAGGTTATGGCTACAGTATGAAATTGGGAATGATTCATCATGCGGTGAAAGCAAAAGGCCAAACCATTCTCCCTATGGCATAGGGTTATATTATGAAATTATTATGTAGACTATTTGCGTTTTTTTTTTTTTTTTAACTCTCCGGTACCGGTAGGCGTCATTTTCGCATTCGTGACCAGCTGTGTTTCTGTATGATTAATTGATATATTTTGATCTGAAAATTGGCTTGGGGAATACACTTGGCCAAACTGAGATGTGCTTCAGTCATGAAAAAATAAGCATGAATGGGCAGTAATTAATTCACAAACATGCGCGTGTTTCTTGACAAAGTGCCACATCCACTACGAAAATGATCGAAGACTATTTATTTATTTGTGGAGGTCAAGGCAATCTGCAGAGCTGTAGCCTACGGCATAACGCATGGACATGAAGAGAATGTGTGATGGACAAAAACAAAAATTGAAGCAAATGTAGTGAATTGCTTTGTAGCGGGCAGCACAGTGTTCCTGCGTCGAGCATGTCTGCCTCGAAACTTTAAAAGTTCAGGGTCAGATAAATGCCTTTGTGTCCACAGACAAAAAGCCGTGTACAATAGTCAAATAATAGTTGTGCTTTTGTTGAAACTTGGTGCCGGGGAACTATGTTGAAGTGAGAGAAAGAGCTTCAATTAGAAAAGTCAAAGGATTGCAATTGTAAACCTTTTTTATGGGGTTATTGTAGTCAATAATTGGAGCTGTGTCCTATTCGCAGGAGATTATTCCCAGAATTGTTCTCCAAAGATCGAGATTGTACCTTGAGAATGAAAGAACTGCAAAACGTTTCCATGAAGGTGAAGAGATGCCGCCTCAATTGTAAAGGACCCAAAATTGTGTTATGAAATCACACAAATGATTTCCTTGCTGCCGCTCCATCTGCTGCTCCAAGGACAAAGGTGCATGCTCATGTGGCGAATGTACATTCCTTCCCGTTCTCGTTTTATTCGTCACAATACACAATGATGCTGGCAGGGCCAGTCTCCTCACAAGGCCCAGACTATTGTACTGGCACACTCTTTAAGATTGTGTAGAGCGCATTGCAGAAGCGTCGACCGATATTGATTGGAGTTCTTATTATGATGAGAGGGTTCAACATTGGAGGTCGCGCTAAATTCAGAAAACAACGGCACAATGTAATTGTGAGAGCATCGTTCTCTAACTTGGCAGGCATCTGACCGCATGTCGTTTGTTGATTAGTTTCAAAAGTTTTAATTTGGTGGGAAAGTGTGGAAAAGAAATGAGAAGCAAAACAAAAAATGACTCACATGCTGTGGTAAAGGCATTACTGTGTTTTTTTTTTTTTTTTTTTTTTGTGGCGATACTGAGGCTGCACTGCCATGCAACAATTTGGTCTTTATGGGAGAGCACCTAGCATGCGCGCTCTTTCTTTATGACCCTTGAATAAGAGCGGCGTAGATGGCTGGTGTCATATTCTTTGTTGGAAAGGAAGGAAATAAGAAAGGGACATTGACAAGGACGTTGGAGGGGGTGGGGGGGGGCAGTGATGGGTAGCAGGATCATGGATTGGAGGCTCACATTGGGAGAAAAAAAATAACATCATAACTTTGAGGGTGTCATGTGCTTGTACGTATACAAGACAACTGGGCATTCAGCAGGAAGAGAAAGTATGTTGTGCGGCCGGTCTGGCTTTCCCGAAACCGATTTTTAAAGTGTCTTGCACACTTTGAAACGGATGGTGTGGCATGGTGAAATCTTCTGGTCTTAAGGAACGTATCATTGAATTTGAATCAAAACAAAAATCCCAGGGCACGCCGCATTTCAGGTAAACGGGACTGTTGTGGCTGCAGCGACGACAGGGCCAACGCAGCCTCGGTTCCCGTCGTTGACGGAGAACAAATAAATCCCGACTCGTTTCCTTATCAGGTGCCTGTTGAACGATGCGACTGCAAAGCTTTCTGTTTCTTCTTTATGTGGGAGAAAAGATGAGATGCATCGCTATGGCGCATTTGGCCATGAATGTCTCCTCCGACTTGGGGGTGGGGGTGGGGGCGCACACCGACTGTATATTGAAGGAGAGCAGTTCAATATAACACAAACCAAAGCTGGTAAACAGTATCCATCTTCTTTAGGGCAACAGCGAGATGCATTCATAAAGGGCAAATCACCATAATCCAATCAGATGGAAATGCTCGGTCTGAAATAATGCCGTCGCTTGGAGGGGTAGACCAGATGAATTTCTCTTCAAGAAAACAAACTAGTGCCATCCAGTAAGTAGTGTGAGCACAGAGGCTGAAATAAAATGCCTCCCCCCTCCCCCGTGTCTGCTTTTCCGCATCGAAGCTCACAATTTTGCCATTTTCGATATTCAGAGATTATGTAGCAAACGAAGCAAATTATGCGTACCAGTTCATGGTAGTTGTGGATTTGGTTACAGGTTGATAACATTTGCTACGTCGCCATGGACGTGTGTGTGTGTGTGTGAGTGTGCTAGTGTGTTAATTAAAGAAAGTGAGAAGTAGGCAAATCAAAACAGAGTTTGTAGGACGCGTTATGGAATAGAAAGTGGCCACAAATACACTTTGAAGCAGCACTGACAAATAAAACATCATCTAAATTAGACCGGAGTCTGTAATTGCCTCATTTTATGTAATCATGTGGCTTTCCCAGAGGCGTTGCTGAAATCAACTTTGTCCAGATCTCTTTGTTTCCCACAATTTCTCCAAATGTAGGCTACATTATTTCTATTTTGCTTGCGGGATGCCAGCGAATGCCGCGAACAAAGCTGGATTTTCAAATCGGCGCCAACTGTCTGTCTATCTGATTTATTAACATCCAAACCCTTTTGTGAAGTTTTCACCGTGACCTCGCAGGTTTTTCTGGGCGGCAAAAGCAAACACACTCCCGCTCCTTCTTCTTGCAGTAAGTAGGCGTTGAAAAAATTCTGACGTACATTCTGGTCAACGAGCAGACAAGCCGTTATGTTTTGTTCAATTATGTGAAGACGACTCAAGCAAACGTTTTGTACCCACTTGAGTTTTGGCTCCCAGTATGTCCCCTTTAAAAGTGGCTACGAGGCAGTCTTGCGATTTTCTCTCAACAACTATTTACGACATCCACTTCTTCATCCTCCACACTCACTGCTAGAATAATGTTATTAATCCCCCCCCCCCAAACCTTTCAGGATATATCCAGCAGTGCAAGCTGAAAAATGAGATTTTACCGCCGTTTCACTTCAGGTTAGGGGTCGTCAATCACTATTCTGCCACCGTGAAGCGACTTGGCCCCTATTGTTTACAAGCATTATGAAATGCTGCAATTTATGACAACAAGTGAGTTGAATTAGTAAAAAAAAAAAAAAAAAATGTTGAATTTTCATACGGATGCGGCATGCGTGTATAAATAAAGCCGTTTCTCATGGCCACATTGGTTCGTCTTGGGGTCATGTTTTCTGTATGGTGCACAATGTCACACGCTAGAGTGCCATCTATTCAAACATAACCCATCGGGCTTTTTTGGGGGGGGGTGGGGGGGGGTTCTGAATGTGTGTGTGACCATACTGTGTGTGGCATTTGGTGCCTTTGCTTATCTGGCTGCCGAGAGAACTATGAGAGCTCGCTGTGTAATTGAAATGTCATGCGTACAGGAGTTTGACTGAACGGCGAGCCTTTAGCCATGCCCCAATGAGCCCATGACAGATGAGCAACAGCCTCCCCAATGAGAAGTGGCATTCCCCAAAACTATTCCTCCTCCTCTGTCTTCCTCTTCCCCTCGTCCGTCATCTCATCTCGGGCCACTTTCCAAGCCCGGCTTTCTCCTGTTCCCCCGCTGCCTATCTGTAGTCCTCAAATGATTAACGACAGCGGTTGGTTGTTGCGGAGATATTAAAATAAATGGACGACTGCGTCAGCGTCTGAAGCGACACCAGAGGTAAACTATTGTGTTATTGATGGAGGGCGGTGAACTCGCCGTTCAGCCGCACTAATGCAGGTGGGGAAGAAACGCCCCAAGTTTGATTGGTGACAAGTAAGGGGACAATCGAGTATTAGTCATTTTCACATAATCAACCGTGATTCATAAGACGGTACTGCATCGTTTATAACGGCAGCCGACGCGCGGCCCCTCCCACTCTCTGCAGTCTCATTCCAAGGAGCTACCGAAACAATAAACCAGTGACGGGGAGGCAATGTAATCACATCTCGGGTACATAATAATCCATCCGCACCATTATCCATTAGCGTGTCAACTGCAGGGTGTAATTTCTTTTTTTTTTTTTTTCCAGTCGGAAGCTTTAGCTCAGTTTACTGGAGTGTATCGCTACTTTGAAGATACTCAAATATATTTATGGTGCGAAAAAAAAAAAGGTTAAAGGGGCATTGATGATCGAAATTTCTGAATTGGAAATGTGTGTGTTGAATGCACAGCATGTTTGCATGCATGTTTGCACTGAGGATAAAGAGGAAGAAATTTCATCTATGCTGCATGTCATACATAAGCATATTTGACAATAAAGATGACCTTGACCTTGAAATAGGCAAAGGCAAATTGGTGGAACACAACTTCTGTGCCATCACAGTCATCAGATGGCACAGAAGTTGTCATTAGATCCCGGTTCGGAAAATGAATGAATGAGTTTTAAAAAAAAAATGAAAAAACAAAACACGACTTTAATAACATGGCTTGACTCCACTTTGGCCTTTGTAGGATACTGTTTAAAAATCTTGTAAAACCACAAGTACAGCCACCAGCGGATATTCAGAGTGGCGGTAAACCAAGATGCATCATTGCGCCTCCTCTTGATTGCCATCTTGATTGCCGCCCCTCCTCATCCATGAAGGCATTCACTGCTCTAATCCTAAAATTAAACACCAAGAAGACCTAAATCAGCCTCCAACAAACCGCCAATTTAACTGACACGATCGCAGATAACAAATGGGGTGCCCTCTCTCCAGACAAGCAGCTTGACGGAGCAAAAGACATTCGCGAGCTGCCAGGTGCATGCCAAAGCAACAGGTTTCAGGGAAAGCTGTTGAAGCATTTACTTGCAATCCGGTGATAGTGCGCCGAATTTATCATCGGGTGCTTCACGAGGAGTACGACGACCGTGCAGATGTCAATCAGTGCACTGTTTGGCCTCTCGAGTAACATTAAGTTGTTTTTCGTTTTATTCATGATGAGAAATTTTTTTTTTTTTTGCACATAAGTATGGAGGGGAAATATGTGATTATTGATTCAAATAAAATATCAAATAATTCATAGAAATAATATGGTCTTGTAAATAAATATGAACTGCACTTAACGGCTATTGAAACAAAAAAAAAAACAAAGACAAAATGGAATCCACCGTAACAGGCTGTTGAATTATTAAAAAGCGACACACGTCATCAGTGAAATGATATCGATGGTCATCTTTCTGATCGAAAAATATAGAGAAGAGAAGCAAGACGCAGGTGTGGCAGAGCGGCGTCGGCGTCTCAAAGGCCGATAGTGCCGGGAATGGCTCTCATGAGGTGTAAGCATGAAGTGCAGAAATGAAGTCATGCACACAATAACACAGGCAAGTGCTTGCGCACACACTCGGGCCTACCCACTCGCACCCACTGATGAGTCATTCGTTTCCGGCCGATGGGTCTCTTCAACTGAATGAGAGGCGGCATGCTGTTTCTACCTTTAAATTAATCCTTATTACAAACTTCTGAGCAGAAGACAGATCACTTAATTTCAGTGGGTGGAAGAGGGGGGTGGGGTTAGTTTTTGTTGACTCTGAGCACTCACACTCAGTCCTCTCCATCTTATGTGATGTCCAATGAAAGCAATCTAGTTTCCATCGGATTTTGAGTCGGCCTCCGTACAATATGAGTAATTCATAAAGATTAGGGATTACATGTATTAATTCCATCATTACTGGTTCCCATTCGACACCTCCCCGTTCTATCCCTATTAAGCGTCAGCCATTTTTCTTTTCCTTTCTACCCATTTTCACCATGACGTGACACGTACTTGTGCGCCGTTGCTTTCCGTTGCTGTCAAATGAACCGAATTTGAGTGGCCAAACCGTTCTCCGGAGTTTGACTTGAACTCTCACCACTGGCTGTGCTTAATGCCGATGTTTCAGCTTGGAAGTCGATTTAATTAAATGATACGACCGCATATAAAGTTCTTTATGGTTTTAATGAAGTCATGACAAGCTTATGTAACAGTGTGACAACCGAGCGCAAATATTGCGCGGGTATTCAAACAGTAGCAAGGCACGTATTTGTAGAACAAAAACGCAGATTGCGGAAGAGCATGCGTTTTGTTTTGATCACGATGCTAACACAAGCAAACCGCCAAACGCGAAATGACGCTCTTGCTCTCCCCCCGTCGCTCGGTGGGTGTGTGCTTCCCCCTAAAATGTCATTCAGCGAGACGAGATCACAAACGACAGTTTGCAGGGTGTCCATGTAAACAATTTTCAAGCAAACGTCGTTCCAAAGTGTTGATAATTGACAAGCGAGGCCGGTAAGGGACTTCATTTGCAATGAGTGGATCAAACATTGAACACGTGGTCCCGGTGGACAAAATCGTCCAACTTCAACGGCGAGACGATCATTATTCCCAGAGAGTTATCTTCTCATTTCTCTTATCTGAAACGAGCATGAAAAAGATGGGCCCATCTTCAGATCAGTTCATCTTTTTCATTTCATTATCACATACGACTTTCAAAGGGGGGGAAGGAAGCCAGTCGTTCCGTCCTCCAACGGCCGACCTTTTTTCAAAAGATGAAAAAGGAGAAACTTAGCAAGCAACTCCATATCCGCCTCCTCTTTGTTCATGCGTCGTATATTTCGCATACTACTTGCAAATGTCGCTAGGATATTAAATGCGAGATAAAACAGGGAGTCCAAGTGCCACCGTTAAGTTTACCGGATGAAAATGACTGATAGCATTCGATCTTGTCGGGAAAACAGCCTTCTTGAGACCGCATGACGTTGCTGTCACTTGTCTGAGTGTGGTGACAAATGTTTTGTCTCGTTAAGATTTCCAAAACGGGACGCGCTTGCATCTGGTTGGCCAACTAGTGGTCTGGAATTTGCTGCGAGGCAGCTAGGTGTTTGCTGTCACGACGCGTTCCCGTCTGCGAAAAGCTAATTAGATAAAGTACAAAGTGGAATATCTTTACAGACAGTCCACACGTTTGCAAACGGCGGGGAGAGAGAATTCAAAATGACATTTTCACTGGTGAGTCCCCCCCCCCCCGCTCTGTTCTCCTGTCTCGCTGACCTCGAATGAATCGCCCACCACAAAAGGGGGAAATACATCATTGCAAAATTCAGTTCAAATAAATGGCAGCGGCATCTATCTGGGGGCTATTTTCTCTGCCTGCCGCACTCCTCATACAACTGTGACTAACTCATTGAGACAAGACATCTCCTGTCATGCATATTCACTGAGCATCAATCTCAATCCCGCCACTCCGATGCTGTCCCTCCCTCTACAGACTAAAAAAGAAAAAAAAAAAAAAAGGCTTTGTCAATACCAAAGAGAGAACCTTAAAAAAAAATCCGCAGGGATGGTTTTACGTATTAAGCCCTTTTTCGCTCTCCCCTTTCTCAACCGTCTCCTCCATTCCATTTAACAATGTGCACATTTTCCTTCCTTGAAAAATGATGTTATGATCGTAGTATGTTTCAGCAAAACGGTATCCATCCCGACAACGCTGGTCGTCATACCCAGACATGCTGAATGTGCACTTGAGCTATGTATACCATCATCATAATAGACCATCTGGTGTGTAGACGCTATTTACAATTTAGAGACGAATAAACAATAGGGTGGTTGTCATTAAATGAGTCCGTGACATGCACACCTCCAAAAGGCAAATTATTTATTTTTTTTGGTTGTTGTTGAGTGAAAACATTTGGGTTTAACGTGGGGGGACGAATAGCAACGCAATTTATCTCCGGGTCTATGCGTAGAACCCGACTTGAATACACCATTGACATTTTTAAAAACTATGACGATTATTATTGCCATTTCGACCTTGAAGAGTAACAGCGCTGAACTATTGAATGTTGATGCACAATCGCAGGTAAATGAGATTTTGCTCGCGCCAATCCAGCGCAAGAATACAGAGAAGCCAAATGCCCCCTCATCCTCATAAGGGCAGTTTTATTTTCGCTGCATACTCAAAACGTTTGGCTTTGACATCGTGAAGCCTCTTTGGAAAGTCTGACATGCTACAGCTCACCTCGACAGAGCGCTTCGACGGGACCTTTTCCTTCTGACAGGTGAACTTGAAGCGAGCCCTCTTGAGACATGATTCCTATCTATATTTTTATTGTTATTATTTTTTTTTTGCGTACAGTCTTACAAAGGTGTTGTGAATGTATTGAAGACAAAGCTCAAAGTATGAAAAAAAAACCCAGTACACTTACAAACACAACAGCTCACCTTTACATTCAGGAAACTAAAAAATCGGAATTTTTTTTTTTTGTTGCTTTTGAATAACATTTTGTGTGTTTCTGAGGTCCAGAAAATTTGAATTATGATCACCTTTGGCCCTGGGATTGCAAATCCCTCCATGTGCATGCCACCTCTTTTATCTCTCCTCTCTTTACAATGAGATAATAGTGAGACAATATATTATCTTTTATCATGCAGTGGTTACATTAGTTTTAAACATGCAGTTTATTGTCTTTTAGTGTGTATCCCTCCTCTGGCCTAAAGTCATCTGGGATCGAATCCAGAGCTGGAGAAAAATGAATGGATGGGTATTCAGAAACGGATCACGTAGGAGTTATCGATTTTCCCTTGATGAAATGGCTTAATTGCAATTTGTTGGCTCGATTTAAATCTTATACAGGGATTGGCTGATTAAAGCACAGATGCTGACCTACACCATTTATTTATTACAACGCCGCCGCCTTAGCTACAGTGGAAATAGTGGACTTCTCCAGACTAGTCCTGAGTATAGTTATTAGGTCTTTCTTTTAAACTGGTTCTTCTTTCTTTCTTCTTTCGGATGAGTTTTTTTTTTTTTTTCCCAACGACCTTGACTTGATCTACAATAATCCATGTCCTGTATAATGCATACGAGTTTTAGCATTCATTTGCCACTCGTGGACAGATCAAGGTAACTTCACAAGTTGTTGCGCCTTGAATTTCTCAGACTAAAAACACAAGACTTAAAAAAAAAAAAAATGTAAGTGCCCACAGCATTTTTCTCCACCAGTGAGTGAAGTCGAGCTTGTTGCTCTTGGCTACATCACTCATAGTGATGTGGAATGACACCAGCTGGGGCTTGCAGTTACCAGTCACTGAATTGCATGTCCCCCTCCAGAAACAGAGCTTTCTTCCAGTGTCACTTGACCAGGAATGAGGACACAAGCAATGACACCAAGATAAGAACAAACAGGAGATAAGTCTCTTCTATGAAACCATAATTGAATGCATCTTAGTGTCAGGAACGGCTGCATACTATGAGGTGTGTCAGAAACTGGTGTCACAAAAGATGCATTTCAAATCCAAATAGCAAATTGACTCCTTTCAAGTAATCCCGCATGCTGGCTTGACTGTGAGGAAACAGAAATTGACTCTGTGATCCATGCATGACATTGGCACATGAAGTGCAAGATCTCCCCTTGCGGATCCACGCATGTGACGTGCGCAATTGGAGACCGCCTTGCAGCCACTCAGTGTTCTATTTATTATTCTGTGAAGCACATTGAGTTTCCTTTTGGCTTTGAAATGCGCCATATGCCTTGCATTAGAAAAGAGGGGAGAAAAATTCGAGTGAGTTGGGAGATTGCTTCAGTGCAGCGTTATTCTTATTGGCCAGGAACTGTCGGATGCTCAGGGCATGATGAGCGGAAGCCTTGTCATACTGAAGCAGCAAAGAGTATTCCTGCCACAAGTCTTGTCTCTTTTTGCGCACTGAACAAGAGGCCACCGATTATGCTGGTTGATCATCTAGTTTTGCGTTTGAAATTGAATGAACATCCCTGACCTTTTTGAACAAACCTCACATGATTGATTAAAACGTTGATTTACACTTTGAGACAAGCACACACACCTGCCTGTAATCAGCAAGATATGCAAAACAGACATCAGGATGAATATAGAATTAATGTTGTAATCGGGTTGAATGTGCACCATGGGTTCAGTGTGCATGTGGCGTAGAGACACCTCCTGGCAAGATCTCAGCACACAGATGTCAGACGTGAAACACCATACCGACTGGATATTTGAAAAAAAAAAATGCACAAATGTAATTCATTTGCCACCCTCTTTAGTTACTACTGAATCATTCAAACGGCCATTGTGACCGGCGGTGCAAATTATTGTCAGACAATTGTGTAATTAATTGGAAAAAGCTGGAATATGCCAGCTAACATTAACCCCGGTTGAGAGCCGCCAAGCTGGAATCAAAACAGGGAGCTTAATGCAATGCCGCAGCAGTGCTAACGAGTCTGCCACCATGGCAAAACTGACACATAATATTTCCCGTCGCCCCAATCATTAAAAATAACCTGATAACTACATTTTAAGTAGCTTTAAAAACAGGTAATGCGTATTATGTCATGAGTAAGGCACCAATGTAGAAAACAACGTAGCAGAGTCGTAGTTCTTAGTGGATGTGAAGTTTGGAAAAATACGGGGCTAAAATCATGATCTGGTCGAAGATCATTGAACGATTTTTTTTTTTTTTCAGAGTAAAGTTTCAAAGAGGGAGAGTTTTGAAGAGAGAATCGTCATTGATATTTGATTTAAACGGTGTCGGCACCGCTGTTGTACAACGACGACAAGGTTTGCTAGTGTATGGAAAAGTATCGCGTTTTGGCGAACTGCCATCTGCCTGTTAAACGCGTTGAGATTTACGCTCACTCTTTCAAGTCATTGCATCATACAATTGCCTTTTGATTTCTTTTCATTTCATTGCATCACAGACATCCATTGCATATCTTTCGCAAACTCTTCACTTCATCAGTGGTCATCAGATTAAGACAAGGAAATAAGGCGGAAGATTGCTTTTCATTGCACTCTTCCAATACTTCACATCTTAGCTTATCTTTCAAACGGTCACGGTCTGAAAAAAGTTGATCGTTCATTTGATCACTGCGTCGTCAAAAAAGTTGGATGCCTCTTACTCTCCCAATAAGACTTGCAAATCCCTTTCGCCTTTCATCCCTGCGGACGGAACCATAATCCTCATATCACAATCAAAACTACAGAGATAGGAGATCTATTTTCAGTGCTTGGTTCATGACAAGGTTCCATCCCGACGACACTGATGGAACCCAAGTTTGAATGCGGAAACTCTCGTAGTCTATGATTCACCGATGCCCGTAATTAATTTAAAATTACATAAAAAATTTGGTTGAAAACAGCAATGGAAAAATTTGCGGACCTGTAGTCCAGTGTTTGCTTGCATACTGTGAGGGGCACAAACTTACTGTATTTCAACTGCCGTCTGATTCGAGAAACACTTTTAAAATAATAAAAAAACGACTGGTTATTTGTATTACGGTCTGTCCAAATACACATTGACGTAACTAATGGGCCTATTTGAGTCACCGATATGTTTTCGTTTGTTTGTGTCTCAGGGGTCGGATATGCCAGGTTTATTTTCAGAGCAGACATGCGACCCTCTCTTTTGCCGGTTCAGCTGGCTCTGGTTTGTCTTGAATCATCCCCTCAGTGATGGTATAATAACTCCTGGGGGATTTCCCATGATGCACTTCACTTCTCTGTCCTCCTCCATTTCGATCCCCGTTCACATTACAGTGCTGTGTGTGTGTGTGTGTCTGTGTGTGTTTGGAATCCATCGGAAATTTGCCATGACGACCGGTCATTTGAAGCATACCTTGTCAATTTGAGACATCATCAAATGCACCGGCTGATATCACGACATGTATAAAAGACCGATTGTCTACAAAGAGAGAGAGTTTAGCACCGTTGCAGCTCTCCCTTGGTGCAACAGCACAACGCAGGATGCTCATGGTTTGTGACTGCTTCGTGCCTCTGGGCCAGGACGCTTTACTATCATTGATGGAAAAATACATTTCCGGTTTCATCAAGACGTTTTGCAGAAGAACTGAATCAACAGCTGAGTTGATTCGACGAGAGATAATACAAAGTGGGGTCAACCACCAATTGAGGGGGACCCAATCCAGTGCCTGGGGGTACTGTGACAGTGACCCCCTTGCTGTGTGGGTGGTGCGCGATTGGGCGAGCTGGTTGATGTTGCGCAAATGGATGAATGCCGACCGTTATATTTAATATAAGCTAATTCCAAAGGGTTTACATAATTGTCCAAGATAAGATACACACCCCTATGCAGTTGTGGGGATTCAAAGTTGGGCCCCCCCCCCTATCTCTTGCTGAATTCTTATCTACTCAGCTGTGGGTACACCTTCATTTTATTCACCTCTGAACACTCAGTCTGCCTGCCGAAACAAACAGCCAAGCCTTGCGGGAATCTTCCTTTTCACCCGATTAGCCACTCTGTGGTCTTTTCCCAAATAGATTATATATTCTCCGAAATTAAAGCGGTATTTGACTTGCCGCATAACAGCTGGTTATGCGTAGCAATGATGATACAATAAGCCCCATAAAAAGCCTGTGGGAACCACCTGGCGAACGCAAATTCAGTTTGCAGCGTTCAACCACGGACGGCGCTCATCACACATACCTCACCGTATAAAATGCGTACGCAATTATGTGCAACTGCGCGCCTGTCTAAAGAACATATGGTGACTTAGATGACCTGCATCGTACACCGCTCTCGGCAGCATTTTAATGATGACGGCACAAAATGTTTTGGTTTTTTTTTTGCAGTCGCGGAATGAAAGCATCACGAAAGCTAAGTATTCATATTTGGGTGCATCTGCGTAAAGGGAAGCTTTCAGTCCCATCAAATCACAAATTCTATTCAACCATAGATGATACTTTCACAGCCTCATTATTGCTTCAACGGCGAATAGACTGAACCGATAACGCGATTGAGTGTCACACAGACCAAACTCAAATTGCAAGTTTCGTTTTTTTTTTTTTTTTTCCTGTCAGCCATTGGCATCGCTTAAAACGACTCATTCACACAACGGCCATTTCCCCGACAACAGCTAATGTATTTGCATAAGCAGACCTTGTTTATTTTTCCTGTGGACTTGCGATCACACCTTGAGAATATGTTTTCCTAAAGACCTGTGACTGATGAAGAGATTGGAAATGATTTAAATGAGATCAGCTGGCTAAACTGGAGCATAATAATGAGTTTGTTCTGTTCGGTCTTCATGTTTGCAATGACAGCAACAACTGCCGAGTTGAATAACACTGCTCGAGTAGAAATTCGGCCTCACGTGCAGCATCATGCTATCTGTGCTGCAGCAGGTAGCAAATTGCGGCCCTGCATTTCCAGATTTTACATATCAAAACGTAGCTTGCCAGCAAAAGACATTGTTTGACACTATAAGACGCGTGTGGCACAGGTTGATGTTTGAAGCCCTCACGTACAAGAAACACTGACTTTTTTTTTTTTTTTTTGCCAAGCATGAAAATCAATTTGACTCAAGCAAAATTACCGTCCCTTTTCCACTACGTATCCTATTCAGATGTTTTTTTTTTGTCATATAATTCACTGCATACTATATTTTAATAAACAAAGCTGTGTTACCATGACAACTATTGGGGATTATATAAAGTTAGAAAAAGCAAAAGTTAGTACAAGGCAGTGTCCTTTAAACATTCAAAATACACACACAAAAAAAAATCACATTGGATTACAATTGGTGACATTCTACTATCCCCCCAAGGTAAAAAAAAAAAAAAGTGGCTAGTTGTTGTTGACATTTTCACAACAGGAGGTCAATGCCCAGAGCCGATATTCAAATTGTTGACCAATTAGTTCGGGGAATTACTCTTGTCAGCACCACTTGGGGGGTTCTCTGTCAAACTAATCCTTCAAATATCGCCAACCCTCATCAATGCCTACTGAGCATTTCATCAGAAGCATGTGTCCAATCTACTCGACGCGCAAAGCAATTATAAATGCCCGCAGGCGAATCGTAACAGGTAGCGACGGATGTTAATGGATTATTATTATTTCTTTTTTAATCCAAAATGGATGGACCCCCCGCCTCAATCGAAATTGTGTTTTGCTGTTTCTTTTCAGTCCACCTCCCATCGGCTGCATCTGGAAACAATTTGGTTTCACATTGCATGCCATGTTATCCTATTGAATTTTAGAAGGGATAATAAATAAAAAAAATAAAAAGAAAGAACTGTGGCCACATTCATGCTAGAAATAGTAAAAGGACAAAAGAGAGAAAAAAACAGTTAATGACTTTCTGCCTGCAGAGTTTTTTTCACATTTGAGTCTCCCGTGCATACTCAAAGCAATCCAAACAATGCAAGATTGGTGGCAGAGGCCAAGTGGTAGTTAGGCACTGCCGTACAATCTTCCATCAACCTCCAACCCACCAACATGATTCAAAATGTGCATGGACACGCCAAAAGTGCACGAGTGGTGCTTTAGGGACATCCCATAAATATAAATAGACTGCTCGGTATCCTTGAGTATTGTCTCATGGCAGAGTGAGTTCTTGTTTGTCAACAGTTTCCTCGTCCAACCATTTCTATGACATTTGAATGACTGGCGGGTTCACAGAGTGTATTCAAAGCTTGGTGCAGTCCGACCCTTAATTGTTGACGGCGTTGTGGTATGTTATTAAACTCAGGCAATCAGCAGAATTGTGAAACACTCTGGAGCGGCCGTACTTGCTCAATGCAGTTTCGGGTTAAATCTCACCCGAGGCTGATGGAGGCTGTGGGGCATGGAATTAATGGTAATGTTCATTATATCGCCATGAGCGCTCTCGGTGTTCAGTTAGTGACTTTCAGGGACATTTTATGTGAAAAACAAAACAGCACTTTGCGTGTTGCATGAAACGTAGGGGATTTTATTTTCTGTCTGATATGCTTTGGGTAACTTCCAGTTCCAACAACGAATGACCACAAATAGTCAAATAATTTTATTAATTGTATGCATCCATTTTCTGTAAGTGATGCTCATCTTCTTCAGGTAAGTCAACACAAAAAAAGCCAAGGCGGCTTTATTGAAGTCAGTGTGCTTGAGGGTGCCAGGGGGCATTGCAGTACTCACACTCACATCTCGGGACAATTTAGAGTGTTCTATCAACCTGCCTTGCCTGTTTTTGGAATGTGGGAGGAAACCGGAGTACCCGGAGAAAAGCCACGCACCCATGCAAACTCCACCTGCACCTGTGCACTGTGAGGCGGACGTGCACAGTTGACCACCGTGCCGCCAAAATTTGATCTTAATTTTGTAATTTCATCCCTTGTCTGCATCAAAATGAGAAATTAAGATTCCAATAAACCGCGCTCCAATCTTTTGAGGACTCTTTTTTTCCTCCGCTTCATGTCACCCCAAACTCATCATCTCATTGATTAGCATGATTAAGTCTCATCAAGTCAAAACAACATGATTCACCCCCGCCCGAGTGGGAACAGACTCATCAGACTTCACTAATCAAGTACAGTTTGGTGCAAGTGTGCAAGACAATCATGTTTAGCCTCGAAACGGGGGGCTATTAATTTCCAATCAGTCAGTTAATTTCTTGCTCTTTGTTTATTGCTCCACAGAAAATCACAAAGGGATCACGTAGAGTTCAGTTTGGAAGATCTTTTATCAGCCTCTTTTTTCTTTTAAAGTATAAGTGTGCGAGGCCGCGTTAGGTAACAGTGCGGCTAATTCACAATATTAAGCGCTCCCAAAGCAAGTTTCTCCGTCTCCTCGTCTCACGGCATGATGATTCCTCAGCAGAGAGGCTTTGCACCTTTTATGCTGGCTCTGAAAGTGAGATGTGAGTATCCGGCACAGAGCAGACAGTCGATGCGTTAGCTTTACCTTTTGGAAATTGGGCGAGGATAGAAAATGTGGAAGCGACAGATGTGAAAGGGTCGGGTAGACAAAAGCTGTCACAGTAATTCTTGGTGAGATGACTTCAAATGTATCGTCCTATTTGTGCATTTGGATCTGGCATATGTTTCTCGGTACCACAGGGCAAATCTCTCCAATGCATTTTTATGAGCTTTCTGTCGTGTCACTGTCCCTATGCGGTGGTTCATGAGGAACAAAATAGGTCGACCGTCTCTCAGGAATGCTGACAATCTAATACAAAACCTGAATGGACACAAAACAAACAAAAAAAAAAAATCACTTAAATCACAAATTCAGTTTTTGAGTAACTGTTTGCACTTACAAAATATAAACATCTCCACGACTAAATTCTTTTTTTTTTTTTTGCACATGTAAACAAAGCGAATTGATATTCAATTTGTTGAGAAAAATATACTGTGTACTGCGTAAATGATTAAATGGTTGTGTGCCCGAGTAAATGCAGCCAGCCTAGGTGAAAATGAGCAGTTTGTGTGACCGCGTGATCGTGGATATTTCCATCTCTCCATTTACTGCTTGTCCTCATTTGGGTCACAGTTGAGCTGGAGCCAATCTCAGCTGACATTGGGCAAGTTTGTCCACTTTGCACTCCACTGCACCTGAACGCATCCAACGGGAGGGCATTCTGTATCTGCATACGGTGTCCTCATTGGATCAAAAAATGTTGAGTTTTGGTGACTAGCACTGTTGTCTTAAAGTAATACAATTCAATTTGCACATAGGCTCTTTTTTTCAGGTTAAGTACATCTCGCTAAAAGATATGTTTCTCTGAGCATTGCATTTGTCATCGAGCACACAAGCACAGGTAGATGGACTCTAAAGTGTGGGAGGGGAAAGGAAAAACAGTTCCCTAAGAAGGCAGGTTGGATGGGGAAACAGAAGCAACCTCATTCATTTCAATTGTCAGTCCACGTCCCTCAAGTCGTTCACCAAACGACAAAGGCTGCTAAGCAGCAACACAATCTACCTTGATGGAATATGTTTCATCCAGCCACACTTCTGTCTGATGGTCTCGACCGGCTTGCATTATGTATCCTTCCGGAGCCTATTTGCTATTCATTTTGATCTTGAAAGAGACTGTAATAATTAAATATAAGTCGCGCCGCAGTGCATAACACATGGCGGGCAGAATGGTGGCATGGGGATTCTTCACTCTCTTGAAGGAGCGCTTGAAGGAGGAATCTCAGTGCAGGTATTCCAGCCACACTTCTGTCTGATGGTCTCGACCGGCTTGCATTATGTATCCTTCCGGAGCCTATTTGCTATTCATTTTGATCTTGAAAGAGACTGTAATAATTAAATATAAGTCGCGCCGCAGTGCATAACACATGGCGGGCAGAATGGTGGCATGGGGATTCTTCACTCTCTTGAAGGAGCGCTTGAAGGAGGAATCTCAGTGCAGGTATGGATTTTGGCATGTCGGACAACTGAGCAACCATCAGACACACACACGCACACCATTGCGTCATTCCCATAAAACGATGATTTGGATCACAAGATTTTGGATGGGAGGCAACTTCCAAGATTATATTCACATTTCCGAGATGTCATGCCGGCCACAGGTGTGCTTGAGGGTGCCAGGGGGCATTGCAGTACTCACACTCACATCTCGGGACAATTTAGAGTGTTCTATCAACCTGCCTTGCCTGTTTTTGGAATGTGGGAGGAAACCGGAGTACCCGGAGAAAAGCCACGCACCCATGCAAACTCCACCTGCACCTGTGCACTGTGAGGCGGACGTGCACAGTTGACCACCGTGCCGCCAAAATTTGATCTTAATTTTGTAATTTCATCCCTTGTCTGCATCAAAATGAGAAATTAAGATTCCAATAAACCGCGCTCCAATCTTTTGAGGACTCTTTTTTTCCTCCGCTTCATGTCACCCCAAACTCATCATCTCATTGATTAGCATGATTAAGTCTCATCAAGTCAAAACAACATGATTCACCCCCGCCCGAGTGGGAACAGACTCATCAGACTTCACTAATCAAGTACAGTTTGGTGCAAGTGTGCAAGACAATCATGTTTAGCCTCGAAACGGGGGGCTATTAATTTCCAATCAGTCAGTTAATTTCTTGCTCTTTGTTTATTGCTCCACAGAAAATCACAAAGGGATCACGTAGAGTTCAGTTTGGAAGATCTTTTATCAGCCTCTTTTTTCTTTTAAAGTATAAGTGTGCGAGGCCGCGTTAGGTAACAGTGCGGCTAATTCACAATATTAAGCGCTCCCAAAGCAAGTTTCTCCGTCTCCTCGTCTCACGGCATGATGATTCCTCAGCAGAGAGGCTTTGCACCTTTTATGCTGGCTCTGAAAGTGAGATGTGAGTATCCGGCACAGAGCAGACAGTCGATGCGTTAGCTTTACCTTTTGGAAATTGGGCGAGGATAGAAAATGTGGAAGCGACAGATGTGAAAGGGTCGGGTAGACAAAAGCTGTCACAGTAATTCTTGGTGAGATGACTTCAAATGTATCGTCCTATTTGTGCATTTGGATCTGGCATATGTTTCTCGGTACCACAGGGCAAATCTCTCCAATGCATTTTTATGAGCTTTCTGTCGTGTCACTGTCCCTATGCGGTGGTTCATGAGGAACAAAATAGGTCGACCGTCTCTCAGGAATGCTGACAATCTAATACAAAACCTGAATGGACACAAAACAAACAAAAAAAAAAAATCACTTAAATCACAAATTCAGTTTTTGAGTAACTGTTTGCACTTACAAAATATAAACATCTCCACGACTAAATTTTTTTTTTTTTTTTTGCACATGTAAACAAAGCGAATTGATATTCAATTTGTTGAGAAAAATATACTGTGTACTGCGTAAATGATTAAATGGTTGTGTGCCCGAGTAAATGCAGCCAGCCTAGGTGAAAATGAGCAGTTTGTGTGACCGCGTGATCGTGGATATTTCCATCTCTCCATTTACTGCTTGTCCTCATTTGGGTCACAGTTGAGCTGGAGCCAATCTCAGCTGACATTGGGCAAGTTTGTCCACTTTGCACTCCACTGCACCTGAACGCATCCAACGGGAGGGCATTCTGTATCTGCATACGGTGTCCTCATTGGATCAAAAAATGTTGAGTTTTGGTGACTAGCACTGTTGTCTTAAAGTAATACAATTCAATTTGCACATAGGCTCTTTTTTTCAGGTTAAGTACATCTCGCTAAAAGATATGTTTCTCTGAGCATTGCATTTGTCATCGAGCACACAAGCACAGGTAGATGGACTCTAAAGTGTGGGAGGGGAAAGGAAAAACAGTTCCCTAAGAAGGCAGGTTGGATGGGGAAACAGAAGCAACCTCATTCATTTCAATTGTCAGTCCACGTCCCTCAAGTCGTTCACCAAACGACAAAGGCTGCTAAGCAGCAACACAATCTACCTTGATGGAATATGTTTCATCCAGCCACACTTCTGTCTGATGGTCTCGACCGGCTTGCATTATGTATCCTTCCGGAGCCTATTTGCTATTCATTTTGATCTTGAAAGAGACTGTAATAATTAAATATAAGTCGCGCCGCAGTGCATAACACATGGCGGGCAGAATGGTGGCATGGGGATTCTTCACTCTCTTGAAGGAGCGCTTGAAGGAGGAATCTCAGTGCAGGTATGGATTTTGGCATGTCGGACAACTGAGCAACCATCAGACACACACACGCACACCATTGCGTCATTCCCATAAAACGATGATTTGGATCACAAGATTTTGGATGGGAGGCAACTTCCAAGATTATATTCACATTTCCGAGATGTCATGCCGGCCACAGCATATTCACAGCAGAATCGTGTGATATGTAGCGTATTTTCTCTATAAAATTGGATCACAAGGTTTTGGATGGGAGGCAACTTCCAAGATTATGTTCACATTTCCGAGATGTCATGCCGGCCACAGATGTGCATATTCACAGCGGAATCGTGTGATATGTAGCGTATTTTCTCTATAAAAGCGCTTCGGCGTACAAGGAGCACCTTCAATGAATGGACTATTTTAAGTTTTCACGGCATTATAAGGCGCATTGATTAGAAGCTACAATAGTGGCGGGTTTTGCGTTATGCATCCACTAGATGGAGCTATGCTGAAGGGAATACAATACAATGTAATACAACACAGTTTTATTTATACAGCGCTTTCACAACAAAGCACTTTACCCAACATTTAAAATGCATCCAAGAAATCTGAATATTGATCCATGTTATAATAGGGCGCACTGTCGGCTTTTGACAAACTCGAATGCTTTTACGTGCCCCTTATAAAGCAGAAAATACGGTAATAAATGAAAAAAATATATTCAAATATCTACACGTATTTTTTTTGTTTGTGTGAAAAAAAAAAACTGCAACTAGAGTCTCAACAAATTGCTCTCGAGTCTTTCACAGACAAGCAGGCATTTGTATCCTGAGCTGACACGGTGCATCACGGGCCTCTTGTTTGCCTGCGATTATCAAACCCACTCGTGTTCTATTTCTACCATGCATTAACCTTTGAAATCATAGCGTGTCCCTCGCACCCCCGTCCTCAAACCGACATCAAAAGACCAATGTAAACAACAGTTACCTCTCGCCGGTTGCAACATATGGGGACCATTTGCATCGCAGATTCAACATGCCCGTCATCGCGCCGCCGCATGCTAATTGCCGATTTGCAAAAAAGCTCTGCGTTAAAGCAGTTCCACGGCCAGCGTGCCATGCAAATGACTTATATGAGCCGTGTACTACTGTAGGTGCGAGGAGCAGGTGCTGGGACTAGATTTTGTGAAAAGAAAAACGGACACAGTAACCATAGCGAGTGCAGTGAAACGACATACAAAACGTGTTTCAGAGCTCTCAGTCTAACTTCAACCCCTTTGTCAGCGATGATTGATTATCTTCAAGACATCTGTTTGTCTTGTCAACTGAATGACTGTCAAATATTATTTCAAGTGAAGATTGAAATCAATCCCACAGAAGAATATGTGCGCATTTTTCTTCAAAGCGTTGACAAAGTATGATGAGGCATTCGGTTTGGGCAGCTTTTGAATTGCGTTGACAATCTTTCACACTGCTATTGTACAAGTGCAAAATCCTAAACCATTTTTTACGGCGCTTGAAAGGATTACCGTTTCTCAAATGGATTTGAACTCAAACAAAGAACAGCATTTTTTTTTTTTTGCTCACTTTTAATGGGTGAGGTTCCTGCGACTGTGCTGGCAAGCTCAAGTTTTAAGACGAGAAATTCAAAGACAAGAACGGTGAGTGCTTATGTAGCATGGCATCACCTGGAAGGCTCTAATCTCATCACTAAAATAATAATTTGTCAAAACCATTTTAGTGTTTCAAATGTATTTCTCAGCATGCCAATTTTTTTTCAAGAAAATGCATTTTCTGTACTCTTTCTTAGATTATTATTATTATCTTTGCACATTTTCAAGCCCAAGCTGTGGGCTGTGGAATTTTTTAAAGGTTACAACAAGCTTTTTTCTCTCTCTCTTTACTGTCCTGATATTCTCTGAGTATGTCAAATAAAGAATTTCCCTGGCTCTTTGAATATTTCATCGGCCAAACAGAAATGTCGAACACTATGTCGAAAGAACACTCGGAATTGTGCCACTGGAGTAAGCCATTTCAGTCAAAACACTTTATTTTTCGGACTTTCATTTAATTGCAAATTTAAATTATCTTCAGAAATTATAACATTTCCAAAGATCCAAAGAAAGCCCGAAGGGCTTCGCTCTGCTTTCTGTTCATTTGTGAACATTCTCCCATCCAAATCTTGACCTATTCATCATTTTAAACGTAAAAGAAAGCTTCGGCAGGAGCGGCTAATCAAAATCTTGACTCGATCTGACTCAGCTAACGTTAGCCGTTGTATTGGTGCATTCGTACGCGATCTGCTTCTTCAACTGCATGTAGACAGTCCAATCCCTGGACCTCTCTTTGCAATTTTTCAAATTGATATGACACGGACCGTGACTTGCATTACATTCTGGAAACAGAGATGCTGGTTGCATAATGAGTGTCATGATGGGAGGCCTTATCCCACCATCCGGTTCACAAGCATCCTATTGTCTCGCAATTGCTATGCCAGCCCTGGCAATAATTTACCCCGACTGCTGCTTGATGCCCAAAGCCTCCCACCCCACACCCCCCTTCATTCATCTCAGATAAGCTGTGCAGGTGTACCGTATAAAGGCGCCTGGTTTAATAAGCACCATGAATGCTTTTCTATAAGCACTAACAAAAGGAAAATACTCTGTTGGAGAATGACGCACCGATGGCTGAAGTTGGTGTTGGTGACTATTTGGTGTTGGTGCTTTTATTGATAAACACGAGGATCTACGGAAACTACGTTTATGCTATTCAGAGGTTTAACCAACTTGAAAACCAGAGAGCTGCCTCAAAGTGAAAAACAAGCAACTGCAAAAACTGAGAGATGATGGGAAAATTAATCAGAGCCAATAGAGCCAAGAGAACCCTTTGGAATGTACGAAAGATGCAAGAAAACTGTTGTACACCAAGTACAGAGACAGAGCTGGGAAAAAAAAAATCGACATCAAAGATTTTTTTTTTTTTAAAGAAAGAGGCATTCAAAATTGATTGAAAGCGCCTTCATCATGCAGCCAGCTATTGACCAAAAACAACAAAGAAGTCCATCAGCAGAAACAAGTGGAGGTTTCGGAGTGGCCAAATCAATCTCCAGATTACAATTCTGTAAAGCATTTTTTTTTTTTTCAATGTGAAATACACGACCGAAGGAACTGAGCGTTAAAAACAAATAACAAGTGAAATAGGCTGTGGTGAAAGCCTGTACAATTGTCACTAAGGAATGCCATAATAAATAAAAAATAATACTTGAGCCTCTATTACTCAACACGGTCTGCAGACCTAGCCGGTTACCTTGTCTCTTACTGTCAAATGCCGCTTCGTTGACTGTGGTGAAGTCCCCACCATTCGGAGAAATCTCTAACCGCAGACTACCAAATAATTGATCACGGGGCGGGTTTTGGCGTTTTCAACCATCTGAAGCGCGATGGGTTTTGCAGCATGCTGGGAGACGACCAGAATTAATGGAAGTGCCGCCGTGATTTATTATTGAGAAGGCTACCACAAATTTCAATCAGATGGAGCGCCCTCTTGCCTAACGTCCACCATAGCCAACAAAACCTCCCTTCAGCAGACGTCAAAATATAAACTATGCGTCCAAAATCATCTGGGATAGACTCCAACTCCAGCCCAGCCTAACGGGGACAAGGAGGATGTAGAACACACGTTGCTGCTGCCCGATGTTGACATGTGTCGAGATGAGCTCAATGAGTTTTTGCCCAGTGTGTGCATTGGGCATTGTTTCAAAACACGCACATTTAAAAAAACAAAAACAAAGCAGATGCTGTATGCTGGTGCTAAATCAGCACCATGCAATTACACTTCCAGTGTAAATGCAGCCTTAAACATGTCCCTGACAAATGAGGTTGCAATAGACTGTCAAAGTGGAGAGGGGGGCGTGGGGGGAGAAAGGATAAGTCTCGTTTTTTTTATTGCGGAAGGTGGTGTCACCTTGGCAACAGACAGGCACCAGGGCCCTGTGAGGCTGTCGGGAGAAAGGGAAGAAAAAAAAAAACAAAACAAAAAACCCCAAAGCTCTTTTTTATTGGGGAAATCTGGGTTTCTTACCTTCTGGTGTCGCAAGTGCAGTTTTATTCAGGGCCATCTGTTGGGGCAGCACGATCAGATTCAGTGACATCGAATGTGAAACGGGCTCATCATGAAGGCTGACTTTGTCCTGAAGATGCTATAAATGATTATGAAGAGGAAAGGATGCTAAGCAAACCGCCGGGCTTATGGATAAACCCCCCCACCCCCCAACCTGCCCCCTGCCCCATTGAGTGTTATTCAGTAATTCATTGCGTGGCCACTCTTGTAACATATCTCAGCCTTTCACCATCGAATCTAATGGAAACCCCATGAATCCTCTCAAATTTTTTTTGTCGCTAATGTGTTTTCTATTGCCATTGCTTATGCGGGCAATGCACAGTGAGCCCTAAAATATACGCAACTGTTTAAATACGCTGAAGAATTGAATATCAATTCGGCATGAGCGATCGGTGGCCTCAAAGTGAAACTTTAACGGGAAAAGAATTCAGAGAAATAGCCTGCTGCCAATTTCTTAGAAGCCCTGTACCACTAATCACTCTTCTCCATTGCGCTGCATGTTTCCACATTCTTTCATACTCATTAGTCATTCGAAGACTTAAAAAAAAAATGTGTCAATCACGGAGAGGTGCTTAATTGTTATGCTTGAAAGAAAAGCACAACACAGAACGTGTACACACAGAGAATAATAATAAGAACAGCCTTTTCTTTTTTTTCCATCAAGTCCTGTTTATAACATGTTCATTCTGGTCCAGGGAATGCTAATAAATTTCAGAAATATTTTTTTCCCCCCTCCACTGTATTTCAATGGATGTCAGTTATTCGCAGATTCCCTGGCAAAGAGTCTCGGAGTCCACTGTATTCACTTTTTCAAATTCCAGTTGCAATTCAAAGCCTCACGTGCATTAGAAATGTGATGAATCTACAAAATATCCAGTATCGTCATGCAGAATTCAGCGTAACACACTTCGGCGCAACTGCAATTGATTATTGATGCGGGCGTGCATTGGACATGGAAACTACTCATGCTATTAGAATTGGATATGATGTATAGTAGGATAGGCTGAGTGGCTCCATCCTTCCCACATTCTACTTACAGCACATTTTCACTCTTGGTCACTTTGTGGAGCAGCCAGACAAGAATTGGAATAAATCCGGCACCAAATGACGAGGCAACATAATTTTTGTTAGTTCCAGAAGTCGATGGACAGTGAGGGGTTTTTGTGATTTTTACAATGACGGAAATGATAAGCAAGTGAGACTGATACATTTACCCCAAAAAGATCAATCCGTGTAACCTTGGTGAACTCAAAGACAATGTGTGTGTGTGTGTGTGTGTGTATACGGTGTTAACGGTGCTTCGAAAGATGGTTCCAAATCTAAAAAAAAAAAATGGATCTATTGTTTTTTGGGGTTTTTTTGCATTGTATTCAACATAATAGTGTGTCTGTTAACGTGTTTCGAGTGATGCATATTCATCTGTGCTCTGCATATTCCCACAGCTAAACGGAGAGAAGGAAGATGGAGAGACAGAATTGGGTCAGTAAGAGGCAGACCTCCCCAAAGCGCAAGTCAGAGTGCTGAATTTCTGAGGAGCGGGCTGCAGGCAAATACTCCGGCACCAGCTTGACCTTCCCATTGTGGCGAGAGGGACATTTGAATATTACATCTGCCAAACAGACGCAGACACTAATCAACTCCACGACAACGTGAGCGACTAAAATATTAGTTTGGGTGCCGTGTGTCTTTTATGAAGAATTGTCTCATGCCCGATCACTCGACCGCGCAGGCCCGATTGCCGAGAAAAGAAATGCTGGAGCTCTGACAACGTGACAATCAAGTTCTTCGTTAACCAACCTGATGAGGGCGATTCTGCTCAGTTTTTATGACAAAGACTCATGGCGCTCTGAGGATCATTGGGACACACAAAACCCCTTGCACCACGATAAGGCGACAGAGGAGATTTTATAAGGAATTTTCCGGATATCTTAAGCAGGTTTCATATTGTCACTATGGGGTGCTATGTGTAGAAATTTGAAGAAAATGATTGTTATGCATTTTGGACTGGGGTTGAAAATACTTTATAGTGTGTGTTTTTTTTTTTTGTCCATTTTTCTAATTACTTAATGTAATTAACATGGAATCTATCTACCTACCTATCGATATATCTCGGTATCTAGCTGAGTAGCTAGCTAGATAGCCATCTATGATCCTTTTTTGTCTCGGATGAGAGTGATTCTACTTCAATAATTTTTTTTTTCTTTTTTAATGGCAGGAATTAGTCTTTCAGAAAGCACACATTTTGCAGAGTTCATTGATACCCATCAGACAACTTCAGGCGCCCTTCAGGGGGTTTCCATCTCACTCCCCATATTCTGGCCCAAAACGTCGAGTGACATTCTTCTCCCGAGCGGCTTCTCTTATGATGACTGTCTGCTTACAAGACTCCACACTTCATCTGAAAAAACAGTCCACATGATTTGGCCGATGCTACCATTTAAGAAAATGCGCTACGTTATTTTAATGGTTGTTGTGAGGTTTCTTCTAATTTAGCGTGCCTCATGCGTGTATTCGCTTTTCCTAATGATGGTGGTAATGCGTTCTTGTTGATGAGTTTTCGGTACCTATCTCTGTGCAATGGCCTTAGGAAAGCAGAAGATGGCATGTGATTTATTCATCCGTGCACGTTAAGGCTGGCTCGTCCAGTCACACGTGGCCAGATATCTAATTTCACAATACAAGTAACAGTACAGAAAATTCAATTTGTTTTTGTTGGCCTGCCATTTAAGGCCATTTCCATAAAATGAGAGTGGCTGACATCCAAAATCAATAGATGTTCCCCAACCCCCCCACAAGCCTAATGGGGTAGATAGCTAAAACCACAAGTTAATTGTTCGGCATTGTCCTTGAAATCTTTCTCTCTTCCTCAATGTCTGTCTCCCGGCTGCCACTTATTTACAATGCGCTCGACAACTTCTTGAGAAGTCTTTGCCCGTTGGATTCCGAATGACGTGGCAGTCTTGGAATTCAGAAATGATCGACACTGGCATGCCTGGGCTGGAATGTCATGGACAGATCAATTATTTTATTTCCAAATAGATATGCATCCGCCTAACATCGGTGTATTCATTTAGCTCAAAAAAAAAAAAGGATGAACAGAACACAATCTAATCAGATCCGTGTTACGTTTCCCCTTGTATTTTTCAGGGTTTTGTGATCCGGTACGATTCCACCCGGCCCCCTGAGCTAACTGGCTTCGTGCTACTGATGTGAGCACGTCTCTTTATTCCTTTATGTGCCGCGCATGAGCAAAGCCGACTGTTATTAAGTCACTGTGCTGCAGTTTTATGAACGACTTATTGAAAATCACTTTGACACAAATAAACAGAATGCGTTCCAACCGCATACCTTCTGGGGCGGCAGACGATGAAATCGCTCCAACAAAATGACAATTGCCCGCTGAGCAAAGTTACTGCCGGACAAATTCAAGTCATTACATTGCAATATCATTTATTGAATATTCAATTTGACGTTGCGCTCGGCGCTTACTGATTGTCTGACGCAAAGCATTGAATCGAAAACAATTGTTGTTGTCCAGGATATTTACAAATGTGTTCAATGGAAAAATGTCTCTCCCCCCCCAATCTTATTTCTGTTTGCGAGGAATAAATGTGGAGATTTTGGTTTTCAGGCACCATCAGGCTCACTTAGGTCAAAGGTCAAACAACTGACTGGATAGATTGCATGTCAATCAAATAGCTGAGTGAATGGGGAAATCAACCTGACCCCAAACCCCAAAAATTAAAACTGAGAAACTGTGAAGATTTTTAATGAGTGGAATGTTTTTGCTTCGAACCACACTGGAACGTTGCATAATTAAATATGATAGTTGAAATGTGATTGCAGAAAAGAATCAGTCTGGTCAATGTGGAATTCACATTAATTACCTACATCTGATATAACTTGCAAGTCTTACATACATCACACCAGCTAATGAATGAAATATACACTGAGCTACATCAAGTGTTCAAAGAGAGAGATAAGGTGACCCACAAATGACGATTGTTATTGCTACAGAGACTTAGCCGATTGCATCTATGGCGGGGCTCGAACCGTGCGCGTCATCACGTGGTCGGCCAGCGTGTTTATTTCTCCGCAGCATCGGCAGATGCTCTCGCCATCGGCGCGTCAACTCAGAGTGTGACGAGAGAGACACTTGAACCCGTGTGAAACTCGCTCTCAATAAATGACAAGTCTGTCCATCCAACCTCAAGCTAGCCAAGCTAAAACATACTCCCCCAGAGCACATCCTTCTCCACACATGCCAATCTGTAAAGCCTCTGTGATCCTAGAATGTGGTTCATTGATCCTGAAGCACTCGTAACCTGCAGTTCGTCCAACGCTGCAATAGCTAAATGGATGGAGTCGCCTCATCTTGCTGCGCTTACCTTACCCGATTGTGTCGCTATTTGAAATATCGGCTGTATCCAATACTGCTACGGTGAGAGATGAGAAGATTAGTGGAGATTTCCAGCAGAGAGTGGGTGGGGAATGGCGGCTTTAATGGTCTCAGGCCTGGGAGCTCCGACTCTGCTAATCGGATACTGAAGCGCTTGTATGCATAATCAAGAACTCATGTGGAAACACTGGCAGGTACAGAAACTGATTTATCTTTACCTTGATCGGTGTAACTGAATGGCTCGAGTCAAGTCCGGCTCGCACCGCAACACTGCTTTTATTACTATCAGTTGCGGATCCTGTGGGTGATCGCAAAGGCCCACCGCCATTCGAAACCGACTCGGCCTTTCGTGTTTTTCCATCCAGATGACACAAAATATGTCACGACTCCGTTTCAATTTTGCCATTTTCATCTCCAATGATTACAAATCACACTTTGCCCCCTTTTTTCTACAACCGCGACAGAACAGATTGAGTCTCTCAAATGTGAAGTGGTTGCTTTTAGCTAAATATGTTGATTGAATCCAACCTGCTTAAAATGGAATGTCAGATAAGCTTGTCAAGAGGAAAACCTCTAATTTGCCAACAGTAATCTAGAGAGATTTTTTTTTTTTTTTAAATAAAAACTTGAGCTAAATGTTTGATGAACTTTCAGAAACCTCAAATGTCAATATTCTGGTAGCATAAGGGAAGTGAGTTCGGATGCTTTGCCGTCTGATTCCAGAGTCCTCCCTCAGGATCCCGCGCCACCTGCGTCTGCTCGGCCCAATCCCAGTTTCACTTTTGACAACTTGACACCCATAATGCATACGCTAGCTAGGCCGTCATTTCAATAAAAGGCTCATGCTGAATGAAAGAGATTCAAAAGTCAAATAAAACCGACCAATCTAACCGAAGTTGCCCTGTGTGTTCGATGTGTTCAAGCTCGGCTTCTGCCAGCAGGGAGTTTCTTCCTCAACAATAAATACTCCAAAGCCGATTCACACACCTCATATGCACGAGCAGCACAACAGTCTGGAGGAGGGGCGACTCCAATGAGGATCCTCGAAGCAATTGGGGGAATCAATGCTTTGCTGAAGGACACATTACGAGTGCTCAGGAAGCAAACTGGCATCTCTCCAACAGCTCATGGGTATCCCATATATTTCGTCTACAAGTTAATGGCCTCTCAGTGAGCCTAAAAGCTGTGACACGCCAGTCCCTTAGCCAAGCCCTTGCAGAGAATGAGGTACTGTCACCCCAAGATTAAAAAAAAGGCTCTCGCTAGGACTTTTGCATCTAAATAAACCAAGAATGCCACTCGGTGGCAAGGTAATTACATGTATGTTGGGTCAACTGCAGACTCCAAATTGTTGAGAGGTGTGAATAAGTGTTCGGTCTGTGATCCAGCCCTGTGATCGCCCGGTGGCGACATATTGGCCTAGGTCAGCTAGGATAGGTTCATGTTCTTCACAAAGCCACAAGAAAAAAAACTAAAATAAAATACACAGGCGGAGAATCAATCATGTGACAGTGGCCAAAATGTCAAATGCATGCGATTGCACCAGCAACGGCGCACTTTCACTCCTCCGGTACGAATCCCCTTGATGACGCAATCTAGTTTCCACAAGAAAACAAAGTGCATTCCCAGTGACGTAAAATGATTACACTGTGACTTTGACATTTGAAGATGAAGCCCCTCCCCCCGCCAGCCCCCAAAGTCGACCCATAACTGATTGCTCACCCCCCCATAATGACTCATTTCGGCTACGGCTATGCTCAGCCTTGGCCCAGGGACCCGGCAGTAATCCTTTGCATTAATTAGATGACCCCCGGAGATGTCTGCAACCGCGGCGCGGGGCACAAAGACAGTCGCTCGGCTTATTGTTTATAGCTGGCTGTAAAGGGTCCAGCGGTGGGAGAGATTAAACAGATCAGGAAGATGAGAGTGGCGGGGATGGTCAGCTGGAGGGCAATCGTGACATACCGAATGGTAATTATGTCAAAATATTATTTGCCTCTTTGGCTCATTTTCAGTTCAATGCGGTGATTGATGAAGAGTGTGCACCGTTTGCTCACCGTTTACTTACAACCAAGCTACTGTCCATCAATAAACATCCAAAAGGCTTTTGGTGAATTTTGGCACTTAACTTTTTGGGCCAAGAAAGATAATTCGGTATGTAAAAGTTGAGAGAATGTGAAAATGCTGATCCTGCACTTTCAAGTCTTTTTCCAAATTTCAGGACTTTTGTGCCGTTTGACTTTGAAAACAGGCAATGGTGTAAATATAAACGCCTCTTAGTACTAATGGTAAACCTGAAGTTCAGAGTGATTAACGGATTGAAGAGGGAAGTAAATTCTAAACATGCGAAGAAAAAAAATCTACGTACGTTCAAGGTGAAAGCAAAGGTCAGTCAAGATTGAAATTGAAATGAAACATCTTCCCCGTGTGCGCGTCTCCCGCAATAGTTTCGGCTCCGTGTTCAACTCACTCACTCCATCATGCAACATCCCAAGTGTTTCATTTGCTTCTCATTAGGGATCACCGGAGTGAAACAGACTCGCAAAGCTCCTGACAAACACGGGCGAGCCTCTGTGCGCGCACGCACGCACACACACAAACAGGCGCACGCCCGCACGCACCTCGACTTCAACTGCGTCATAATTCACTCGTTATCCTCTCCATATGTACACTGTCATGATGGTCGGCAAAGACCCGCTGGATCATTAATAAGAGGCCGTTGGTATCGCAAGGTACTCTGGCATTTTATGGGTTGCATCACAACATTTTTCAGTGCACTCACAATTCATATCCACGGGCTAATAAAGATCATTTTATGGCCGTGTTAAGTAATGAAAATGCTTTATGGATAAACTGCAACACGCAAGGTTATACAGCGCTGGAGTCAAGTCGCACTTGGGGTTGGAGTGTAATTCTTGTGAGGGCATTCCATGTTGAAATGTCATCGCGGATTACCGTGTTCAAATTCAAGAGATTTGTCAATGTTGTTTTCTTTATCCCTTACGCCACAGAATCTACCCCGGTGCAAGATTTGGATGTATTAGGAGCAACAACAACAACATCAACAACAGTCCCGCGGTGTGCATGCGCTCGTCAACAAATTGTAAATTCACTTTGTCCACCTCCGTTTCTTTTTGGCTCTCATCTTCGCCGTCTCTCTTGAAAGGGATTTTTCGAGCGGTACCATCCAGACACCTGATCAATAAAATCTGCTCAGGTATGTAATGGGTTTGAGCCTTCGCCTCACACACATGCCATGAAATCTCTCTCTCTTTCTCTCGCGCTCTGTGACTCATATTTCAAATACGATCATTAATGGATACCTACGCCGAGGCTTAAACATTTGCCTCTCGCAAATCCTGCCGACACGTACGTTTCAAGTTTGTTCCCTTGAATCCACACACACAAAAAAAAAGTTCTGAACCTTTCTGAAACTTTAACATTGAGCCTTCCTGTTTCACGAGCCTTAATAAGCACCCGATATTTCAGCGGGACATATTGAGATATAACGAATCCAAGCATGTTGGAAAATATTTCAGGAAATCAAAAGACTTATGGGAACAACAAATATAGAGACAAACAAGGAAGGTGATAGTGACTGGAAGAAAAAAAAAAAAAAAAAAAACGATCAATAGAATCCAAAAGTACTGACAAAAGACAGAGTAGAGAACAAACACACAAGCGACAAAGATGAAAGAAAGCAGACACAAAGGCATTTAAATCCAAGCTTTTTATTCGGCGTGTTTTAATGTCATTTGGTAACCGCTTCTAAACTTCTTTTTTTGCTTGGTTAAGTGAGAAAAAAAAAAGAAAAAAACGTCTGATGATATTGGCAAGTTTCTGTTCGGCGGGGAAAATATTGTTTCTTCTTATTAGTTGTGTCATATATGAGTGAGCTTTATTGAAGCGGCGGCCATTTTGTAGCAAAAAGAAGGCTGCGCTGCTAAAGGAAAAGGCTCGTTCGCGTGTGCGGCTGTTTTGTGATGATGTATGCGAGCGACAGAGGGCCAGTCGGCGTGTACGGTGCAATAGCAACGTTAATGTAGTTGACGTTGGTGTCACAGTGAAATTATTTTCAAAACATACGCATGATGGTTTGGGAATTCGACAACGTTATTACTTAAGAATTGGGAGAATATTGATTACATGATCGGTGACTTGGTATCAATCAACGCTTACGCAAAACACTTTGTTGGCCCTTACAAAAGTAGCTGTTGTTAAAAAGTCTAACAAATCCAAACGTCATATATCACTGTCAAAATCAGGCGAGTGGCCACATACATCCGAGCCGCGCTATGCATAACAGACACCTCAAAGCCAATCTAATCTGAGAACCCCCCCCCCCCCCCCA
>NW_017806071.1:131845-220566 GCF_001891065.2 Hippocampus comes
GTCCCAAAAGCCACACTCACCCGCAATCCCCCCCCCCCCATTACATGGATCTTGCCTTTTAGTGTCGATGGCACATGGCCATCGAGATAACAACGATCAATTTAGCGAGCTAACTCGATGTGGCTGGAGATGGCTTATTGACGTCTTCTCATACTGTGGAGCAAGGATGATGCTGCTGACTCCTGGACTAGCAGGTTGAGGCTGGTGGGGGGTGGTGGTGCGGTGTCGGGAAGGCTAAGTACTGTATTGGTGAAGTTAACCTTTTTGATGCCGAATCTGGCATTTTTTTACATGGGTGAAATTCCATCAACAGAGAGCCAAAGATGGAGCCCGAATAGACGGGATGACTTTCCAGAGAACCTGACTCACTTATTAGAAGTGTTGCATGGAATATCTAATGTGATTCACTAGGTGGGTGGGGAGAGTAGGTTTCTTCTTAAATTATTTCTTTGTCCTACATTGTCATATGGTGAGTCACTGGGAGTATTCATGAATCATTTCTTAGTACCCACACAATTCGTTTACCAATGCTTGATTTTCCAGATTGCCATTTTTCCTCGCATCACTGTTCCTAGTTTGCCAACTCGTGAGCCTCTCCTTTCGTAGTTCGGCGAATAGTCACCGAGCACGGTACTGCATAGCCTATAGACCGCGATCGCCCGTTAATGATCAGTCGGATTAGATTTGTTCGTAATATTTGGAGCGTTTGCTCTGAAAGTATATTCTCAAGAAGCAAATGCATTTCTCAAGAAAGGATTTCATTGAACCTTTTATGTGTCTTGAACACTTTTTTCCACATTGACTGAAGCCGTAGCTCAAACGTGCAGCTTGGATGGCTTACCGGTGCTGCTGACAGTCCTCCATCTGTTTATCTAACCCTGTGATAGATGGGCTGTGGAAATGTCCTCTCCCTTGTGTGGCTGCAATCAGTTGGCCATCACTACTGATAACACGACGTGCCAAAAAACACCACCTCAAAATGTGGCAGGGCCTCACAACAAACTAGGTTAATGATGCGGCAGGACTTGGGGGGGGGTTGAGGAGAGGTGTCACCTTTTGGACTCGCTGACATTCTGCGTTGTATTTATCTATCTGGCTGAAGAAATTGGTTCTCTAATCTATTACTCATTTGGTCTCACAGACGCAAACGGGACAGCTAATGAATCATAAAAAAGAAATTAGTTAATGCCTGGCGGGCATGAAGAGAGTTTTTTGCATTTTACTTGAACGTTTTACAAATGATGACATATCAGGACAAACAATGACTATGTTCAAGTTGCAGTCCGCAGTTAGTTGAATGCGATAAATTTGATGAATGAAATGATGAATGAGGTTAATGTCTTCATTAGCGCTGGACGGACTTCTCGAATCTATGTCAAGGACGCATGATGCTGTTATACATCCAGTACGGCGCACGACTGGGGGAGAGCAAACCCCCGGAGAAAGCGTACACAATAAACGGAAGAGCCTTGTCAGTATTATTTTTCATTCCTGTACTTTGTGCAAAAAGGATAGTTTAAATATTTTAATTACTGGGGGAGAGCAAACGCAAAAGCGTACACAATAAACGGAAGAGTCTTGTCAGTATTATTTTTCATTCCTATACTTTGTGCAAAAAGGATAGTTTAAATATTTTAATTAATTAATTAAACATACATCACTGAGGTAGGAAAATATGAAAATTGCCTTGAACTAACAGATGCTAACCTTTCTGCGAAATTTGACCTTGAGAGTCTCTGGGTTATTTTCCTCTGACTCACACACACACACACACACACACACACACACACACACACACACACACACACACAAAACGGATTTTTGAGCCAATAATTGTCAAATACATCAGAGCGTCCCTTATCAACAAAACAGTCAGCATTCACATTTTGACAGAGTGAAGCGACAGCTACCTGTTGCTCGACAGTACCTCGCCATTGCAAGGCTTCAAAACAGGATGTTCACGCAGGGAAGTGGCCACGGGGCTTCGCGTGTCACAGAATGTCATCAGCGGCTTGCAACGGAGACACTGAAAGAATCGCAGAAAGTCAGAGGACTGGACTTTCCTGGAAAGATATTGGTCTCGATGTTGAATAGCACAAACATTTTCTCAGTAGAATCGTTCCACAAGCGCGCCTGCCAGTTTGTATACAAATGTATGAATTCTTGGAAAACCCGCATTTAAAAAAAAGAAGAAAAAAAAAAAGGATTTTTCATGCGTCAGACCAAAGCAAAATGCAGGCTCAGACAAAGTGAGATTACAAAAATAATGATAGAAAATCGCACCAACAAAACAACGCATGAAACCAAAAGTGCTTGCAAAAAGCAAGATTCACTAGAACACCGAGAATACACAAAGAAAATATCAAAAGGCCAGTAACATCAAAACAATGTTCAAGCGCAATAATTGAATCCCAAAAAAATACTTACAAACAAGAATCTATGAACAAAACAAGAGCGACGACGAATAGTATCGAGAGGTCTAGCAAATAACACTGAAGGCACAACAACGAGCGAGGTCAACAATGACCAGGCAGCTTGGCAGTCCTTAGTCTTAGTTCATGACAAGGCTTGATTGGAAATGTGACACACGTGCGCCTGCTGGAGGGAAACGCCCCTCACTCCAGCTGGAGCTCAAACACACTCAAGATAGACAGAACATCCATCCATCCATTTTCCAATCTGCTTCATCCTCACAAAGGTCGCGAGGGTTGCTGGAGCCTTTCCCAGGTGTCTTGGGGCAGTACGCGGGGGACACCCTCGAACCGGTTGCCAGCCTGCCTCGCTCTGCCGGTTGTTTTTCGGGTTGCGGTTTTCTCGGGATGTGTCAGTGGGCGGAGTCTCGCGCATTACAGAATTTGTAGAGACAGGACACATGGGAGGAAGATGCTGAGTTCTTGTTGCTGTTGCGCCTGTCTTATGTACACGCGCACGCTCTCGAGTCGAAACTCTTTTAGGTTCTTGACTGCTGCTTTCAATTCAGCTTTTCTCACCATGTTTCTTGTTCACGGCAGTGCGCTCCCTTTGTTTATTTAACTCCGTATGCACTCATATCTGTGACGACAACGATTTCAAGGCTTCACAATATACACAAATCTATAAGCTTGACACCTATTTCTATTTGTATGAGGTTTCATTTACACGGATGAAAACATGCTTTCACCGGAAAGTATTGTACGCCTTTCCACATGTGCCAAGGTCACAGAATGATTGCATGGGTATGCATTCAAAAAATTCAGTCTCATTCGCTCAAAGCTCCTTCCTTGACATACGCGTCATTGTTGGGCCCATTCTGCGAGAATTAGTGTGACAGGTTGTGAATAGTTGCCGGAGTTGTATGTACATGCTTCTGGGCCTGACTTTTGTGCATACCGTCGTACACTTTGGGGTTTTTAATAAGTACCACCATTTTGTGCCGTGCTTGCCGCGCTCAATCCCGTGATGAAAACGTCCCCAGACAATAATGTCAATACATGTTTTTTTTCCTCCTCTTTTCTCTGCGCGATATAATTTGCCACCCGCACAGCGCCGGGCTCGGAGCAGGAAGGTGACATCAACCTAAAGCTCTTGGCAAAATCCACCGTGGTGAGGCAGGCAATTATCATTAAGCAAGAAACTGTGTTGAGATTGTCATGCTGCTGTCATTTACCTCATCACCTGGCTGGAAGTAGCGCGTTGCCATCATGTGTCCCTCTACCTTTTGCTGAAGAGGCTGTTTGTCATCACGGGTTGTAATTATACATGAAGGCTCGACACATTTAAATGGATTTGCCGTGGAGCTGATAGCTTAAATGTTTGATGAGATCTCTTCATTGATGTGTGACTGGCTTTGCGTTTGAGCCTTCGAGAGGCTTAGAGGCACCTCTCACCGCTGATTGTGTTTGCTTCAATCATTGCTGATAAGATGGACTTGCGGGGACAACATCACACTTTCTATTGAGGCTCGCAAACATGCCGTTTGCCAAAAGTTGCCAATGGGAATCAGGTTGCCAAGACACCAGCAACCCAGATGTTTTGTTTCACTCATTAAGAAAAAAATGAACACCAATTATGTAACGTGAGGCTTTAAAATCCTGAAAAATCAAGCCCTTCTCTCCGCTCTCAAATGCTGTAGGAATATCCGCTGAAAACACTCCACTGTTAACTCACATAAATAAATCAATCTAGTAATCAATCAACCTTTTGCTCCACTTAAAAACTCCAGTTGCCAAATAGGCATACCCGAATGAACAAATAAAACTAAGGATGTAAGGCCATTTTTGTTTCGCAAGCCTGTATCAACATTTCAGACATTTTCTCCAACCATTTTCTTTTCTAGACTGTTGTGACAAGAATGTGAAGAGGACATTCGCAAATCAGGACGCAACCTGTCACAAAAAAATTGACCACCGCATTGTAATTACCTCTTAGGCTAATTATAAACTAGCATAAATTCATGGGATTCTTCTGCCGCTACTACTTCTAGTACTACTGCTTCTACTCGTACCAACTCCTTTTCGTTTAGATTATATGACCGTCTGAAAGCTAAAGGAGCTGGATTACCCTCCTCATCAATATATATATATTTTTTCATGTATGTGGTGCATGCCAAACACAAATGCCTCGGTGTCCGCCTCCTCGCCGATCAATCCTGCGCTCTCAACATTCCGTGGAAATTTCACTCGCTCAATCGTGAAACCTTTGGCTGGCGCGATAAGGAAAGATGAGAGTTTGGCGCAAAGCAATATCATTGCCGGCGGTCGCATTGATGAACACTGCTGAATGTGGAGGCAATTAATTACCGTTTGCGTCACCGCGCTGGGGAAAAAAAAGTGTTTCATTATTTTTTTTTTTTGTTGTTGTTGCGCTCTGTTGCACTCGGGGAGCGTCGTGGAGTGTGCGCATTCTGACAAAACGGATGCTGGCAGGGAACCAGCTAAAAGTGTGCTTTCGCTGCCTAATGGCCATTGTACTGGCAGACCAGATGGTCTTCGCCGTGCGCCGAGTTGAACCGTGAGATGTACCGCATCAGAAGTGACTCAGCAGCACTCTTACTCATCTGTCCGATGAATGATCAAAGCATTGTCGTGGAACATCAGAGCAACGTTATCGAATATTAATGTTGCCTCGAGTAGGTTTGGACGTAAGCGTCTATTTGGTCGGATTTTACGCAGCAGTCGAAATACCCCCCGAGATACATGACAGCTATTACGGTTGTTGTGGTGGTCGGTGTGATACCGTTTGCCCATTTAGGCTTGAAAAGGAATTGAGGATTTTACGTCAACACTATCTTCTCTCCCAAAGAACATCAAACCCCCAAGTTGCCCCCAAATGTAACCTTAAAAGATACATGACATGCATTTGTTTAAGATTGCAACAGTCCTCATCTGTTTTGAATAGCGTCGCTTTGAAATGTTTGTCTTTTTGAATTACCCCAATGATCAAAAATGATAACCTCCTTTGGATTCTGGCGGAAGTCCGATAAGGGTTTCTTCCAACTACAGTTTGACCCCGAAACTAAAGAGATGGCTTGACATCATTTCAGGAGGGAAAATGAAAAGAACTTTTGTGCTGATCATGATTGACTTTGGGAGGTTAAATACCAGGTAGAGTACACAACATTCGAAATGTCGTCTTTGATAGATATGTTAATCCGTGTCGGGTTGCTCGGCGTTTGTATTTTAACTGTAAATCCTCTCCTTTCTCCCGCACCGTTCACAAATGAATGATGCCTGCCCATGCAAAATAAAACTGCAATGAAAAGAAGCAAAAGTGCCCTCAGTGTCTGACTGTGTGCCCCCCCCCCCCATCTTTACAATACAATCGGAACCTACGAGGTGGTAAGTTCACCACCTGAAACTACAAAGCTGCAACACATTCGCACTCCTTGAGATCCGTTCCGCAACCCCACCTCCACCAGTTCAAGCGCTGCGGGGAGCCCTTCGCAGACTGTACTTCAAAAGACCACCACATGCGCCACATTCTTACAAAAAATACTGCGGAAAAAGGGAGAAATGCTTTCGGTGAAAGAATTCACATTCATCCACAAAGCACTTTCCCTGTCGGTCAAACAATGAGCAAGGGAGTGTTTGCACGGGTTTTGCCAATGTATATTTGTGGCATGTGCAGCACAAGGCCATGAGTTTCCCAGTGGACTGAGTCGCTCTCATATTTATCATGAGCTGTCTGACTCGGCCGATGGAGGCATATATTTAAGGGTGTCTCCCACCACAGTAAGCAGATGATCTCTTGTCACAACCATTATATATATATATATATATGGATATGTGTGTGTGTGTGTGTGTGTGTGTGTGTGTGTGTGTGTGTGTGTGTTATGCAGCAATTAGAACCTAGCTCCTCTGTTGTGAAAAGTGTGTCATTCATGGCGTCTACTAATGAGTAGGCTAGGTTCAGAAGTAAGTACATTTGGCATGATAGCAAAGAAAGGCAAGGCGGGGGCGGGTTTATTTATGTAGCACATTTCACACGCAAGACAACTCAACGTGCTTCACACAAGCAGAGGCACCAGCGACCAGCATTTACAAAACAACAGTTAATGACATTCAGAAGCAAAGCAGGAGGGGGGGTGGGGGGGATGCTGAAGAGAACACACATTGGCAACATTTAAACACATTTGCAGGAAACGTTTAAATCATTTATAGAGAAGGTAAAGAAATTAGAAAAAGTGGCTAAAACAACGAAAAAGGGAAAAATGAATTCGAATTGGTTGCGAAGAGCTTTTTCACCTTGATTAAAAAGCACTCACTACGGGATGTTGGTACAACTGGGCTATGTCTGTGTTTCGATCCGTTTTGCTGGGTTTGGTTAACTTGTCAACATGAGATGGCAAAAAACATCATGTCTCCACGCCTGAGTGTCATCTGCTGATCTGAGGGATTGGGAGAGTGGAAATCAGTCCTTGGGGTGAAGTTGGGTTGGAGAAGGCTTAGGAGATGATAAAGAGGAGTTTGTGGCGGATACTCTCGAGTGGTGAGAGCTCATGGGGGTTTTCTTTAGGGCAGGTTTTATTTGGTCAAGGGTACATCGAAGTACACGTCAGACTGCAAGCTGTAGAGCTCCACATATATTTTATTTTATTACATTTTTTTGGAGGGTTTTGGATGAAGAGCCATTGAAAAAGCTATCACAGGTAGGCGGTGGGTGGTCGGCGATGAATGCATTACTGAGGGTTTCGGCAAGAGGAAAGGAGAGGGCCTCTTATCGCGGTCTATGCCAACACGAAAAAAAAACCTAACCACATTATGGAGTATGTTTCTAATATCTTGAGTGACAACATCAGTTGTTTATGTAATAATCCACCCATAATCCCATTTATATGTTACAGGAGGCGTATCATCACCGTCCGGTGAGAAGCGAACATCAAGCTGAAGACATGCATGATACTGTACCACGGCTCCTCTCATCTTTTTTGCACGTATTGCTGAAGAGATGAGCCAGTCGCTGTCTCTTTTTATTCTCTCGGCTCTTTGGGCTCACTACAGCTTGGTAGGGGACCTTCTCGGGCTTTTCTTCGCATCCTCTTATTTGACTGAATCTCTTCCAGTAGAGCTCAGCGCTACCTGGCATGCTGTGGCGCAACATGGCACGCGCCTCTGAGTTCCGACTATCTTGAATACTGCAAAAAGTGTCGAAAAAGCGATTGCCTCAAAATCTTCAATATAGGGTTTTGAAGATGAACCTGAATACTGCAGTGATTCGCTGCATACATTTGAAAAATGTTGGCCTAGTTCTGAATTGTCCTAACCTCAGGGACCTATTCCTACTGGTATGTACCTCCAAAAGAACAGCACGAATATGGCTTTCAAGACAGGGAAAAGGTGATTTAACCGGATGAATGCACCCAGATTGTACTCTGAATACATTTCCACAAATCCAAGGAGTGGCACGAGGAGTGCATAATGCAAAAGGACTGCATGTTCTCAGTCTTCCCATGAGACTAATAATATTCCAGCGGGATCCTTTCTATACTAATGACTTATGACTTGCTGCACTTGCCCTGCCGCCCCCCCCGCCCCCCCTATTTTATGCTACACTTTCCTGAGCTGAAGTACCCTGCAATCTTAGCCACGCCCACGTTACATTAAAAAAAAAAGAAACACTTAAAAGCACATCGACCAAATTTGGAACAGGTGAGATGCGGCGGTCAGTGTCAATCTGCAAAGCAGTTTTGTTGAGAATGGTTACATTTGCGTCACGTATATTTTTTGAATAGCGCGTGGATGGAGCGCTGAGGAAACGCTCGGTTTAAAAAAAAAAAAAAGTGCGAACGCCACACTGTGATTCACCAGCAGACTGACTGACGTCTCTCCGGTGTTGCACAGCAAGTCCCGCAGCTCTCCGCTTGCTTATTTTGCACACTGGAGTCGAGCCGAGCAGTCGACAGACGCCGCAGCAACACACACGGAAAAGAAAGAAGGACGGGGAGAAGTTGAGCAACGGCGGGCGCTAGTTTGCGGCATGTTCAACCTGCGGCAGCCTCCGTTTCAAAACACCGACCCAGCAACTGTTTGATTGCTTCCCCCCACCCCTCGCTGGCTTTATTCCCTGCGCCTTTTCTTGCCCTCTACAGCTCATGTAAAGAAAGCTCTCGGCAGCGCAATGATGTGGACCTCTCATGATACCGCTGGATTTATTTTCTTGGCTGGGTTTTGTGTGCATTTCGGATTCTCCTTTGAAGGTAAGACTTTCAAAGGCTGCAAGGTCTGAGAAACTGTTGAAGAAAAAAGTGCGCAGTGGGTTTTTTTTGCGTTTCTTTGGAGGAAAGCGGGAAATCTTAGTGGCGAGATGTGTTATAAAAACGTCCCGGACAGCGTCGTCAACCCCCCCCCCCACCCCCCAAACAAAAAAATGCAACTGGTGACTGCTTGATATGTATTCACGCGTCGAGCCCAAAACCTCTTTTTTTTTAGTCCGAAGGAAAATTGTCTGTCTATAAAACAAATCCGCCTCATGCAAAATGTTCGTCGCCACGTAATGTCACTGTCCGAGGTGCTGAAAAGCATCTGCCCTTCACACTGCATTGGATTCCACTTTCTCACTGCTTCTTGACGGCATTAAATACAACGACCTTTTTGACGCCCCCGGCAAAAAAATAAAACAAAAAACAAACAAACAAAAAAAAACCCAGATACGTTGTCTTTCTTTATTCAAAATTTCTTTCGGGCTTCCTCCAAAAGTCACGTCTCTCTCTTGCTCTCTGCGCAATACTTGCAATGACGTGCAAAAATAGTGAACAGCTTGTAATTTACGGTGTGGCGTTATTGAGCAATGGAGCTGTTTTGTTGAGAAGACGGGAGGGGCAGAGACCTAAAAAAAAAAAAAAAAAAAAAAACTGTCTCGGGAGTTAATTCCTGCTTATTTTTATGCATGCAGACATCACCAACTTACCTCGACAACGCTTTCTCTCATTCCCCTGCTCTCCATCTTCCCCTGACTCATTATCTCTGCAACTCCCGCCCCCACGCATCTCCCTTCCATCTTCTGCAGGTCGCTTCACTGATCTACCCTCTAACATGACTGTGAAAGAGGGACAAAACATAGAGATGGCGTGCGCGTTCCAGAGCGGAACCACGTCAGTTTATTTGGAGATCCAGTGGTGGTTCGTGAAAGCGCCGGAACCCACTGAGGCCGTGGACGATGTGGATACCGAAGAGGTAAAAAAAAAAAAGCAGAATCACATGTAAATCAATATCCTCACATTGGTATTCAACAGTATGAATATTTAAGATGAAGCTTCAGCAGATTTTGCTTTTGTCAAACCAACCAAGGAAAATAGAGGGAACTCGTATTTCACGACTAATCTGAGGATTAAAGAAAAAAATAAAAAACAAAAAAACATTTTGCTCATTTAGGATATTAATGACACGATAATGCCTTCATTACATCTCGGCTGGATGAATGTAATGCACTGCATTTGGGAGTCAGACAGTGCTCCCACAAGCGTCTCCAGTTGGTCCAAAATGCTGCTGCTCGCCTCCTAACTGGAGCTCGTAAGAGGGAGCACATTGCCCTAATCCTGGTTTACCTTCACTGGCTCCCAGAACATGTTAGACTTCATTTTAAGATGCAACTGTGGTTTTCTGGCGTCTGCTATTTGTGTGTTGGTGTCATTAATTTACTGTTTTCACTTTCTTTTGTTGTTGTATTGTTATTTTATGTCATATGTGAAGTGTTTTTTTGCAGCTGCAGATGCGGCGAAATGCTATATAAATAAAGCGCTATTGTCGAGCGAGCCGAGCAATTCATGCAAATGCCTCCTGTGTCCAAAAAGCACATTCTGACGCTTGCCTCATGAAATAGTGCCTTTCAAAAAAATCATCTCGGCGTCTCATGTTTTGCTGCTGCTCACGACAGCTTGATGTTGAGCCAATGAGCTACTGCTTAGCGGATGAGAGTGTTTCAAATATGTTTACCGCATTCAAGATGGACGGCGACGGCGGCTTGCGTATTGTGTGGCAGGTAGCTGCATGTGTCAAGATTGACAAAAAGGTTGGCGTCTTGTTGTGACAAGCATCAAGCTGAGCTCTTTCAATCACCGCGACGAGAAGCGGCGATATACAGCGTGCGCGCGCGCGTGCGTGCGACACTGTTGCGGAAATCCATGAGGCTTTAATTATTGTTCTATTGTTGGACGGCTTTTATAACATCATTGGCCAGGCTTTGATGTGGATTTGATCCCATATGACTCTTGGGTGTTGGGCTTCAGAGGCCTACTGATGCAGACATTACACTCTAACCCAGCGTTCATTACTTGGAAGGCTGTTTTGTCCAGTAGGGGAAGGGAGAGAGCGGAATTTGTCAAAACTATGACGGCATAAGCTCACAGCAAATGAATGCCAAGTGATGTGCCTGAAAGGATGACATTTGGAGCAAACTGGCAGCAATTAGGCAATAAAAGAAATATTGGCTGAAAGCGGGAACATGTGGGTTGGGTGCATTTACTTTCAACATCCAAGGACATATATTTTTGTGAGCAAGTCAACACATATTGCTGAGAATTTGCTCTTAAGTTTCCACTCTGTGGAAGAACTGACTAGAGATTGTTGTTTTGAGATGTTGTTTGCCCGCACAACTGCCAAGGTGCTGAATTTTAGGATTTTTTTATATTTTGTACACAGCTTTGTTATCGGACCTCTTTGATGATGCACACTGAGTGCATATTTAACAATTCGGTTGAGATTCACAAATCCCAAATGAAATAGTAGATGGTTGAAAGTAGACTTTATTTATCAGCAGTACGACAATCACTGCACTTGCATGAGTTCAAAAGGGCACAATCTGCAGCGATAACCTCGTGGCAAGTCTTGTGGCAGTGCACTTCAAAAATGGCGTTGAGGTCCAGTGTTGTGCCAGCGGCGTGCTGCGTTGCTCTATTTTCCAACAAATATGCTCGTTTTTGCCACCATATTGGCACGCTTTTCAAGTGCCCCCCTCGCTCCCCCAATATATCTTTGTTACGTAATGACTGCTGCTCCACATCAGTCTGCCAAGTGATACAAGGCGGGATGGATCTATGCCCTGATGATTAAACCTAATTGTCAGCCAACCATGCGGATGCAGCTTTGAAAATTGAGATGTGTTTGCAGTCTTCTAGCGAGCTTAGAAAACACACGAGTCATGCGGAGCCCTGGGCGACTGTGATGTCATTTTTAGTCGACAACAAGTGGCAAAATGGCCGCTCCCCCCTTGAGATGGATAAAAACAGGTGGATTTCGCTGCTTAATTCATATGAGTCCAAATGTTTGGACTCGTGGGGCGGCATAGAATATATTATGGGAAAGACAATTTTTGAATTAAGTGGTGAATAACATTTCCTTGACTGTATTGACAATACTTTGGTGTCAATACTGTGTCAGCAAAAAGTAAAAAAAAGGTATGCTATGGACAAAAAAAAGTCACACATACAGCCAAGCTAGTAACTAATAGTTTTTTTTTTTTTTTTTTTTGTGACACGATGTGTGCACCATTAAATTGTAAAAGAGACCGTGAAGGTCTATTTCAAGTCACGTTGAACGTGTCAAATACCGAAATTGACTTTTACAAACTGATGACGATGATCAATATTCACGATGAGCGCTACATACTAAAGTGCTTGCACTGTCTAACATTACTATGTTACATGTATAATTCAGTCAATGTCACAATGCCAGCGATGCCCCGCAGCATCCGATATGCAGCTTCTATTCATTCAACATCAAGTACATCGTAGCCTACAGCTGTGACATAAAATGTAAATAAGCGTTGTTCTAGAAGAGCCGCACTATATAGTCAAGTGTTCTAAAAGCCAAAAAAAACCCCACTAGTCTGTAGACTTTTTACTTGGCACTGGGTTTATTTCTGTCACTTAACTCAACCTTACCGAATGTACAGTATAAGGGCCTGTGTGGGGCCGATAACACATCAGAAGAGCAGTTTCTAACCTAGGGGGGCTGTGGCAGAGAAGGGGGCAGCTGATAAATGTTTTTTTTTTTTTTTTTTTTTTTTAATCCTTGAAAAATCCTCACTAAATATGAACAAATTGTTCTCGGTTGCACACAGAGCTTACTTCTGGAACCGCGACTCAAGTGACTCATTTACTTGAGAGATGCCCAAAAACAAACAGTCGTGGCAGAAAGCGTTTTGTCAGAGCAATTTGAATGGATGGCATACTCCATGTACATGTGTTGCATCTTCTCCAAAGCAAAAAGGCTTCTTAACTCTGAAATCGTTTTACACACGTAAAAGTGCCGACCCCCCCCCACCCCCCAAAAAGAGGACAATTCATGTGGACGGCATTGTTACAGCTCATCTTTCACAACTGCTTTTTTTTTTTTGCATTTAAAATGAGACGCTGCCAGTACATAATCACTCGCATGCAGGAAAAAAGCATCAGCCGACACCCCCCTCCCCCCTCCTCCCCCGAAAAGAAAAAGTAGTCACACTGCTGAAAGGATTTGCAACAACTATGATGATGTTGATTCAAGTCGGAGCAAAAGAAACGGAGGAAAAGGGAAAATGAGAAGCGGAAAACCAAATATGAGCGAAGCGCTTGCTGCCATGGAAAAAAAAAAAAAAAAAAAAAAACACAAACAAATTGCCGCTTCGTTACTGAGGGTATGGCAGCCGCAGCTCTAATTCAATCCGGCACTAAATCAAGGTGTTCTATAAGCCCCCCTATTTTTCCCCACCTTCACCAAAATGGCAACTTTATTGATAGAAAGGCTGAAATATATTACCCGTTCAAAACAAAACACAGTCTTGCGCGTTGCTCCGGCTCCCTCAATGAAAACGTCTCTACAAAGCGACTGTTTAATGGAGGATGCATACGAGAATACCCTTGATGATAGTAAAGTGGGTGGATGAGGCACGTCAGGAGTCATTTCATTTTAATCAATATAAACACTGGCTTGTATGTGAACAACAAATTTATTCACTGGGCTCTGGCTGCTGTTTGTTTATCACATATTAAATAATTGAGGGGCACTACTTCATACATATTGTAGGATGTAATGTTTTTTTTTCCTCCAATATTAATAATAGGAGTAGGAAGCCACTTATGGTGTAGTAGTACACACTGAACTGAACTGTCAGTAGGAGAGAAAACGGATCGATGCACTACTAGTAGGATTCCGCTGAGAGGATAGGGACCGAGCCCTGTTGAAAAATAGCAAAAATATGCGAGTAATTGACACCCATAAGGTTTGTAATTGTTACACTTGGACTCTTTTCAAAGGGGGACGAGCTACAATTTTAGCAGGTTAACTGTTTGTGAAGATACCCGCGTGCCACTTAGCATCGGGTGCTAATTCGAACCTTCGCCTAAAGGGGAACTCTGATGAATATCGCGTTCATGGAATAAAAATCGAACGGAATCATTCATCCATGTAATTATGTAAGGGGGACACCATGTTGGGTGAAATCGTTTTCAACTGCAGCAAAGGGCTCTCTTGCATGAACATTGCCATTCAAGGATGGCACAAAACTGCTGAACAGGAAACCAACAATTCATTTTGTATACTTGTTAACAAAAGTCAACTCCCTCAAATATTCATATTATTGAGGTACTTTGTCCTGCATATTGTTAAAAATTCCCCCAAAAAATAAATTCAGCCTACTCATGTCATAGTAGCGGATAGGACAATCTAAGACCTAGTGTAAGTGTAACTAAGACATTTCTGCCATCTAGCAGCGAGTGATAATATTACAACTTAAAACTACAGTCGACCCCTGTAACTCAGCACCAATGGATTTGTATATTTGCAGATTTTTTAAAATATTATATTTGTTTATATTGTTGACTTTTCACTGGTATTACCATGACCCCCCCTCCCCCCCTCAATTTCCCCTCATTAGCTGTGAAAAACATATATTGAAGGTTTGTTTTTTTTTGGGAAGATGTTTTTTTTTTTTTAATTTGTTATGTAATGTTTGACAAAACAAGTCTACACAAACATCGGGGTTTGAAGATTGAAAACATTACTTTTCAGAGTGGCACTAATTCTCATTGGAAATTACAGGGAAAAAAAACTAATACAACAGCTTTCTTTCCCTACCTCAGAGGCTTCTATTCTGCTGGTGTGGATTCTGATGATGTCAAAGTTGATCACACATTTTTTTTTTTTCCGCCCCAGCTAATCCGGCCTCTGCTGTTTGCCGTGAAGTCAATACACTAAGTAAATCTTTACAATCCCTTTCCACAGCTAATTCTATTTGATTTAGGATTATGCTTGGATATAAGGAACAAAAACAAGAAAAGCCGAGTCAGATATGTGAAGGGAGCGCTCCTGCTCCTTTCAAAGAGGACTTGTAAAAGCTTACAATCAATGGATTGCTTCATCAAATATCGGCAGGAGCCTGAAATAGGAAACAATGACGCTCGTAGGTCATTAACGCGGTTATGTAACGTAGCAGCTCGACAATATGCTGTATGATATGGAGGTATCAAAATATTCCTGATGAAAAAAAAAATGAGGGAGCGAGCTGATATTGTTTGAAAACCTTCCTGTTTTTCTCTCCGTGCATTTGCATGTCTCTAACCTGCCGTATCATAAAACTTCATTTTCTAAAGAATAGTGCTGCACTGGATGAGATAACATAGCCAAACGCGCTACAGAAATTGGCTCGTGCGCATTTGTACGATTGAATTTCGAACAAATTCATTTTACATTTAATACCTCCCAACACTGCCTGAAGTGCATTGCAGCTGGATTTACCCGATGGGGGCTGCGTTCAACCGCATTTCCATTTAAGGGAGATATTTCCAAAAAAAAAAAGAAGACAATAGGAGAGAGGACATCATGCAAGACTGCCCTGCAGCTAAATACGGGATAAGCTGGCTCCCGCGGTTCAAATATAAATGCACTCTAATTGACCATTACCTAACAGATGCACCGGCGTTCTTTGACCAAAAGAAGAAAAAAAAAAAAGAAAATGCAACCTAATCATAGCAAGCCATCTATTTTGCATGGGGTGGGTGCAACAATAAGGTAATAATCGAATCCATGAAACGCCATCCTATTTTGGACCTTAGCGTCCGCCTGGCGCCATGATTGCTGCCCAAGCGCAGCCTCCTCCAGCGCGTGAGCTGACATCACGCCACCCGGAGTCGTGATGTACAATGCATCATTCTGGTAACTATTGCCATCAGCCTCGTAGCCCACACAGGTCGGTAATGATTGTAATGCTTTCCAAATGCTTTGCGGTGAACATGAGCTCTCTGCAGGATGCCGCTTGCATTTTGGTGGACCCCCACACACACACACACATTCACACACTGACAGATGATTCCTGTTCTCATTTCACTCTTGAACTGCTTGAAGCTGCCTGTCAGGCTCAGGTACAGTCAGCGGTCACAAAAGCTTTTGTTCTTTTACAATCAATGGCAGCGACTCTTTCCGCATTGTGATGCAGATTCGCCCCGGCGTGTGTTCGAATTCCCCTGGGGGTGGGTAATTGCGCTTAATTCTTTGTTTTATTTGATTTTCAGTTCTTTGTAACGTCGTGTTGATGCAAGATTATGTCAAGCGTAATTTGAAAGCCAATGTGGGCTCACCTATTCAGCTATGTCTAATATTGCCACCATTCTGTTACAATTGCAACTATGTTGAAGTCAGGGGAGGATTTTCCATCGTCCCCTTCTGGAAGCTCATTCTCTCAGATGAGCTAGCTCTGCGCTCTGACGTTTTGAACTTTTCCCCAGAACCCACGGGGGCCTATCAGTATTTCTGGAAGCGAGCTATGAAGTCCGAGCGAGCTACAAAAGTTTCATTAAGTAGAACAATCGAGGCTTTTCATTTAAAATAATCAAATGTAAGCCGCTTTTAAGGTTCCACTGACAAGCTGCGTTATTATCACGGTCCAGAGGGATTCCCACATCCTTGCTTCGGCATGTCCATGATTAACATCCGCTCCGTGATGCGTTTGGAATGTTATCTTTGCTCATCACATGTGAATTCTCGGCGATGGAGACGAAATCAGACGGAGCGCAGTTTTGACGACTGACTTTCTTCCCTCGCTTGATTCCCTCCGTGCGGATCGCTGCGGCTCCTATCAAATAATAGCAATTTAGCGTCGAGGGCGAGTGGGTGGCAGCGGCGGCGTTGCATCCGCAGCGCACTGCAGCACTCGCGGTGAAGTCACAGTGATTGTCTCGGTTCAGTGTGATTGGCTCCACGCCCGAGACACAACGTGTCACAGTTTGACCCGGTGGGATCAAAGCTCTATTAGCGGCATCATGTCACATCAAGCATCACTTTTTGATGAGCTCCGAGTGAAACTGGGTGAGGGACAACATTGCTCGGACATCTTTGGCACAGATTTAATGACCTTTGGAATGCACGATGATGATTTTCATCTGTTGCCATCCATCAACAAATAAACACGCTCGCACGGGTTTCACTGAATCTTTTTCGATCTGGATCTTACTGTCCCTCGTGCGTGCCAACAAAAGTCCGATTTTAAAACGGCGTTCTTGGCTGAGCAGCGACTGCTTTGACCCACGTTGATTGTATTTGTCTGCATTTGGGCGAATAAGATGGTGGAGTGAAGGGATGAGCAGATGGGCGGGGGGAAACATATGGGGGTTGTGACGCAATAGCGGTCCTTGGGGCCTCGAGGGAAATATGTGCAAGAGTCATACGTGCGTGCAAAATAATTCTCATTACTCTCATTTACTTTCACCACGTGAATCAACATCGCTCTTTTGATTGGTCGGACAATGACATGAAGACAGTCGGCGCTCGAACCGGGGACTTGCTTCCTTCATTCAAGCAAGCTGTCCAGCACGTCTTGGTGGTGATTAGATAACGATGGGGGACACAACTCTACTCGTCAAAACAAACAAAAAGGTTGTGATGGCATGACGGTACGTGATAGATATGATTTGTGAAAAAGAAATTCAAAATCTGACATCTTGGGCTCTCATCTTGTGTCACGAACTTGACATCCGAGAGGAAACCACCAATCGGTGATTATCAATCATTTGTGCCGCACACGAAATGGCAGATTATAGCTGTTTCCCACCGACACGTCACATTTATCCTCTACTACTGTGATGTCATGACCGTTGTAATAAATATGACAAAAAAGGGTTTTTTTTTTTAAATTGTTGGGAGTTCTCTCAAGATTCGCAACCTCCAAGTTTTGTTGTGGCTTACTCATTCATTCCCAAAGACGTTTTTAAACATCTTTTCAGACTTGGTCTGGAATTGGCTGGTACTGAATGAGTTAACGCCCCATTATTGAAGTCAGAAAAAAAAACAAACACAAATTGTACGTCTGTGCGGTTGTCTTCCTTGATACGCATGCTGCCAAAGTAATTAATCTTCTTCTATTAAAAAAAAAAAAAAAAAACAAATAGAATTGATAGTATGTTCCAGACATGGACTTGTTATTGTTCAATTATTCATTAACTGTCCTTTGCGTCTATTTAAGCCCGCATGGCCTTGTGGGTATGGCAGCTAAGGAGACGGAAAGTTATCAGTTTAACCTTACATTCCTCCGGAGACGAGCGAATGCCTTTGAGTGAGACGTCAATTGCTCATTACGAGCTGGCTGGCCTGCTGCATGGCAACCGCGACCGTCACCGTTTCAATGGCCGCGCTACGTTGCAAATGCAATGAAATATGTACCCCGCTTGCCGTGTTTTATTGAATGGCTTGACGCGACAACCGCAAGGGCACGCGACGTTAAATCTCCTTCAGCCATGTGGAATTTAGCCGGATTAAGCCCCCAGTTAGACCATTAACTGTTGCTCGCGTACCCCGCGTCGACCGCCTGAGTAGTTTCTTCGCGCGCTCTACCGTAAAATTACATCACGTTCCAAATGGTGTCTCCGAATGTAATCATAGCAAGTGAAATGGCTGACTTTTTCCAAATAACCGGGCGCATATTTTTATTTCTTAATTTTTTTTTTAGCTTGGGTTTGTAATCGAAAAAAAAATGTAATGTGTTAATAGCCAAAGTGGAGCAGCAGAACGTCACATCACTGAAGCGGTGGCAAAGCCTAATTACAGTTTATTCTGGGGTTCATTCCGGGTGCTGGCCTTGAATCGAAAGGTTCCAAGTTGTCCGAGTTAAAAACGAGACGGTTCTTGCTTTGACATCGGGCAACAATGTGAAAGGGACAGATCATTATAAACAGCCAACATTTCAACTTAACGTACAAAAATGAATCCAATTCTGACCTACATGTTGAAGAAAAATCAAAACAAAACATATTGATTTATTGTCGAGTTCTGACAAGGGGGGATAGATGACGTAGTCGTCTCTTAAATGACAAGAGCTTCCATTTTGTCTTCTTTTCATCCTCGGGGTGAACATATTCACTCACGGGACATATTTTCCAAGTCTGCGTTCAATCCTCTTGTACGTGACAGAGGTTAAACCATCGTCACACGTCAGGGGTCAGAAAGTTACGGTGGCCCAACTAAAAGCAGATGTGACGCGAGATAACACCATCTTGGAGATATGATTCTCCCTCTGCCGCCACTCCCTCGTCCTGACGCCGCTGCGAGACTGTCAACCGGAGGAAAGTTCATCCGATTCAGTGTCACGACACAACTTGTCAAATTCACGGGTCCGCCTTTTCACGCTGGAGTGGGAGCCCCTGGAAAGGCTTTTGATTTGACAAGAGTCCTCCCCATCCGCCGGGATGGCGACCTTTCAGCAGCAAAGTCAGTTGCGCTGCGGCGCTCGCTTGATTAATGGGAGCCCGGTGAAAAACCGAGTCATCGTACATTTGTTTTCATTCTTCTAATTAGTTTTGTACTCGTAGTATTCATGTCATCGTAATACTAAACGCGTCCTCTTGTTCAGGACTTCGGCTGACAATAAACCTTTTCGAGGCAGGGGCTCACAAAGCGGATTAGAATTGTCTGCAGGGTCCTTATTATGAATGGGTGATCTGAAATGACGCATTAACATTTAAAACAGACAGACACGGGAGACAAATACTTGATGAATGTATTTAATCATTCGACTACATGGAAAGAATTTTAAAGAGACCACCCGCTATTTGCGGGGGATTGTGGATGAGCGCCGCCAAGTCATTGACACCGCCCCCCCCCACCCATCCCGAAAAAGGTTTGCTGTACTGTAATTGCCTCAAGATCCCAGAAGATGGCAGCAAATGACTAGATTTGTAGAAATGACCTTCCGCAATTTACTTCAAGTGCGGAACCAAGATTCTAGCAGATGACACGAAAGCCATATTATGTATTATATAACTGTATACATTCATCTTCAAGTACACCATGTTGAAGTGAAATGAGGGGCTCCGTTTTGTGTTGCAATGCCGCGACTTCTTAGTGCCAGGAAACTATGTGGGAGTGAGTCAAGGAGTTTCATATAGAAGAAAAAAAAAAAAGTAGGGCTTTGCCGCCGTCTCGTATCATCTGTTGGCAATTCTAAACGTTTCGGATTTTTAATACGGGAATGGAACATTGCGCCACTCTACACAGAATGCTTGAGCACATGCAGGTCTTATCACCTTAAAAAAAATAACAAATGACGCACAACCACAACTACAACACCACCACAAATAAAGTAAAATGAAAATAAACACCAACACTTTGTGCCCGGCGCAACCGCTTTACCGAAATGTCGATACCTAATTGGACTGCATGCACAAGAACATCAAGAAAAAAGCAATCCAGTATATGTTGGAAGACAAGACGGCTTGATACCATGAGGCGGGACGAGGGAATTTCTTTTCGATCGGAAATGGCCGCTGGCCCCTGCTCCAATCAAGTGAAGAGGGTGATTTGTCGGGACCATAACGCTTTGCCTGAGGAGGCCGCAGCCAATGGAGAGGACTTTTATGGGCAATCATGATTAATTTCTCAAATGATTTGCAGTCGTCTGATTCATCTTAACCGAGAATTAAATCGCCCTTGTCGAATATGAAATTGGAATTGTATTTGGTGTTTTTTTTTTTAGTGCACAAAACGATCCTTTAACCTTCCATCCTTTGAAATGCTAACAACTTTATTTGATTGAAGTAAAATGTACTATGCTGAATCCAATTAAAAAAAAAAAAAGAAAGAGTACTGTACAGATAAGTGAAGAAGTTAACTCTGACAGGCATGTTGAGCTATTTAACAAACAAATCCATCCAAATGTCGTGTTTCATAAATATCCTTCCAAACTGTAATAAATGACATCCAGTATCATACCAGTTACTGCTCTGTGACAGCATTTTTTTTTTTTTCCCTCGAGGGACTCCAAAATAAAGTCACAATTATGATTTCAACTCTTTGGAAAAGGTATCGATTCAACTTTTGCCCGCAGATTTCGAATTTGAATTTCACACTCCAAAAGGTAATTTCTTGAGGGCCGAGGGGCTCAAAAATGATTTCCATTTGAGCAAATGTTTCAAAATGGTGCCCTTTGTTTTCCATTTTCGTGTGCAATACGCTTGCTGACAAGAACCATAAGTGACAGCATGTTCTTTTTTTTGTTTTTTCTTCCGCTGTTGACATTGAGCATTTCCCGTGCTTTTGTCCGATTGTGTTTTACCTCAAGCGGAGTTTTGACAGCTCGGCCACGACAGAGAGGAGCAACTCAACGCAAGTGGATGAGAACTCCCGAACAATTTGTCCTCCCCATTTCTGGAATGACGCCCCTGTGCATATCAATAACAAAACAATGACGCTCAAGGACAAAAACCATCCAAACACAAGACGTCCGAATGCAAACCAGGAACCTCTCAAATGTGAAGTCGATGTGCTAACCGGCGTTTGATCGTGCTGCCACGAAAAAAAAATTTTGATCTTTCATTGCATATGATCACAGATGTTTATTTTGCAAATTCCGACATTACTTTTACATTGCTTTCAAATTTAATCGACGTATACTCATTGATTTATGGGTAGTGGGCTCGTTGAAAATATGACATCTTTTATGGTTTTCTTCTTGGCTGGTTTAGGAAGCTCATCAGAAAAATAAGATCGTCTTCACAAAATATGAGCCGGACATCATTTTAGAACGATATTATTCCGTTCACTGAAAGCCCAGCGTCGTCTCATTTGGTCAATGGAGCACAAGATTACGTGTCAAAATGAACAAATGTAGACAAGAAGGATTTTTACATTTGGTTCCTTGGAGGACGAGATGAGTTGGAGCACATAAAAAAAAAAAAAAAAGTATGATTAGATAAAAGTGCTGTCAGCGCCGATGTGATGACGGGCTGGATTTCGACACCAAAAGACCGATGCTGACAGGAAGGGAGAGCGAGGAGAGCAAAGGAATTAGCAAGAGGATTGACGAGAGGTAGAAAATCTCTCAGAAGAAAAAAAATAAAATAAAAATCAAACGCAGGTAATGCCTGTGATGCCACAGTGGTGCATTTAGTCTGCTGCCACAATCTGTTCCCAGATGCTGATTGACATTCAAATGCTTCAGATTCCAAAATTATTTCCAATTCACAACAATCGATGACAGAATCGGTTCGCTCCCAAGCAAAAGTGTTCCCAGTAACTGATACACAGGGAAGCGTGTGCGCGTTTGTGCCCGTATGTAGACACACAGGAGGGGGAAAAAAAAAAATGGCACCCCACTCGGACTCCTACATCCAGGGATAATAGAGCTGTCACAGTGTTTTGACTCGGGGTATTGATTCCGTCGTTAATTGCTTTTGGGCCCGCTGGCTGGATAGCAGTCCAAGGATATTACACATAATGTATTGTTGCACTCGAGCAGTCATAACAGTGATCGTACACCCATCTGGACACGTGTGTCACGAGTGCCGCCGTCATTTGTCGGATCAGTCGGGACCGATCCCAAAACATCGGATCACAGTCAGACACGGCACCTCTGTCCCTTTTCCAATTTGCCAAACGCACGCGTCATTTTATCCGTCGCTCGCACTTTTCGTCGGATTTCATCACGGGGAATTGTCAAAGCGAGATGTCTGAAATATTTAGAGGTCATCAGAAAAAAATGTCCCAGCCGCGGTTATCCTTTTTTCATCATAAAAATTTCCTTCCCTTTTATTTCATCACTTTCTCACAGAACCTCTCTGGAATGATAAAGGCTGGCTCTTTTTTTTTTTTAAACATATATCTTTACGCCTCATGACCATTGCAAAAAGTTTTCTCAAGCTGGATTCCAATTTTGTGCCCATAGAAAAAAAAAAACACAATGGTATTGAATATACACTATCGCACTTGAGAATACGAATGTGTTGCATTTTCTGGGAAGTGGGTGATATCACTCACAAACACAAAAACGTTGCCAAAACAATACCCTTGCCTTCATGCTCTAGTGAGGTCACGAGAAGGTTGCTGTCGACTTTCAAGGCCGGGATAGATGCCGGTACAATTATTGGATACTGTGGCTCACAAAAAAAATTTTTTTCAAACCAGGATCTTACTCAAGGCTTGCTGTGATATTATCTGTGATCTCTACAGCTGTAGCCTCCTGCTGCTGTGGATTCAATGCAAGGAAATGATCCAAATTCTGACGGGCAGGAAAATGTTCAAAGCCCCCGTATCTCAAAGCAAGTTTGAACTCATTCAGGTTGTCCGTTGAAAACATCCTCAACAGTGCGATACACAATATCCCACCAAAATAATCACACCCCTTTCATTTTGAAAGTTTTTTTTCAGAAACTTTTAAAATACATTATTTTTAAAGCAGTGTAAACCTAGATTCGTCAGATTCGAGCAAAAACTTCCACTGGGTGAAGGCTACTTTATGTCAGGATCGGGTTTCTATGTGCGAGCGCCAACCTCCATTAGACCAAAAAACATCAGTTCAGGTTAATTGGAGTCTCTCGGTTGCCAGCATGTATGAATATTAATGTGTCAGTCTGTCCTGACTGTTGATCTGGCCTGAGTCTCTCGTGCTTCTTGCACCGTGTCAGTGGGGATAACATCCGGCATCCCACAATATGCACTGATGCATGACAATTTTAGCCATTTTTTTCTGTCAACTTCAAAAAATATATAATTTTCTAGGCAACAGATGCACAGTGAAACGGCTAAGGTCGAGCGCAGTCTGTTCCTGTTTAGCAAATCCAAAGTACCGTTTGGGATTAAATTGCTAAATCGACAACATTTTGATCTTGTATATTCGGTGCTGACACAGTCACATAACTCAGCTGTTTTTGTAAAGATATTAGCAGGGGCGTGCAGAGTGGGGCATCCTCTGCCCCCTCTCGGCACCCAAAATTTTGGGGGGCAGCACCATTGCTGATTATGCACGAAGAACTTTTTCGTTAAGGGCAATATGGCATGACTCCTTCTTGTGACTGGCTCCTATTTCAAGTTTTTTTTAGATTAAGTTTTTCTCCAGCCAGGAGTCAATATTATTATTATATTTCTTCTATTACAGTATATTGATCAATTACATGGTGATAATTCTTGGAGCAGGTAGACAGCATCATACAGACAACAACAGAAAAACCATCTCAACCCGTGTCATGGACCAGTTTTGGGTCACACTCCTTTGGAAGCATGGAGGTGTCATGCTGCAATTAGAGGGGATACAAAGCGATATATTACCTTATGATACCGGTCCCAATCCATTCTGAGTCATATTCTGACAACAAGGCAGCAAAGCAGAATAAAGCCTTAGCCTCATCTGTCTATGGAGCGCTGTATGAGTCAGCGCTCTCTCTCTCTCGTTGAGGTTCTGCTAATCTACTGGTCAGGGCTCCTCTCAAAAGGTCTTCCGTAAATATACCGAATGACTTCATGTCTCCTCCATTTTCCAAACTTTTTATTTTTTACCAGAGTTAATGGATTAAGATTTAAGTGCCCCAGGCCAGAAAAACTTTTAAAAAATATCACAATGAGATGAAGCAAACAACTTGACTCCTGTACTATTCATTCTTCTCATCTAAAAATAGACAGCACATTTTTGTCTTATGACAGTGGAGTGTTGGGCGGCACCCTCGCGCCCTCTATTAACAAGCCGCCACTGTTTCTAATTGAAATGGATAAGAATGTCTTCAGCGCTTTCATTTATGATTTCAAAGACGTTTTTTTTTTTTTTCAAGCTGCTGCTCCTTTATTTTACCTGCCCTCGGGTTTCTCTTGAACAGCCTTGCATAATAGATGACAGTCAGATGACTGCAGCGCCGTGTGGCGCTTTGAAAAGCCTCTCCTGAAATTTACGTCGCCGGGCCTTCACAATGTTTTTTCTTTCGGAATGAACTGATGCTGACCATGGCTGACACATTATATAATATATGAGCTTTTCTCGTCACCGCCACGTAGTTTTTCGGCCACTTGATGCCACAAGATGGTGCCAAAGTGATATTTTTATGTTGGACATGGTTTTGGACCAAAAAGAGCGAAACTTTTTCAGGGAATAACCACGGATATACTCTTTGTAAAATTAAGTACATTTGCAAATGCCGAACCACAAATATCAAGCAATCAATGTACGCTATTATATCATCGCTACTCAAAAACAAGTCTCCTCAGTTTACCTTCTCCCCCAAACTGAAGATTAATAGTGCATCTGATATCTTCCACTGACTGAATAATTGGCAACTGCTGCAAGGTTTAAATGATGAGCTACAATGACTTCCTTTAAATAAAAAAAAAAGGGGAGATCCCATTAATACCCTTTATCTCTTCTCCTCTGCTTCGAACCTGGACATATTTACTGATGTTTTAGCCTTGTCTGCCGCAGACATAAATAGTCAGAAGCTGCATTGGCTTTTGGCTTGTGAAACAATAAAGCTGCCAACAGAAGTGCCTTGTAAAAAAAAAAAAAAAAAAAAAAAATCCAAGAAAACAGGCGCTGTCTTTTTAAGGCAAGGTGTGGATTGGTTTAACTACACTTGAGAAAAACCTGTGACATAAATTCTGATGTACAGGCACATCTCCATGAATCACGCTCACATTCACAACTACCCGATGAACAATTTTCATCCATTATCTAATCCGCTTATCCTCACGGGGGTCGCGGGGCGTGCTGGAACTTATCCCAGCTGTCTTTGGGCAGTCGGCGGGGTACACCCTAAACTGGTTGCACACACATACACGCTCATAATCACACCTAGGGACAATTTAGAGTGTTCCATAAACACTTTTTTTTTTTTCACGATATGCAGTCAGCCAAAACAATGTAACAATTTTTTCCTGTCTTTGGCCGCAAATGCAAACAGTTTCAAAGCTAGATATTTAGACTTGGGTAATTGTATTGTTAAAAAAAAAGACACAGTATCGTCTTTCTCTCAAATCAGGGCCGTTTACGTCTCACGCTGCATGGCTGCATTTAATTAATGTGAGAATATGGCCATCTCAACTGGCAAGTAGGTAATGAACCCGTTCAGCAAAAAGCGGCTCGGTTACAGTAAATACAAACTGGAATCTCTGTGTGGTTTAATTAGTGTCATTATTTGAAGGATAATTTATTGGGTACTGAGGGGACTGATGCAACTCGCACTTGCACACAGTACAGTTTTCCATCCGTGCTGCTGAACTGCTCAACAGGACCACGCCTTTGGCTGAAGGCGCAAATCATGATGTGAAAGACGGACAATTTCCGGTGATGTCACTCCAGACATGTTCCGAGTTGTGCTAATAAGCCTCAACTGGGAAACATTTGATCTTAACTTCCTTACTTGTCCGAGGAACATTCCCTCATCGGCGGAAAAAAAGTGCGCTTTCATGTATTTACACGTACAATTGAAGGCTTTACATGTAATTAACATATCCCTTGTCATAGAGCAATGGGCTGTGAAGGGGGATTAGCGTTTGCATGTGAAAGGAACTCCTGTCAACTGTGGGCTGTAATTAGGGTGAACAACTAAGCTTCGACCCAAAAACATCTTCAAGCAGGAGTCAGCGAGCACTGTAATGAGGCATCGCGTTACAATCCACCTCTGCTGTGGTCAAATATTCTCTGTGACATTACACTTTATTCGTCAACTCATTGATAAGAAAAGGGTGTGGGTTGTTTTTTTTTTCCCCGAAAGAAAAAAAAAATATTTGCAAAGCAGCTGAGATCTAGACAGTTGGTACGTTGGATTTGTTTTGGCACTTGCATACTTCAGTTGTTAAAAACCGTATCGAAGATGGAATCTGAAATACTTGATTCGGGCACGGTGACTTTCCAAACACCCTGTAAATGGTGATTAAAACTTGTATTGACTGAACAGTGATTCAAGTACATCAATTGTCATCAAAGTGCAAGCAGTCCAAAAAAAAAACATTAATTTAATGACAGGTCAGGATGGATAATTGCACCACACTATTATTTTTGATTAACTCGCACACAAATATAAAATTAAATTGAACGCTCAAGTCATGTTTCAAAAACTAATTCCGCCTAAAAGACATTACCATACTTCAGTGCCAAGAGGGGATTGGTAAGAGACTTCGAAAATCTTTGAGTAGAAGTTTTTATTGCAGATGAATATTCATTCTATGAATCGATGTTGCATGATATTGATCCTCAAAGCGTGGCCGTTTCCAGAAAAGAACGATGAGGTGCGAACGATGAGGTGCGAAGGCGGACCGTATTAAAAATATATATGCGCCCTGTTCCACACGGGCGAGTGGCGGCTTGAGAGTTTGGAGAGCACAGCGTGCTCGTGATCTCCCACCCAGCTGTCTTCCCTCCTCTCTTGATTTGTTCACCCTGAGAGAAGGGAACCCCCGCCGGGTTCGGTTCCCCCAGAGGAAGAACAATGCTTGCTTTATTCAGTCCTCCATTCATTCAGGCAGGTCAGCGCTCGCATCAAAGCGCTTTCATTAGCTGACATTTGTTAGCTGACTCAAGATCCCGAGTAGATTCCAACATGAAAACCTCCTAGGGGTACCTTTTTTTGTTGTTGTTGCACATTAATTCCCTTCATTGAACTGGTATGCTTGAACTAACATGGACGTACAACCCCGATATCACACGCAGGTTTATTAGCATGCTAGCATGCTAGCATTTCAGCGCGATCCTTTCGATCACACACTTAACTCGTCATGGGTGTAAATCATCCCGAACTGTCATGTAACACGGGGATTGTCTCATTTCTATTCCAGTGGAAGTCCTGACAGCTTTTCTTTATGTGATGATAATTGAGTTTCGGGGCGTCAACGAGGCTTTTTTAGACAGGGTAACTGTAGCGCATATTTTACGAGTACTCAATCAAACATTTTTTTTTTCGCGAAGCACGGGCCGAGTATGTCAGGGGACGAGCTTTGTCACTTGGGAGGCGGAAGATTGAATTTGAGATACTTTTGAAAGTGCTGCTGGCTTTGACTAAGAAAGGCCTCCTGATAATACGCAGAGAAACGTCACGCAAAGGAAAAGAGGAAATAATGACCCTTTTACTCATGACTGAGCCGTCGAAACTTCACCATCAGGATCTTCGGGAACACGCTCTACCAGCCTGAGAGCGAAAATAGACCCGATTCACAAAGTCCCATCCGAAAATATCTTTGAGATGGCTCCAAGGATGATGGATGATGATGACTGACGAAGACTCCCACGACCCCACTACATTGGTATTCCTCAGTGCTTTGATTTTCATTCAGCCGAGGAAACTAAAATCAGGCAATCGGGACAAGGACTTGAACAATAAACTCGGGACAATTCAGGAGTGTCCGGGTCACGTTCATCTTTTGCCGGTCACTCGCCATATTTCTTTTTCAACAACTATTTGCACAGATGCACCGCGTCGCGACATGCCATCCGCCTTCCAAACACGTCCGCTTCACGTTTAAAAGCAGGCCGAGCAGTTCCCCACCAGTGAAACCCTCAAAACTTTATCCTTCTCAGGTGACAAATATAGGCTGCGCGGGAAGCCCATCAAACGGCTGTGAAGTTTGTCAAGGGGAAGGCTGAAATTAATGACATGAAACGGTCTCACGCCACCGCAGAGGGCGACGGATGATTCGCCCCCCGCCCCCCGTTCACGACGTCTCTCCAGTACAATAAATTATGTCAGGTCCATCTGTGAAACCAAGACGTTCAGAGTCACGCTACATGCGGACAGAGAAAGCCGGACGCGGCGGTAATTCTGCTCATTAATCACCTGTCTATAGAGCGGCCTCCCGAGAGCAGCGCTGGGTTCGACGTGCTAATTACAGCAGAATCGAGCGTTCTCTGCGGCAAATGCTCAGAAGGAGCCCTTTTCTTTTCATTTCGGGCATGGAAGGAATGAGGTAAGCCCGTTCTGGTGCATCACTCAACCTCAAGTAATGCTTCTTAAAAACAATGCAAAGTCAAGCACGGTATGTCGTCCAGAATGATGCTAGCGTCGTGCAACAACAGCAACAAAAAACTTTTGGGGGGTGGAGGGGGGGGGCTCCCCCGGGGGGGGGCTCCCCCGTGGTGTAACTCCTTCGTGTGCTTTACTACTTTTCAAGCGTTTATTATTGCCATAAGCTTTGTTCAGTGATCATACTTTTACAGAAGAGACTGATGGTCTTGAGGCATATTTCTCTCTCCAGAAGTACCCTGTCATGCAGAGCTCTGCTACGAAGGCCCTTTTATGTTTCTTAAGTGTGGGAGTGTCAGCCGCTTGTGATTATTCCACAAATTAGTCACAAAAAATAAGCGTTATGGTTTCAAAAACAGGGGAAACAGTCCTTGTGCAACTAGTGATGAAATCAGAAAGTGGTCACTCAGTCTAAACATTGTGTAGTTGGAGCGCAATCCCTATTTGGCACTGTCCATTAAAGTCGTTGGACATATTATTTTATCCATATGTTTGGGTTTTTTTCTTTTTTTTTTCCCCTTGCCCTCTTGCGGGATTTACATCAGTCTATGTCATTAATATTTGTCAACAGTGGACCTGTGAAGGCCTTTGAGATTCTTTGGTGGCTATAGAAACAAATGGGAAAGTGAAGGCGATGGCGACAAATGAGAACACATACTTATTAGCTTAGAATGGAAAACATAAACTTTTCCACTGGAATGATGGAGGCAGCTTTTGTTGTTGGAAAGTCGCGTTTGTCGATACTGATGGGGTTCCAATTCAATGTAGTCCAAGTAAATGGAGCCAATGCCGGTGATACGGATTGGCTGCTTTCTCCGTTCTAATAGCTCTTTGCTTCTTTGTTCACAGATGGAGATAACACCGGAGCCTCATCCCGATGACGAGGGGACAAAAATAAGTGTAAGTCCAAAACCATTAAGTCAGTGCTTCTCTTAAGTCCGCTTCGAATTTTAATCAGTGCTAAGTGGCAGAAATTGGACAATTTAGAAGTACTTGAATGCTGAAAGTTAAACGGCTGTCGACAAGAAAATAATCATTCACTCCCCCGTAGATCATTTTTCTACATTCTAATGATAATGAGAGAAAGTATAATAGCATTTCTCCAAAAAGCAGTACAGCACAATGACATTTGCCATGGTATGGGATGGTCATTTCTGTTGGGGCAAACTTGTGTTTAGATGGTATCCTGATAGCCACAGTACATTGTTTCAGAAAAGACAAATTGTGTGTTCTACTGTCGCAGACGAACGGCAGAAGTCAGATAAAATGCTGGTTAAGTCCCTCCAAACCTTCTACAATCACAGTTTCTCTGGTAGTACATAAGAGTGCAATTCCTGTGGTGATGCACTACCGACTATCTCCAAAAGGTATAAAAGTGACTTTTCATCAAGATCCCAAAGGAGATTAACTGACAAGGATGTGCTTTGACCAAAGAAATGTGGAACATATGGGAATCCCGTTAATTACGTCAACTGGCGGGCAAACCTATCAACCAGCACATCTATAATCCCTCCAATGACGGTGTCTGACAGCAGTCCAGACCAGTGTCCTCATCCTTTGGCAGGATCTCATCAAAGAGTAGGTTGAGGCCAGCTTGGCCAGCGAACCATTTTTTGTTCAACCATCTGATTAAGGCAGCCCAGTGACAAGGATTCAAATTTCAAGCCTGCACAAGGGACGTAGACAAAACAGTAGCTTGCTGATCATTTGCCTAAAGATGTTACATTGTACCACCTCAAGTTCCATACCCAGTCACCAAAACCACTATCGGTGATCAAAGACTAGCCCCTGTACTGTATACGCCAACTGGCTCCAAAGTCCACTAACATCTATGTATTTATTTCTTTATTTTTAAAGGAGGGGTCCCGTTATGTACAGTTGCTGTTAGTTAAGGATGAACTTGTAGAGCTGATCAGATGAATTTTCATGCTATTTTTAATTATGTCCTCAGTGTTCTGCTTAGACCAGGAAAATAAAAATATGATGCTGTTTTTTTTTCGTACATGAAAAAACAAAAATGCGTTATAACATAGAAAGCATCCAACACACGACGAAGTACACTGGAAAAAAAAAAGGTTTTGTTGAATTTACTCAATCTCATGTTGTCCAGTGGTCGCGCGAAATAAAATCGTCTGAATCCAGAAGCATGACTAGACTATACATCTAAATACAAAAAAAAAAAATCTATCTCAATCGAAATTATTCTATTGTGTGCAGCCACTTGACAAAATAAAATTCAGTTCATTCAACGCGCCATTTTTTTTTTCCAGTGCAGATGCATGCAGCCAACAGACAATGGCAACTGATTTTCCCAACACTTTCGTTCCGAGGAGCTCATCAGCCGAATATAGAGGCAGGGGTATTATTAGCATCAAATGGCTTCCATTCATTCAATCATACCGCAGTTTCCAACATCCCCCCTTTTCCTGCACCAAATTCGTATGCATGCTCTTTTCTTCATGAGTCACACGACCGTCTTCAGCACGGTGTATCCAAGAAGCTAATTATATTCAAAAAGACGGGCTAAGATCAAATGAACGGGTCAGCGCTACGGTATTTTGTGTTACTAATGAACTTACTCACCTTGATGTTTTTTTTTTGTTTTGTTTTAATTATGAAACAATAGGGCTCTTGTTATAAGGGCTTTCACAACAACAGAAAAGTGAAAAGTGCAGTTGAAAAATGGAACTGGAGAGTTGTCTTCTTCTGGTTATTCTTGCAGACAGTCAAAGTGCAGGGCAACGATATCTCCCACAAGCTCCAGATCTCCAGAGTCGGCAAGAGTGACGAGGGCTTGTACGAGTGCCGTGTGACACAAGCCAACTACGGAGAGATTGTGGATTACAAAGCCCAAGCTTGGCTGAGGGTCAATGCCTCCGCCAGAGCCAGACGTCCATTGCAGCCCCCCAAGAAAAGCTCTCCTCTGCACCTGACAGACAAGAAACCGAGAAAGTCCGTCTCATCTTTGGGTCACGACAGCATGAGCTCAGATCAGAAGGTGGACTCCTCGTCTTCTTCTCACACGTCCTCTAATACGGATGAACACACCCCCAGCTCAGGTATGTGAATGAGAACGTTGTTGTATCATTTTTTTAAAAAATGGAGTCGGTCCAGGCTCTGGAAGAGCATCGAAAAGGGTGTTTTTATTCATACACTGGGCCACACATTTCACTCCATAATGCATTTATAGTGTGTGACTTTACCCTGCAAAAGTTTAAAGATATATATTTCTTAGCTAATACTCTAATATATATAAGTAATTCACTCTCACCATAGGCATTCTTAATTTTGTCAGTCGGGCAAACTGCATTTCAGGCAAGCCAATTGCAAAGCAATCGGTCACATTTTCATTGTTGATGTGTGCTGAACCCTTTCATGCGTCCTGTAACCTGATAACATGATAAGATGTTCACTGTAGTAACCGCTGTCCCTGAAAGCGTTAACTGGTCTCGGAATTAAAATGCAGATGAAAGGACAGCAATCAGGTGAACGGCCTCCGTGAGACAGACTGATCTAAAAATCCGCCAAAATCAATGGAGTCATTTACATAAAGCTTCCAAAGGCACAAAAAATAAATAAATCCATAAATAATTTAACAATTCACTTGACTTAATTTCCCAAATCAGCAATGAGGAGTCATCTGCCGATCAGGAAAAAAAGTCAAAATCACAGTGAGAGTCTTGATCAGGCTAAAGGGGCAGTGTGCATAGGTGCAGAAAACAAGAACAAAGGGATCTCTGTGTGGTCTGATGAATGCACGTCTCACGCTTGAAGGCCGGGAGAACAAAATGGAAATGTCTCCATTCCGGGGGTTTCCACACTTCAGTCAGCCAGATTAAATGGGAGTGATTATTTATGCGCGCGTGGACACATGCACTCAGACACCTCTGAAATGAAACAAATTGAGATCCCCCAGATAGATTTGATCTTCTCTCCAACGTGCGCTGCGGGTAAATCACATGATATTGCATCTGTGAAAGATATGGGAGGTGACAAAAATTGATGTCGGCCTACGTGCAGTGGTGAAACAAAATGTGAGACAGGCAACCTGACAAACAAGTTTCTAAACACGAAATGCAAAGATGCACGTACGCCGGCCTGCCACACTCACAGTAGCGATAACAGGCTGTTGTGCTGCTCCAGATAAGGGGCTTCATGACGCGTCTGTAGTAAGCGTACAATTTCTGTGACAAGTACAATCGTTGATTTTGGCTCCTTTGCGCCGAACACATCGGTTTGCGCCAGACGCCTTCATCCGTTCATCCACAATTTTATGTACATCTTATCCTTGGCAAAGGCGGACTCGAGCCTATTGCAACCACCCGTACACACATTCTACTTTTCAGTCGAGCTCACGTCCATGATTTGGGATTAAGTCGCTGTGCTCACCCTTCAAAGTAAAAGCAAATCCAAAGGCTTGAAGTGGTTGAAAATGTGAAATCTTCCTGCGATGAAGCAAACGTGCCAACCGGGCTGCGTCTGTCAGTACAAGCAAAGGTTATATGTATTTTTTTTTTGGTTTTAATGTTGGGAATGGCACCGGCTTCAACCGCACAGCGTCAAATCTGAATGGAACAAGGTGCCCTTGTGTGGCTGAATGCGACGCGGCGATATTGTAGGAGCCGGGGCTCTGAATTGTGAGGAGCACAAAAGCAATCCTGGCACAAGGGAGAGACAAGCTTGCGCTGTTGAACAAATGAAATAGCCGTCATCTCGAGCAGATGGCGAAGACCACTCTTGCACGCAGGAGATACAAGAGCCATGTGGATGCATCATCAGTTGGCCACTAGGAAGCGCATTTCGTCAACAAGATGATGACACCTATTGAATTACAATGTTGATTTGTGGCTTTTATCTTCATCCGAGGCTGTTCGTCAACGAGGTGAAGGTTTTTGTTGTCACCCTATTATTCAGGGTTATATATTCGGTTTTAATGATCTCTGAATGTGGATACAAATAATATTTTCCAAAGTGGCGATCATTGAAATCAAATAAACTTGAAATGTTGTGCGTGGAATCCGCCCCTAAATAATGGTTCGGAGTTGAGGACATTGATTATACACGATAAAAGGTAACACTGTGCAACGCTCGCAGGTAAAGGTTTCAATGTCTTAAAAAAAAGGTGCTGGGCGGAGAGCTCAAAGCTCATACCGACACAGAAAAACACCCAAAAAGTTGTATGAAGAGAGTTCAAAGTGTGCCAAGTTAACTGAGTTCCTTAATTGTTCGACCCGTGAACAGAGGATGGAGAAGAAAACAATGATGAGGAAGAACACTAAAGACCGAAGTGATGTTTTTGTGAGACGACCGTTTCATTATTTAAGCGGCTCAGAAAATGGATGGATGTTTTATTTCCTACCCTTACATGGCAGACACAATTTGTTGGGGAAAAAAAAAACGATTGTCATTGTAATAATGGCAGATTGCAGTGCAGAACGCAAAAGATGTTGCATGTTTTTATCTCACTTTGACCAATCAGATCCAACCAACAGTATCTCAGAGCACTACCTACATTTATTTAGACAAAGATACATTCATAGTTTTTTCCCAGCATGAAAAAAAAATGTGTTTCTTCGTTAGATAATATTTCAGTATCTTGGGGCCAGGCCAATACTATACATGGTGTGTGAGTGAAAAGAAGAAAAGCAAACTGTAGCTGCATTCCAAAGGCAATTACAAAAACGCATTTATTACCACATCAAATGAAATCCTGAGGAGGCAGAGATAGCCGCAGGAAAATGTGCATCACAGAACATTGGCCATGCTGAAGCTGTGGTTGCGCAAGGCTTATAATTCACGCCTGGCTTCAGTAATGAATTCAACTCACCTTGAATACAAAAGTTCTTTTCAAATTTCACTGACAAGTTAAAAAGCAATGTTGCCCATTTTATAGTTTGCAGTCGGATTTTTTTTTTTTCTTGTTCAGCTTTTCACTAAGCAGAGCTGGCGTTATACTGTAATAGTCCCCAGGAGATTAAATTCTCATTAGTTTCATATTTTTTTTTTCCATTTCTCTCCCTATCAAACTAATTTCACTCATAAATTTACTGGCCCACCTTTAAATGTCAATCATTTCCCCAGCGGTCAGGCAGTTGAAACATAAAGTCAGCCACGCGATGGGCTGGGAACACCTCCCGGAACCCGAAGCGAAACACAGATTACGACTCAACGATGGGAACAAGTTCAATCAACCCCCGGGGGCTGCGGTGTCGCAGATTATCGGACGGCAACATTACGCTGACGACTATGTCGCAGGGTATCGCTTGTGCTGTGTGTCTGACGCTGATAAATGTGTCTCTGTGGGGTTGCACAGCCATGGGGGCCATGGGCACCTTGGCGAACAGGAACAGAGGTGTGACCACTGAGGTTTTTATCATGCCCCCCTACTGCTTATTTTCTCGGAGGATGAGCATCGTTCTACCAGCTGGTTGTAATGACAAATTCAAATGACCCCATGGAACATTTGTCGGTGTTGAACAGCAAGCGGAACTGTTCATTTTATTTCCATGGGCAACCATCCAGCCTCACAATAATAAAAAAAAAAAAAAGCATAGCCTTGTCAAATCCCAAAAATCTCCTAGGGCTGTCTCCTGTCGAAAGTAATAAAATCGCTTCTGTTTAATTATATAATAACCCCAAAAAATTGGAAGAAAATGGAATGATTTAGACGACAGCCCTCAGAGCATCACAGAATGCGAGCTCACTGATGTCGTGAGACAAATGGAGAAACGCTTGCACCCAAATGCACATTTCCTTCAACTACAAAGACTAAAAGAACCAATTTTGGAAGCAGCCAAAAATTAACAAATGGCCCCGCCAAGGAGGCAGACTTCAAACAAACCAGACAACACAATTTACAACAAAGTCACCAGACAATAAGGCAAACAAGTCAAAGAGACGCGTACCTCTTCGGCTCATTCGGGACAGATCAAAGTGGCTCGAAACCAGTCTGAGCTCCCCATGGAGGTGCTGGTGAGTCACTTCGTTAACTTGTTGAGCCGCGTTGCCTCGCAGGCTTGAAATCGATATTTCACGGGACCGTCTCACTCAACCAAAACATTTGGGCAAACTTGTGTTTGGTTAAATCGAACAAACTGGTCCATTTTGGCGTTTTCAACATGGGCGGACGCACAACAGTGTGCCCCAACGATTTAGTTTTGCTTTTGCAGTTGACTGCCAGTCTCACTGTACAAGGAATGCCAAAAAAAAATTGAACACCAGAGGCGTGCTTAGAAAGAGCAAAATAACTTCACCTTATTGTCCTGGATGTCGATCATGAATATTTACTACCAGTAAGTCCAAACCTCTCGCGTCACAAAATAAATAAAGGTTATGTCAGAGGATAAGCAGGTCAGGAGGAAGAGGAGAAAATGTTCCCCCTGGGATGCTGGAGAGGTGAACTTGACTTGCCTCAAAATTAATTCAAATGAACTAACGTGAAGATGGTATGAACAAGTATTTCAGATAAACAGGCTTGGCATGTTTCCAGCGTGTGTGTTTTGCCCACGTCTAATCCGAAACCTTTGCCTTCCAAAGTCAGATTTGAGTCGTTTGTAAACACGAAATTGTTCCCACTGCTTCTCATTCATGGCCTGGCAAGCTTTATCAAAAAACAAGATGTCCCATGTCTAAGCAAGGAAATTATTTTATCAGGCAAGTGGTTTGACTTTTTTTTTTTTTGTGTATTTTCAAGACTCGGAGCAAAATGGGTCATCATTTTTAAGATAAGAAAACGTAGTTTTGTGTTTATTTGGTTCAGAGTCAAAAGAACCAGCAACAGAAAAGGCGCAAAACCCTCCGAGCCTTTGCTTAGTCCTCAGTACCTCTAAAAGTGTCTGGTCCACAGACCTGAGACAGCGGGAAGGTGCGTTGTGGCGGAGAACCTCAGAGAGACAAAGTGGGGCGTGGCCATTTGAAAACAAATAATATAATCTTAAAAAGAACTATAAAATGTATAGGGAGCCAGTTCACGGATCAAAGAATAGGAGTTATGTGCTCCCAATTACGCTGAGCAGGCAAGAAGCGAGCAGCAGTATTTTGGACCAACTGGAGACACTTAATGGAGGAACATGGACAGAGGGGTCAAATATGGTATTTGACACTTTACCAGACTTTCTTTTAAATAAAAACATGGGAAAATCAAAACAATAACAGGCACTCCACACCAAGATAAGGAAACTTTGTCCATGCAGGTAATCGTGCTTCAGTTGGGTTTAGAGTGTTTATAGCTCATCTGTGGCTCTGTTTGTCATTCCGCCTGACTTCAATGTGTGCTTATGTATGACTGTGTTGTGGGGAGAGATATGGTTTGGAGATTTTAATAAGCTGTGATTTGGATCTCCGCCCCACAACACTTCCAGTCCAGCCCAGACAGCAAAGAAAATGGTCTCCCTGGACAAATTGCCATTTAGAACCCTATTTTCATCTGACCCGGCAGTCATATGAATGCCAATAAACTATAAAAGTGTTGTTGGCAAGGCAATTTCAACTCGAAATGACATTTTTCTGGGGTTGTTTTTGCAGCTTGCCCATTTACTGTAGCTCATCATTTTGTCATAAGAATCTAAAAAGATCAACTTTTGACATCACGTCGCAGGGTCCGAATACCACTTGACGGACCAACCGAGCCTCATTTCTTACGTTGAGCGTCAACAACTACTGCGCATAACTGTACCTATGAATCAATCGTGATAGGTTCTCAAGTTTTGAGTTCAAAAGTTACGATGTTGTTACAGCTGTGGCCTCTTAGACACACTCATGCAGGAAATCATGAGCAAGATATCTGTTTGCAGACTATGAAATGATCTTGATAAATGCTGGGACTGCAGCCTAATGGACTGAAACTAATGAAATAATGCTGTGCTACATTCGGCATGGAAACGCATTTGTAAGTTGCATATGCAGAACCCTGTTACAACTGCCTGCACAGAATAAAGTGCAATGGCCACTTGGAGGGAACCTGTTTTCCACCAACGAGCTCATTTTTAGCGTGACAGCGTGATCATGAATGTGTGGCTAACGTACTCGTTGTTTTTTCTTCTTTTCACAGGTACAAGAATATCAGCCTGCTACCGACTTGTTGTCATCCTTCTGGCTTACGGTTTGGTGAGGGAGGCCTTGTTATAAAATGCAGAGGGGATACGTATGAGGAACTGACTCGGTTGAAACCAGATCTCACATTCTCTCTGTTTGCTCTTAAAGTGAACAAGAGATTTGCTTGTTTTATGTCCTCCTCCAACACCACCATGCGGACTTCACAGTATAGCCTCATTTCCCAGCCACTACAAGCTCTTGCACGGAGCACATTATTATTATTAGCCACTAGAAAAAATAGATCTATATCTGCCTCCTTAGAATCAAATGGATTGATTACCTTTGGTACAAAGGTCATCTTTAAAATCACCCAAGGTGCAATGCTCCAATGTGAAAATGGACTCCTGTTAGATAACTCACATGGAGGAATCACTTTCTTATGGTTTCGCTGTTCCGGGCTCATGTGTTCATTGGTGAAAATGAACAAGGAAAAATAAGAATCTATATTTGTGTTATAAATATATATATATATGAAATTATATATATACATTGTTTTATTTTAAACACCTAGAGTTAATGTTTGTGCCGTAAACGTAGCTCACACTGACACCTGATGGTTCCTGCCTTTCATTGTGAATAGGCCCCTTTCAACAACTTAAAAAAAAAAAGATCAAGCGACTTTCATTTTTGACTGTTACCATTCGCCTTCATTTATTTCATTTGTCTTTAAGCTGTTCAAATGATCTCGTGCGCATACATTTACATCTCGTTTGTGATACAAATGTGCATGCTTGTTGATCAAGGCCTAAAAGGGGAGGAGTGCAACGACATTATTTGAACATGAGTCAGCACTTGGCGTTCAGTGTTTCAGTATTTGAGATTTAGCTTTATTTCGATGTGCTAGCTTTGATGTGACAAAAAAAAAAATTACGAAAACATGTCTTTGCCATTTTTATTTGTATTGCACCCTCTGAATGAATAAAATGGATGTCACAATTCATGAATAATTCCCAGTATGTGACCACTGAAGAATTCATTTAAACTGACCAAGACGTTTATTGTCCAAGGAACGTTTTTGAAATTGCTTGCCTTCCTGTGTGATAGATATCTCATTACAAAGATAATTTGACTATTTGGCCAGAGGGGATAATGGGGTTCCGCCAACTTTGCATTTTGCTGACACACACCTTGCATAATAAAACGCTGCGTTTCTGAGTGAGTTATGACAGAGAGTCTCTTGAGCAAATATGTTGTTTGGGAGGCGAAACTACTTTATGTAAGATCTAAAAAGTAATAAACATCCATGCAGAGCATTTATTAACTAATTGCTTCGACAATCTCACGCTGAAAGGCAAAACTGGCTTGACGCCAGGTACAGACAGTGATGTCGCTGCATTACAGACTACTTTCTCATGACGTCAGACCACTTCCGCTTTGTCTCTTCCAGAGGTCATTGTCATATCTGCTATGAGTCTTCACTAATGGAATAAGATGAAAACAAATAAATCACAGTGTGCGACTCCTTATTAGTCACAAACAGCCATCTTTCATTTTGTGTCGCGGGTTGCCTCACTTCATTCGGATCGTGGGTGAGCTGGATCCTATCGCAGCTGACTTTGAGAGGCGGGGTACGACCTGGAAAGGTCTCCAGCCAATTACAGGGCACGTAAAAGAAAAAAAAAAAAACATTCACACCTATGGACAACTTTGAGTCAGCATTTAACCCTCAAGATGCATGTTTTTAAAAGTATCCACAAAAAAGCATTGACATAGATGACATATGGGAAAATGCGGAGGGACCCAACTGAGTGTTTTGTTTTGTTTTTCCAAGTTGCCTGTATTCGAATGTATCCGTAATCAAGCCGATCAGATTTTTGTCTGACGACCGTGACGTTCCACATTGCCATCCAACATGTTCATCTAATGGGCATGTTTGTAAAGTCGGGACACTGTATTTCAGATACAGTAGTCAACAGCACCGGAGTCCCACAGGGAACAATCCCCGTCCCATTCCTCTTCATCTTGTACATTTCATGTCGAGCTCAGGCTGCTGCCGCCGGCAGAAGCTCTGTGACAGCTGCTTTGTCAGCCATGTCAGGGATGACGATTCTGAGACAGAGGACCAAATTCACGGAACCGCTCAACATCAACACAGAGAAGATGAAGGAGACAGTAATGAAAACAGCCTCCCCACTTGCAAATAATGAACATCCAGGGAAAGGACGTACTTTCCAGCAAGTGGATCTTACAGCGAATGAGTTGTTCGGGCGGACAACAAAAAGGAATGACAATAATCACTTTTTTTGTACCGCGTCTGTGCAAACAAATCAAGTGCAAACGCTATCTGCCGAGGAGGCTCAGGTCATATGGCATAATGTGGGCCCTCCTGGGGGCATGCGTGACTTAATTTTGGCAACAGACATTTTTCTGGGAGTGGCATCTTGGTGACTGGGATGGGGAAATCGTCACAGACTAATAAGAGAGGCCAGCTCTGTCCTAGGACATACCTTGGGAGAGTGGCAGAGATGGGAATGGCTGATGGACAACGACTCCCACCTAATGCAGGACGCCATCAAAGCACTCAGGTGCTGCTTCAATGTCGGACTCCTTGACCCCAAATGCTTGCAGGAGGTACTGCAGTTCCTTTCTTCCTGCTGCTGTGTTTTTATTAATTCATCGATAGATTCTAATCCACTGCCGATACTAATAATTCTGTTTTCATCTTAATTGTACATGTATGGTATTGTGATTTTGGTCACATTTGCAACTAGTATTCTGAAAATAGTATTTTTTGAAAGGTGTCAAGGCTCTGCTGATGACGCTACTGCGAGTGGCCCAAGTGTTAATTTCCTTCCCAACAGCTTGAAAACATGCTATTTATCAAATTGTATAGTTTTCTGCATCATAAAATGCTGCTAACTATTCTTGCTGTTCACAATAACCACATTTTATAGAATATACTGTAGTATCTTTTTAGACATTGTTGTTTTCTCTTTCTTCATTGACTGATGCTGGAAATATATATTTTGATTAGATTTCTGCTTCTTTATCTTTGTGCTGCTACTGTCCACTTTGCTCTTGTAGAATCCAAATATACCCATTAAATTACTAATAAAGGCACGTTCTATTCTAATTTATGACCAAAACTGGCCAGAAATCAGACTTTCCCATGAGGCTTTTAGCAAATTATTGTCTTTATTTCTGTTTCGATCTACGGTAATTGTTTTAGTGTTGATTTCTGGTTTGGGTGCTTTTAGCTCTGTAGCACTTTGAGATTTTTTTATTTTTTTTTTTAATGAAAGGTTGTTTGTGTTATCTGTATCCTGAAATGGGCTGGGGAGGACTCCATGATGTACACCACCTCTCATGCCAAGTCAACTGGTACGGGGTCCGACACACCCGCAACTCGAGTGAGCAGGAGCGGTCTAAGTGATCGATGATAGTGAATTAACGATTATTATTGTAGTAGTAGTAGTAATAGAAATTGACGTGTAATTAGGATGTGGATGAAGTCACACCTCCATAATTGAAAATACAACTGATGCTTGTACTGTTTTTACACATGGTCGCCATGCTTCCCTTTTTTTCTATCCAAATATTGAATTCAACTATTTTGTCCTTGGTTGCTATAGTTACGCAAATCTGAATTGGCACTGTTACACCTCACAGAACATGGAAGAGGAGTAGGCAGGACCTTGCCCCAAACCACTTTTTAATTTATTGAAAAGTATAAGAAAGTGCAACATAACTCCAATCTTCACTTTATTTGTTGTCTTTGTAAGTACAACAATAATAAGCTCACATACTTTCATTTTTTTAATGTGTCTGTGTCTTAATTTATTACAAAGGGGAGATTTGAAGCCAAACCCCGAAAATGACAGAGTGGAAATGGTCTGACCTCAACCTGAAAAGAGTCCATTAACTAAATGATGCTGTTCTTCATCCATTCTTAGTGAAGCCAACCGTGGGTTTAAAAATGAATCCGACCACAGTGTGATAATTGCCACGCGAGGAGATAAGATTTTTGTTGGTGCCCAACATTTCGACCGGCGGTTATTGTGTTCAGTTACAAGAACGGTAACATTCATAATGAGGGTAAAATAACTCAAGCGGACTGTGGGCTCGCCTTGCCTCCGAGTCTCGACTCCACTTGCGCTGACAAAGCAAAAGTTTAGCTGCGGTCTCAAAAGAAGAGAAAGAGGACATGAACCCGATTCAGCACGGCGGTTGAAACGACCGATAGCGCGTCAAGCTTTGCGATAACAGCAGAGACGGCCGCTCGTCAAAAACCTTCTTGCCCAGGACCGTGATGTGTGGGCACAGAAGGTCAGGCCCGTCCGTCCCATCCCTCGAATTCCAAACTGCCCCCGGGGTGTTTTTTATAGTTACTATTGAATCACTGTCGAAATATTTGGAATTGTGCTGTGCTTGGAAAAGATACACTGACGCAGATTTTCAGAGTCTTTGACCTGGGGAAAGTACAAGATGATTGGGAAAATGAGGTTGGTAAAAATGCTTTTAGATGTAAAGAACAACATCTGTGCAACGTGTAAATTTGTATGGTTTTTTTTTCCATTTGAAAAAGGCCCGTGATTGACTGTACGTGTAAAATTTGTGCCATGTACTCAGTGAAATGTAATCAGTTCAAAGTATATTTTCATCTCTTCAAAATGAACGTGGGGAAACTGTATTTGGGGGAAAAAAAAAAAAAACACAAAAAAAAAAAAAACACATCCAAACATTTCCTTTCATTCATCTGTAGTATAACTCTTGACTCTGGGCTCTTGGTACAGATGAATGACAAATAGCTGTTGAATCTGCACGATAAGGACGCGTGACTGGACTGAGAGAAGCTTGCCGTGAAGCAGCTCGGTCTCTTCCCAAAAACGGAAGGGCACTTTTAGCAAAGCGGAAGAGCTCAGGATGCCTTTTCTGCACCCGTTTTTTTCTGTTGTGTTTTCAAGTAGAATGTACTTCCTCGTTTCAATGTAGTCTTGTCTGACGAGCTGTTAAGTTTCTTGAAAAAAAAAAATTGGTGTTTGTATGGACCAACTGTACTGAAACATTGCAACATTTTGTACTGTGAAGGTACCAGACGAATATTCAAATAAATCACTTTCACGGGTGCAATTTAAACCTCGGGGTTTCAGTCTGTTTGATATCATACTGTGCCATTGTATGTCTTTCAAACTGGCCTACGTGTATATAACAGCAAAAATCGTGAATAGAAAACGGCAAACTGAGTACACTTGTTTCATTGCAAGGAATTGATCTACCCCAAAGGGCTTTACAAAGCCTCACATTCTCCTTTTCACTCACACTGATACGCCAAGGGAGGCTTGCTGGAATCATCCGCTAACGACATTGCAGTTATGAAATTGTCATTTTTTTATTCTGGTGAATCACCTGAAAGACAGTTGTACAAACACTCAACACAACCAGTTGCTCCTTTTTTTTTTTTTTCCGGCAGGAGTATAAGCTTCCAGTCATAATGGGCTATATTTTCTGTTTCATGTCACAATCTGAAATCTGTATTTGCAATTGGAAATTTTTAATAGGTTGAATAGTATCAATTGTGATGCATCAATATTGCGCGAGCAGTTGGGGAGGAAAAATAATTCACATCACAGGATAATCTGTCAGGATAATCTTTTAGAGACATCCTCCCTTTGCTGACCTTGATCGGAAAGGGAAGCGGGGGAAAAATGCGAAATGTGTCCCGAGTGTCGGTATGTATTGTATGTAGCTTGCGTTTTCAAATGCCATGGCATATCTGGAAGCGACGCGAGTGGAGGGAGAGAGCTGATCTGAGGAGACACGTGAAGCTGGACAGAAACAGGAGCAAAATGACAGCACAGGTATATCTTGTAACAACGCAATGGATGAACAGGCACGTTGAGAAGAGAAAAAGCTCATTCAAATGGATTCTTCATGACTAAAGAAAAAAAAACTGTGCACAAAGTCCTTACCAACAGCCCCACAAATCAATTCGCAAACAATCCTTAAAGGTCCAGAGGCCGAATGATCCGCAACAATGTCTCAAGCTATCAAGACTCAAGAACATTGATTTTGAAATTTGAGGCATCCTGACTCAAAAACACCCAAACAAAAAGTCTTCCTGTCTTTTGATTTGTTACGCTTGTTTCTTGTCCCCCCCGCCCCCTGAATTTTTTTTTTTTTTTTTTTTTTTAAATCAGGGACTGTAAAAGCGTTGATATCCTCTTGTTGATGTAACCACCATATCGTTAGTGTCCGGATGCTATAATAATTAATAAAGGAACCGAAATGTACACGTGCGCGCACACACACACACATACACACACACACACACATACACACACACACACACACACACACACACAACCAGAATGGCTACGCTCAGAAGTCTCAGATTCAGCTCACGGAGGAAGAATGAAATTGTTTCAAACACATACTTGTGATGCAAAATGCAAAAATGACAACAACAAAAAAGGCAATCTTTACATTGTTTATATAAACAAATTCATAAAACCAAGACCCCCTGCCGATTGAGAGTCCTGGGTATCTGCATAGTGCATGCAAATATCAATAGGATGTTCAGTTTATTAAGTGGTTTTGCTTGACGTTTCAAGGGAGAGCAGGTTGCAAGGCCTCCTACCGCACTGTCTGACTACTGTTGTCGTTGGGAGTTCTTCAAGCTGAATTCTATGGCCGTTCACCATCAACTCCCTTGATATTTGCATACAAATTGGAATAGGATTAGAAACATTATTCATTTCAGATTTCGGTGGCCGTACATTCAAAGTTCATGCGATTTCGAATTTCATTGCATTTGCATTGCATTGCAAATATTGCACCATGACCCAATGCGTAACACTTTCTGCACAACGTGTGCAGCCATCGAGTGTGCATTGGCAAACGAATGTCAACTACTAATTCAAATGACTAAATAAGCAACAGCATGGGTACGAAACGGCAATAACTCAAAACCATTTGAAAAAAAAAAAACCAGAATAACATCATGTTGATTTGAACGTAAATAAGATTACCTCTGGACAATGCTCGCTCCCAACAAGGTCTGTCCGGGTCGCATTCCACAGCGGGTTGCAATCAGCATGCTAAAAACAAACAAGTGAATGAGCTCACCAGTTCACTTTTTGCTTTGTTTTTTTTCCAGTTGCAGGGTAACACAAATGGCACGTATCTGTCCGGCAATTAATACGTCTGAAGCAGTTAAAACTAGTATACCGGCAACAGTTCCGAGCAGGAAGTCAATTACCCAAACATTCCCTGGTGAGTGGCTTGCGACGAACATGAACGGAAGTGACGTCGGAGGCAATACAACGATACCCTCCAACGCCAGACGTGATCACGTGATTATCGCACAACTATAAAAATATAGAAAGGGGGAAACGAAGGCAACAATATATTTTACTCATAATGTAAACGTTCAAAGCCATTCGATTATATACTACAACAATGTATCATCTATTTTATATAATAAATATCGAAAAATCACCCAGGTGACATTGAATAGGATTGCGATTGGATTTTCGCGTGAGTCACTGAGTCCAAATAAATAGATAAGTCCCCAAAGAAATTTCAACAAAGGGAAAAGCATCCTGAGGGTTTCCTTGAGATTCTCTCGCTCGCCAGTGTGCACGCGTGTACGTGCACGTACGTGCACGCCTGTTTCTGCAAAGCCTGCATTATTTATTTGCACTAATTAAAAGTAATCAATTCAAACGGGCATTGATAAAAGAGTCTTTATTGGGCTCTCCAGAATCCTTCACCGTAATGCACTTGGTGTCTTTCGAGCCCAGCTTGATTGTTTTGTTCCACAAAAGGCCCAAATGAATGAGAATGTGTTTTGTGCAGACACATCGATGCTAAGCACCCTGCAATGCTTTGGGATTTGGGAACCTCAAATACGCGGAAAATAATTTAGCTCATCAGCCAAAACTGCAGATGGCTGTCACTTACTGAAGGAAAACAACTTACGCCTGGTCAATGGGATAAAGGGATAAATCAACATCTTGAAGCAAGCATGCTGTACTTCTGACTTTGTGAACTGTGCAAGCCAGAATGAAAACTAAGGAATACTTTAAAAAGTACTGTTCATATCATATTAGTACTATCTGTACTCTGAGCAATATGAACATTTCATATCTTGAAACCAAACTTTCAGCCATCTGTTGGAAAGCCGAACATGGACGCGGGAAGGACTTTCATTTTCTCTTTTCAACACGATGCAAATTGAAATGAACAAAAGTATGGCTTCACCAGAAGAAGATTAAGATTTTGGAATGCCCCGAAGGAATCTGTTGGTTGACTGGCAGAGAGCTGTGCACAGGAGAGTGCCTGCCAATTTGGAGTGGTTTTTTTTTTTTGCATGTAAATCAGGTATGTCAGGATGTGCAATACCTCAAAAGACTGCATTCTGTTATGAAATTAAAAGGTGCAGCCTTACAACGAATTTTTTAATGGATTTTTTTTTTTGCTTTATTTTCATGTCATTTGTAGAGAATTTTCTGTATTTTTCTCACTTGTTTTATTTTTTAATGTCCACTACCCTTACATGGCATCTAGTAATGTCTGCACAACACCAACAGTGCCATTGGCGGTGGGTGGCCTGGCTTCATTCTTTATTAATCAGTCCAAAAAAAATGTGCTTGTGTTTTGTATTGCGATTGCGGGGAGGAAAAAAAAAACCCACTTGTCAAATCCTGTTTGTTTATAGCAAGCAAAAACAAGGACCCTCCAACAAAATTCTCATTTCTCTTCATACCCTCGGGGACTAGGAAAGAAGCAGAGTGCCTGCACATAAGAACATGAAGGTGACACCTTGCTGTCAGATTAGTTCAAGTTCAATTTGCTTTGGGGCATTCGGGTGGTGCGACATACACCGGATCTAAACCTTAATAACGTGGTCAATTTTTCATCGTCACGTGACTGATATGCTTCACTCAAAATACAGTTAGTCAAGTTAGTTTTGAGCCAGTGGTTTGATGACTTGGGACCAAAAAAACACAAAGGCATGAGGCTTGACTTTGACTTGGGTGACTGCATGATGACTTGAGCCATCTTGACTTGATTGTTCATTTTTAATGCTTGGTTTAAATAAGAAAATAGCCAATCAATTTGCAAATGAGACTACACCGGAGCAAACTGTCATGAGTGAAGCTTTGGCCTGCCAGTCAGGGATTTGCACTGCCATGATTGGAGCACTTGGCTGTCAATCAATTAAAACCTCCTCACGAGGAACAAGCAAGCGTTCCGATTTGACTTGTGAGCTCAAATTTTCCAGATGCATTTTTTAGGAAAGTAGAACATCGGTGGTTCCTGAACCTGTATGTTTGTCAGTAAATGTGATAAGTGCAGGATGAAAATTCGTTAATTCCGTAACTGAATTCGTGTATGATGCATTTGTAATCCACATTTTTCGGCATCGTCGTGAACTGACGACCCCTGGAATTTTTTTTTTGAACAAAACCCGCAAAAACAAGACAGTCTAGTGATAATGTGGAGAAGTTTAAACCAACGTTCGGATAGAAGAAGGAAGTGGAAAAAAAAAGCGCATGGAACATGCAAACAAAGAAAAGTGCAAAGCCACCAAGAAATTTGCATCCACAAAGAAGAATAGACAAAAATGTCAACCCCAAGATGTGCAAAGCGGGTAAAGCCCACTAAAGATTTGCTAATGTCACTGCAATAAAAGAAATTGTTGAGAGTGAATACTTCTGCACGTGGCACTTTACAGATTTTTATTCGTAATGACAATCATTTTACTTCCATGTCACCCGTGCCCCACATTGTGTTGGTCTATCACACAAAATCCGAATGATACATGTGTGTGGTTGTAACCCGGCAAAATCTGGGCTACGTGTCAATATGATTTTTTTTTGCAGGCTACTCCATGTTCATATTTCAACCGAAATATGAAAAACAAAAATGTACAGCGCGTGAATATCGAAAGGAGAACAAATGATTGTGTGTGGAGTCTTTTTGACATTAAAGTGATCCTGTCTTTTTGTTTTTTTTTCCCCCCCGGTATCATTTTCGCTCTTGTGCACCGTTTGACTGTACTTACCATGCTGAACTATCGATTCATGAAACAAGTCTCCTCGTCATTTGACCCGCAAAGCTGTCATGCGGCAAAGTGTTTATGTTTCAGGTCGGTGAAGTGGAAAGGCGTTATCTTCATTTCAGTGTGCCCCTTCTGTGTCGTGGTGAAGTGACTGTTCGGTGTTGTGGTTTTCAAACGGTGCTCAGGGCGGGGGAAGACTCTCACTTTTGATTGCGCCATCAGTTCACCACATGTCCCGCTTTGTACATTTTCATCCATGCATTAGTTTATTCATATCAAGATGGAAACGCCTGGTAGAGAAAAAAAAAAAAATCACGTAAAATGCAGACGCACGCCTGATTTTCAGTATTTTGTTCGAATCAGTCCCAGGTCTTCCTGCATGGAGATTGTATGCATGTGATATGTACGTGAACATGCATGTTAGGTTAGCCGGAGACTTTAAATGGTCGTTTGTCTGTATGAGCCCTCACATTGAAAATAATCCTAATAATAAACAATGAGGTGTGATTGAAAATAAAAGGAGAGCGATTCGGTTATAGGGCGGCCGGCGCTTGTTCAAAGCGGCATCGCCTGGCTTCTAAAACACAGGGTATTAAAAGCGTTTGAGATAAAGGCTGACATTTTGTAGGAGGCTGGAAATGGGAGTCGGGAGTTGGGAGTTGATTTAAGAGCTTAGATTAGAGGCCTTTGCATAAGGACATTTGGGACAGAATCAATGCGGGACAATGCACTCGCTCCATTGGAGAAATGATGTGATGTGTCGCTTGATCCGATGGGCTAAAAAGTTTCCAAAGACATCTTTAAATGTCTCTGGAGACTCCATACATTCAATCTTAGGTACTTACTTGTAAATATATTTTTTCCCAAGATTTAGATGTGCATCTTTTTCAAACCACATCCTATCTTCAAACAGCCTCGTACACGAATACAAGTTGTACTATGATGAACGTTTTGTTCCCGTCCCAATTTGTGTGTTCATTCATTAAATTGTGTCGCCACGTTTCGTTTGAACTGCATGCCGTGAGGAGGCACGAGCTGATGCAATTGCATCCAAGTTCTTGCATGTGCATCCACTCTATTGTTTTGATTTGTTATTGCCTTTAGTCGATATTAACACCACGGCTTCCAATTTGCCATCCAACGATTGTTTTGCATCCAGAGTCCTGCTCTCGGATGCATTACGGACTTGCAGAAGGCGCGAAAACTCACAATGCATATATTCGGATTCAGGAAATGTCGCTAATGGCTCTGATGTTCTCCACTGCACATTTTTTTTTTTTTTGCCCAGGAATAAATATATAAAGCAGGTGAAAGGGGTTAGGGCAGAGATGCATGTTATATAAGCCACCTTACCTGTTACTGTAGCCCATGTGTGGCATGCTCTGATCTGGAAGATCACTTGTCTTGTTAGCGCTGACCTCTGTGTGTCCTTCCTCTCCTTTTCATCTTTTTTTTCCCCATATTTAGTAGCTTTCATTGTGTATTGTATGAAGTGGAGATAGTTCTTAGTTCCACAATGGGGCATTCATTGGTGTGTGTGCATAGCATGCAGGAAATAGGACTCCAAGGATGATACTTGAGCGCCTTTTCAATGCATATTTCAGCGTCTATCCAGTTTCTTTGAATGTCTATTTACGCCCACGTTCATAAATTGATATCATTGGTATTCATGTGGTCCATATCTGTTTACATTTTATGAATACCTGAGACGACAATGTGTGCAGATGACCAAAGAGTAGGAAAAAAAAAATCAATGACAGTTTCCTTTCAGAATTCTGTTAAGGCGTCACGGGTGGAAACAGAGTAGCGAGGAGGGACAGCTTGGAGAAATGAATCGGTTGCTCCTCGATGTCATCATTTCATGAAGACGTCAATTGAAGGAGTCGCGTCATTGACGGGTGTCACAGATCAATCGCCCCGGGGTGGCTGAATCATTGCCATCACAACACGGAGCCGCTAAACGTTTCACGTCGCAAGTGGATTTAGAGTCGAGTCAAATATGATCAACGTCATTTCCCATCACAACTTCAAAGTTGTGCTTCGTTTACGATTCAGCTGCTACGCGCCCATTTTTCAACATCATGAGCTGACCTTTAGTGCTCGTATGCTAACTGGTAAAAAGCCGCTCAGAACGTTTGGATTTGCAGTTATCCGCCGAAAAGGAGCCGTGTTTTTTCTCCTGCGTGAGTTTATAATTGTTTTGCTTTCTGTTTGTTGTGCTGCCTTCATTTGGTCTGATTTGTTTCACCCGCTCTGTCAGATTTCACTCTTGTCCTTCGCCCTGCCCTGCTTGCTCCGCACCGGCTAATCCGGCCCTCGCCTGCCAACGCCTTCTAAACAGCTCTCTCTCATCTGCGCGATTAGGCAGAAAGCTTTCATGTCACCGCTTTCAGTCGCACCTTGTCGTCGTGGTTGTTGGTGAAGTGCTATGATGGCTTTCTGTCGCATTATTCTTTTTTTTTTTTAGGGCACACTTAACTTCCTGCTGCTATATTTGAGTTTCATTTAGCACGTGTCCTCTAAACTTTTTATTTTAGCTTCTTTCTGAGTGCGTAAATTATTCGATGCAAATGTCCCCAATGGCTACAATATAATTCAAAGCAATTAGTTCAAGTGTGTCATCATTTTCCCGTGGATATATTGGAACGCGTTGATGCTAGACTTCTAATTGTTCACTGTTAGATTCAAATGTGTTCAATCGGCGTCCTTACAATATTGCATAATATGCAAAATAAATGAAAAAAAAAATCCCCATTGGCTGTTTTGTTTCTTTGCAGAGGTAGGGCAAGTCATTAAAGCTGGAGATATACTTGTATGCTGCATCCACATTGTGTGCCTGAAGGAAAGAGTCAAAGCCATCTCGAAGGAAGAGAGAGAGTTTCATTAGCATTGCATTACTTTTATCACTGATCTCTGTCCAAAACAAATGGGATGTTTAATTTGCAAATTACAGATGTAGAAGATTTATGCAAGGGTAAACTCATGAATATTTGATATTATTGCAGCTTATGAGCTGATGTTACTTGCTGCGTAAACCAATGGTTCATTTCATTTGCAGACGTTATTTATTTATTTATTCTTTAAGATATAGAAATGTCCTTTTTTTTTTTTTAACTGCATGGAAGCAATTGTGATACATCCCTGCAGTTATTTTGACAAACTTGGCCTTTTTGAGGCTTAGATGTTGCTCTCATGGTGGACGGAAGCAGAGGGTATTTAAAATGAAAACAATTCACACACATACACGCACACACACACACACACACACAAAAGGCACACTCAATCTGCAAGCGCTTTCCCTTTCATCACGCTGACCGCTATTTGCATGGCTTTATCTCCCTGTATCCCTCCGCAATGTGACCATCAATTTTCCAGCTGCACGGCCATGAGCACTCCATCCTGTGGCAGAGTTGACCTTCAGCAGGCTTGTGTTCGCGCGTCTCAGACTGCAAAGCTGCATATTGGGAGGACTGAGATGGCACCACTTGATTGTCAACTGGAAACAAACATTGCACTCTCGTTGCCCTTGGGAGGAGCTATCGGGGATGTGGAAAATCGTTCCCACGATCGGTATTCTGAATAGGAATATCACTTATGTTGGATCACGTGTATCCTACATGTGTCATTCATCTGTTTTTTTTTTTTTCCCGAAGAAATGTTTATCACTCCAGAGGCACATCGCGGCACACATGATGGGCAAAAACGTCTTCGGGCACTAACGCGAGGTGTTCAGAGAATATCAGAGCAGCACAACACTGCCTCCCGCGCCTTTAGACTTCTTGTCTCCTGATGGTTCCCGGGTTCTCTCATGCCTGCCTGCTCCTCTTGTGACCTTTTTGAAGTTATACATGCAAAATGAGATTCTTCCCCTTCAGCAGCATATCATTTGAGATCCTCTTACCCAGACAGCACTTTGCTGCACTCTTCTTCAAATATGCCCATTGAGATATTATACTGTGCATGACCAGCCGGAGTCCTTGTGCACGTGTGCGCGCGTATTGGCTCACTGGCCTTATTTACATACAGGCAACTTGGGATCAATTCCCACTTAGTGAGTGTAAATAGTGTTGATCTCTTGATATGTAGCATGTAAATGTCCAGTTCATGCTATCGGCTGCCTTTCACTCAGGAGCGGTTCTCGGCGGAGGTAACGGGGGCCAGTGCCGCTGTACCACCGAGTTTGGACCACCCCCGAAGGAACTGCTGGAATTATATGATTAAAAAGCGCATTTTCAATCTTGCGTCATTTTGCACCATGACTCGCGAATATTAAAACAGTGGATTGACTTACTGTTTTTTTTTCCCGCGCCGTTTGTGATGACAAATCACCTGCTGTTGGAAACATTGTCAACAGATGGCAAACTTACTCAAGTGTGGGGGGGGGGGGTGCGCGTGACACTCGCGGCAAGCGTAATGGCGCAGGGTCTGCGGTGAGACGCCACGCGAAAGCTTCGTTGCGGCGCCAGCAGATTCATTGATCGCACCAAAGTGGAAAATAAATAAATCAATACAAATTCTGAATGCATATTGCAGAGTCGCCGCCTTGAGAGCACTCCCGTGAGTAAAATGTGAGTGAGTTTTTGCATTTGTGGATAAATGTTGGTGAGAGGATGCCCTCACATCTATTCAGCACGAGTAATTGCCCGAGGGCATCATTTTCAATTTCTCAAGATTATTTTTTTTTCGAAGAAGCTTGCTGCTGGGTGCACCCAAGGTTCCTGGGAAAAAAGTGGAAAACGGTGTGCCTCTCACTTCTGTCCGTTGAGGATGTGACGGGCGTGTACATTGTCGGAATTCTGATCACATGCATCCTGCTGTTCGGATGTGGCAGTTTACTAATCTCTTGCCAAATTCATCAGACGGGGGGGGCGGCTTGATTGAGAGTGAACGAGCTGCCGAGCTTTTTGGATTTTGCGGGACAATCGATCAACAGACTCATGCCACACGTGAACTCAATCACCTGTAGGATGCCATTTTTCAGTTGTTTCACCAAACGCCTCCCGCCAAGGAGCACTTCATCTTTTAGTTGGACGACAACCCCGGCAGACAGCCAAGATATAAAACGAAAATCAATTGCAGACTAAATAGTGTAATTTTGTGCCAAAATGTGCCTCAACAGTATTGAATATGGCAGCGAAATGAATCATTTCACACCGGTGATGGCCTTGGGTAAACACCCTGAAGTAGAATACACTGTACCGGCGTTGTTGGGGCCGCTCGTCTTCTCAGAATTCCTCCTACGTTCCATAAATGAAGGTTGTATGACAGGCATAACCCATAAAAGGCAGCCGGGCTGCAACAGATCGTTTCCGCTGCAATTTTGCACATGAAATTCCGGCAAACGCCTAAGGAAGATGCGCTAGCCCTTTTTGGGTCATGGTCTGATTTGGTGTCAACGTTTTTTCCCGGAGGACGGCGCCGCCATCAGCGTTGAAAAGAATTTGGTCGCAATCAATGGAAGGCTGACATCATCGCCAACAGCTGCGGGGAAACTGTTCACATTATGACGACGGCCTGGGGTGACTCCAGTTCTTCATGATGTGATCTGGTCGACTTTTTTGTTGTTGTTGTTGTTGTTTTTTAACTGCAGGGGGCAAGGAATTATTCAGTCCTTATGGAGTTCGTTTGCACACGTTCTGCACATTCGTACTGCAAGCGCAGTGGGATGCCCTCCCCTTGCTTTGTGTGGTCGTCACAGCGGGCCTTTATAGTCATTCCCTCTTACTTGACTAGTCAAAAGCCCTTCATCCAATTAGTGTTTTTCGCTCAGACTTCTTTTCTTTTTTTTCTCTGAAGTTGCTAAAAAAGTTACACCCCGAGTTGTTTTTGACTCCGAGTGTGGTAGGGTGAAAAAAATAAAAACAAAAACGTTTGTTTGGCCTGAGGCATACGAGTCAAACTTTTCATGATCAATGTCCTGAATTTCAAGACATCCCGGTGAGGTGATGGCAGGCCATGTGGTCAAACAGGCGAGGAGTCCAGAAGCGGGGAAATGAGCAGTGCTGCATGCCAATCGGACCGCAGAAAGCAGGAAACTCATCAGAAGGGTAGATATCAGGAGATCGGGCTGAGAGAGAATGGCAATATATTTTTTCCAACAGAATCCCACGAATGAGGATCACGATGATGATGATTATTTGAAACAAAGAGTATCACTTCACCAGTCCCAAGGCACCACTGGTATGAATCTTTTAAGTGGAGAGGCAATTGGCAGCGCAGAAGCTAGCGAGATTTACTGCTATTCTCCTCCACCGCCAGCCTTTTTTTTTTTTTGGTGCTTCGGGGCTCAGGCAGACAGGAATATTGTCTCTTTTTTTCGAATGGACATTTGGAAAGCAGCGGACGTAGGAGTCAAATGACTTGCTCGTAGAAGAGAAATACGAACGGGACTCCGACAATTTACAACAACCTGACCTGCCAGTCGAGTCAGAAATCGAGTGAATATGTTTCGGCACTTTCCAGTGTTGGTAACGGAATAGGGCAACAATGCAAAACAAAGCTTTGATTTGAAACAAGCCGGAGGTGGAGGACTCCAAAAGCTAATGACTGAGCAGTCTCCCGTGACAAGATGTAAATCCTCTCAGCGGCACAGCAGGTGTCCAATCTGGAGGAAGATAGCAGCGCAGTTCTCAGGTTCAAGTTATTTTCACACACAGCAACTCTCCTTCAGGCAGCACCACGGCGCCGACTAACTACTCATCTATCTTTATCTTCAGCGCTGCGCATACATCGCAGATCGCTAGCTCCCTGCTCCTTTTGAACGCGCGCGGGCCTTTGTGCAGCGAGGAACAGACGAGCTCCCAACGGATTTGATTAGGTCGCGGGAGCCGCCATTTGCATTCACGTGCCCACGGATGAACCCGCTGGTTTTCTTCGACGACGCCCGTGGTTCGGTTTCTCAAGTTCCAATTGTAGTTCTTGTAGGGTGAAATGTCAGCATTTTACTGCGCGGGTAACACGTGGCCAGGTAAACACAGACTCAACTGGCGCGTCGACGTCATCACAGGGTCTGCAGCCAACGACGTTTTCGCCCGTGCTTGGATGAATAATTCCATTCCATTCTTCCTCTATGAGCATAATATTAATCAGTATGCAAACAATTTGATAAACAAATGAGCTGTATAACGCAAGTGATTTCAACAAATATGCCCCTGAGCCGTGTTCAAAATAAATATTTACATGTTTAAACTCTACATTAAAAAAAAGGAGACAATGCCAATCCACGTTTTTGAAAATTCAACCACCGACCCCCCTCCTTCCACCCATCCTTCGCCGTGACATTTGTAGCTATAAAATCGAGCGAACCAAATGCACCGCCACGCCGTACCGAGCTACAGCAATGGTTTAATTAACATTTTAATTAGCGCAAAACATTGTTAACTGGAGGCCATTCTGGGAGCCATGTCTGCAACAGACTCATTACATTCTGTCATAGCCTCTCCCCAGATGCTCTCCAGAGGGCTACCTGCAAAAAAATGTCACTCTCCAGAGTAATGAGGAGACGTGAAGGATTTTATTACGACGCTTCTTGGCACACTTGGTCGAAAGTTCCTGGGTGGGCATTCGTATTTTGGAAAAAAATAGAATCGATTTAAGATCCAAAAATGAGTCTCAACAACACTTTCTTGCTTGGAATGCAAACTGACAAATACAGGAGAGGGCTGTAGTGAAGGAGAGTTTTTGTGCTTGGGTGGCTCCTCAAATGTAAATTATCCCGTGAGGAAAATGATTTCCGCAAACCCAACGGTGGCGGTTTGGTTTCCAGTCTACGACTTTGGAAGAGGCTACTTTGCCATCTTCGCTCTATAAATTATTTATGACAACCATTTATTCTCGTCGCTGACAAGTTCCGCTGGATTCATTTCTTTGGGATTGTTTTATTAAAGGGGAAAAGTAAAAGTAGTCCTTTGCGTATATATAGTGACACAACCCGAAACATGCTACGTTTTTGTCAGCTTCGCGATAGTTGAACCTTGGTGCCTCTTATTAAAAACATGATGAAATTGTCTATTGCTATTCATCATGATTTTGTGCATCTGGGGCGGATTTTTTTTTTTTTTTTTTTTTTGTAACGTCTCCAGCAGTTATCGCCCAAAGATCAATGCCAACAATGGAACGTGTCTTGTGTAGTGCCATGATAGAAGCGTCGCTTTCGATTCCATTTTTAGCATTTATTCTCTTCAGCATGAACTACCCGTCCTTCATTTTATCCCAAAAATGGCAATTTTAAGATTCAACCGAGCATATACTTAGGAAGTTGGGGCGGGGTGGGCAGGCAGGGAGTGTCTTCGCTCGTCAAAGTAGACGTCGCTGGAGTCGCATTACCAAGCCCGGTCGGTATGTTACGTTACACATGGAACAAAAGTGTCGCTCAAACGCTTTGACTGAGAAAGGACAGCGAAATGTCAGGAGTAAGCTTAGCACAACCTTAATAAGCCATGAATCCATTTCCCTGAGGATAGTGGCATTTCAGATGCGTCCCCAACTTCGCTTTGGTTATGAAACAGAACAGGAGAGCCCAAAAGCTTCCACATCCGCAGACGCTGTTCATCTTTTCGAACATAAAATATTGAGCCCAAGAGTTGAAAGATATTCTCAAGGTAGAACAGACACGGTTGCCTTGAAGCAGTTCATTAGCCGAATGCACTCAAAAACCTCAATTACAAAAAAAAATAGTAATCATGATTGAGCAAGCGAATGTGCAATTTTGCTGCAAAATTCACATAAAAAAAATGCAAATTCATTTCGACAGAGCGACAATGGAACAGGCTCGATGTTTACGTTTGACGTATTGTATGTCGCGTTTAAATGACAAGCCCCAAACGTTTTCCGGCCGTTTTTCCTTTTGAGCCGGCCTTCACAAAGGCGGCCCATCGATTGTCATTTACCGCCTCGCGCGTGCCAGCGGGCACTCTGCCGATTGCGGAACATCCCGCTCGCCACGTTATTCATTTATTTATTTGTGCTCGCTGTTCAACTTTGACAGATCTGCGCTCCGAATGCGAACGCCGTCTGTCTTTGTTGTTTGAACAGGAACAAAATCAAGTCAAAGGAAGTTACGGGCACATGAGCGTACACGTGTCAGAGCTTGTATAAATGATGAAGCGGTCAATTTCATCCAGCGCCGAATGCATCTCTCTCGTCTGGATGGATCTTTCTTTGCGCAGTGGTGTTATAACAAGGAGACCACGTACACCCTCAAAACTGTTACCACATAGTTGAGAACGTTTCATTGTCCAAAGTCTCTCGGTACGCTGACGCATTCAGAGTTCCCGTCATTGTCCATAAAAACATGGATGAGAATGTTTCGTTTATTGCGCTATTGTTTGCCGCTCACTTTGGTTGATTGTTCTGAGTCGGGTTTTGGGGTCCCAAGTTGAGTCGGTGTGCCACCATAGACCAGATCCGTAAAATCACCGGCCAACCTTTATGGCTTCACCTAATTCATTGTGTGAGAAATGTGTTTCGAAAGTTGACAGAGTCGCCAAACTCGCACGTGAGCCAGGCTGCCAGCAGGAATCCGGACCCGCCCCCAGAGAGGAAACCGAGCACGCATCACTGATGCGGACATGTTTTTTGTTTTTGTAAATTTTAAAAGTATTTGTGAGTTCTCCTTCATTTATCTTGAAGTTTTTTTCCACATTTTGGCACCCAACATGTTTTGCATTGATCGTCCTGCTTTCCTTATGTTGTTAACGGTCTTTTGTATGTCTCTCTTCTGGCTCTTTATTTTCCTGGCCGCGCATAGAATGGCGGTTTTCATTTCCCATCCAGGATACATTATGTGGAAAATGGGTCATCAAGGCCCATTGGATTAGCCAGACCACAGCCAGCTCATCAGGTCCGTTTCAATCATTGCCATCTGGCAGCTTCCGTGTCCAGACTCTGAGACACTTATTTCAAACGTTGGACAATCATTGCCATTTTTACAGTCTTTGCATTCAACCCATAACCCAAATGCAATCCGACTCAAGTCTACAGTATTCCGCCTCAAAAGACTGAGCCTTAAAAAAATGAAATGCGATCACGGCAGAGTACCAGAAATTACCCACCCCCAAATTCCCGGTGAAAAATTGGCCTCAGCGGTTGAACTGTAATGGAGCATCACGTCGGTGTTGACCAGCGTCAAAGCATTACCTTAAAAGCAGGAAACTCCAGCATGAGCGCACTAAAACGCAGCGCTGTAAAGGAACTGCAGAGGCCGATGAGGAAAACAAATCCAGCTTAATAGAATGTCCATTATCAGAATTTTTTCAATGTCACGCCAGTCAGAGATAAGTGATGTACAGACAATAATCCGGATTGCTGAATTTAGCCGCTATAGCGAGCCGCTCGTCAACAGTTTGGTGCAATTGTCACTTCAAATGTCGATTTGAGACAATGGATTTACATTCGGAATTTACGTTTAACTTTGCACTTGTAGAAGAGTTTATTTGACAGAAGGAGCTGTCGGGGAACCGCGTTTGAGGATGCGGATAAAACAAAACAACATGACGTTACAACTTGATTTGTTGCGGGACAAAACTTGAACTTTCAAAACAACAAAGCCGTCAGAACGCCACACTTTTGGTTCCGCCGGTTTGTCGCGGATGATCGTCTTCGTACTGACCAAAGCGGCATTGACAAGTGTGAATAAAACCTGACTCGGGGACCGTCTTTTTCCTTTTAACTCTTTGTGTGACAACAGCACACCCTGCACATCTGCATTATACGTTATGCAAACACACATAGAGTGCACTTTACAAATGCCCAGCGCGGAGGAGAAGAAATAATCGAGATCTGGACTTTGTGAGCCTCATCACTGGCCCGACGTGTCCTCTGCGGTTGTCAAGTCAGTTGCCGCTTCAAGGATTCAGTCTGCGGGGTGCAACGAGGACTGCCACACTGCACGGGAAGAAATGCACCGCAAAAATGTCGATAATTCCTTAACACTGCGGTATTTGGGAAAAAAAATGTTTTGAAGACGCTTGAGAACGCTTTTAAATATGTCTCCTTCAGGGCCGAGTGAGAGAGCCAATGATCGTGGCTCACCCCATGAAGAAGTTGTAGCCTTGAGTAGTGGTTAACTTATTATTACTATTAAAGATTATTATTCTGAGCCTTTCACTTGGGACTCGAGTGCAAATTGGAACATAGATTAGAAGCATTCTAAGAATGAATAAAGAACAGAGAATGGCATCATCATATTCAACAACCACTCAGCTCATAACTGGCGTACATCAAGTCTGCGCAAGCTAGCACGGGCACAACGTGCGAATGTTAGCCTCAACCGCTTGCGTGCCGCCAAGGCTAATGTCTTCATTTCGATGAAAATGAGATTAGTTGTGAGATATCACAAAGCCTGCTTTTTTTTTTTTTTAATTAGATACGGTCTGCACGAAATCTAACCACTACATTTACCATGTCCAATTTAATGCAAAGTTAAATTATTCAGAATAGACGCAATTTTCTTGTACAAAATTTATGATCCAGTGCGCTAATTACAAGTTCACTCGCTGTGTGATTCAGTGCGATTCATTAGTCACATTTTTGAGTCAGTGACGGTGTAGCGGTGCGTTCACTTGACTTTGGTGCGGGCGGCGTGGCTTCTGCCCCCACTCGGCGGCGATGTGAGCGCGAGAGTGAATGGCTGGGAACACTGGGTGTATTTTTCTCACCGGACCTCTTTCTGTGTTTGAAGGATGTGCCAGCGCGGAGGAGAAGAAATAATCGAGATCTGGACTTTGTGAGCCTCATCACTGGCCCGACGTGTCCTCTGCGGTTGTCAAGTCAGTTGCCGCTTCAAGGATTCAGTCTGCGGGGTGCAACGAGGACTGCCACACTGCACGGGAAGAAATGCACCGCAAAAATGTCGATAATTCCTTAACACTGCGGTATTTGGGAAAAAAAATGTTTTGAAGACGCTTGAGAACGCTTTTAAATATGTCTCCTTCAGGGCCGAGTGAGAGAGCCAATGATCGTGGCTCACCCCATGAAGAAGTTGTAGCCTTGAGTAGTGGTTAACTTATTATTACTATTAAAGATTATTATTCTGAGCCTTTCACTTGGGACTCGAGTGCAAATTGGAACATAGATTAGAAGCATTCTAAGAATGAATAAAGAACAGAGAATGGCATCATCATATTCAACAACCACTCAGCTCATAACTGGCGTACATCAAGTCTGCGCAAGCTAGCACGGGCACAACGTGCGAATGTTAGCCTCAACCGCTTGCGTGCCGCCAAGGCTAATGTCTTCATTTCGATGAAAATGAGATTAGTTGTGAGATATCACAAAGCCTGCTTTTTTTTTTTTTAATTAGATACGGTCTGCACGAAATCTAACCACTACATTTACCATGTCCAATTTAATGCAAAGTTAAATTATTCAGAATAGACGCAATTTTCTTGTACAAAATTTATGATCCAGTGCGCTAATTACAAGTTCACTCGCTGTGTGATTCAGTGCGATTCATTAGTCACATTTTTGAGTCAGTGACGGTGTAGCGGTGCGTTCACTTGACTTTGGTGCGGGCGGCGTGGCTTCTGCCCCCACTCGGCGGCGATGTGAGCGCGAGAGTGAATGGCTGGGAACACTGGGTGTATTTTTCTCACCGGACCTCTTTCTGTGTTTGAAGGATGTGATTTTTGACTGCTGGGCTATTTATGTGAAGTCTGTCCTATTTTCTCCATGTAAACGAGGTTGCTCAAAGCGGCGGTGGTGAGGAAGGGTGCTACCTGACCGATGAATCAGTTGTATAAATAGCAACCTATCAGCCTAACAAGGGGAAAAAAAAAGTCATGCTGCCTCGGGTGCCTGTCAAACCATCTGGTAAAATGAAGCAATACAAGTGACAGGAGCAGTCAGCGCAAGCCACAAGCCATTACTTGCTGTATTTAGATGTCTTTTATTCCCTGAAACGGAAGGACACGAAACGTTCATTAAGAGGGAAACGGAGATGATTGTTTAAGTGGATAGATTCTAGACACTTCAACTCAAATTTGGGACAGGGAATGAAATGCTTCAGTCTTGACTATTCCGGCTCTATCCAGATTGTGTTCTTCTCTTCAGATACCAAACACGAATGTCGTCTGTGCATGTCGAGGCAAGCTTTCCTCCACCCTTGCACCAATTAAAATTGTAGGTTTCTTTGTGTCTGATCCAACGTTGTCTGACACCCATTTTGGTGCCACTATTCCCATCCCGCTTTTCAGATCCTATCAGGCTCCATAAGATAAGAGACGGGCGTCGTATTGAGTCAATATAAACAGAAACTTAGTTCATTATCTCTCAATATTTGTCACTTGCCTTATCTGCACGGTATAATTTTCTACATGCCCCTGTTCTCCTTCATGGACGGTTAAAATATAAGGAGCCAAATTACAAATACGAGACAAGAGTGGCAATTGAAGCCGGACTGTGATTGAAACGGAATGTGAGAAACGTCTGCTGTTGGTATTTTCTTCATTGCCGGCAGAAGTGCAACATGCACTGGATATTAAATTATGATTGTATTTTATTTTTTATTTTTTGGGAAGGGTGAGGGGGTTCTTCATTATCTGCTGCCTGGTACCAAATGAGCCAGAGCACGGTTGAGGGTCTCTGATTTACAATGTACCTTGACACCAAATAATTAAGGAGTGATTAAATTCCGACGAGTAAAATGAAGTGTCCCCTGCGCCGGCACCGGTCCTGTCTCCGTTTCCTCAAAGAGCAAAATAGAACTCTCACTCCCTTTTAGAGATGAATGGCTTTGGATGTTTATCACACCCAACACACAATTAGAGAAGCAACCCTCGCTATTAGCCTGGAGCAATTCCACTGCATTGACACATAACGGTACAAAAGAGACCCTACAGACCAAATTTCATTAGCGGCATTTCCCCTTAGAGCGCTTTCTATGTGTCATAATTACTGAAAGATTTAGTGAGGCGGACGTAAAAGGGCGCCGAAAATGAAATTGATGTTCAAACAAGAGAGCAGCTGTCAGGAGCAGCGACCTGGGGTGCGTTTCACAGAGGAAGCTCGGAAATCGCCGGGGCCTCCATTGATGAAGGTCTCACCGCAGCGGGCGTGTCTCAAACTTCAGTGCTTTTAGTTTGGGTTCAGAGAGCTAAGAACTGTCCGCTCTCATTAGTAAACGAGTACTTTATAGTCAGAAGACGGTGTGTATGTGTCCGACTCCCTTTGAAGTTTAGTGGATTGGCGCCAATCTATGCCGAAAATTCGACAGAATCCAAATTGGCGGCGAGACTTGACTGGGCGAAGCCACTTCACATACAAAAATTTTGAGCGCAACAAATTTGGGGCATTTTGAAAAGAGACGCGGATTGACTTTGACACCGCGTTAGCTTCGTGTGGTGTTCGAAAAGGAAGGCATGATCATGCCGCTTCTCTTTTGAGTGCAGACGCACTGAAATCTCCCACAACGTTGCCATTTTTAACTGAATATCAACTGCTGTGGCCTTATAATTAAAGAAATACAGGGTAAAAAAAAAAAATCTTGACTTCCTCTGGCGATGTTGAGCATTTGAGGCTCTCATCGTTGAGATGAGTAGAAATGGGCGTTTTGATGGGCCGCGATGTTCGCAGACGACCTTCAGCCACAGTGGGGAGCGGACGGAGGAATATTTTAGAAAAGTGGAAGCGTGTGCTTAGAATGAGCGAAGGAAATGAATGAAGAGCTGGTGGCGGAAATGAAGATGCTGAGGTTCTCTCAAAGAGTGGACCAGGTGGGACAGGATTCAAAATGAGATCATCAGATCAAACCAAACCAAATTGGTGGACGGGTGATGAGGATGGAGCATGCCAAGCAGGACAGTGAGAGAAAGACTTAAGAAAATGTTGATAGATGGAGAGAGGGAAGGCGCGAGGGAAGTTGGCGGAAAAAAGGAGCATGCAGAAAATAGACTTTAATGGAAAAAGATGACGCGCTGTGTGATCACGAGCGGATCGGAAACAGAGAAGAAAGCCACACGGAACCTCACAGCGGCAATCACTCGTTTGGACCATATCTGCTGCCTTTCTTCTTCTTATTTGTGGTTTAAAGCTGACCCATTCAACGTGCCGGTCATTCAGAATGCCGAATCTGTAAAATTAAGACTGACAGCCTGGTCACTCTCTGGCGCAGCAAGTCAGCAAGTTCACTTTGTGCAACATCATCCTCTTAGCTACAGTTAAAAAAAAAAAAAAACCATCTCCCTAAATCTCCGACCGGAGCACAAAACAGCCCGTAATTCCTTTCAGTGCTTTCATGATGCCAGATCATTAGGCAGCGGCACCATCCTGCACACTCGCTTGTCATCCTGGCTTAGCCGTCTTTGAAATTGAAACAAAGCCGGCACGTCTGGAAGCTTCCGGCGACGAGCAAAGTCCTTCGTGATCCAGCTGTGTCGGGCAAAGGCCGGCCGATCAAGGAGCGGGATGTTGCGCTGGATGTTTCGGTCGCAGCCTTGTGGCCGTCCAGCGACCATCCCGCCGAACGCAATCCGTCTCGACCGCCTTGAACGCAAAGCGTTCATCGGTGAATGAAACTACATTGCATTTCTGAGCCGGTGGCAAACGTATCTCTTTGTGATTAGTCACGGGTGACTGAAATCCAGCTTTCTGCACGCTTGCAAGCTTCGGCTTGATCCTGCATCCAGAGGTTCTTGGGACTCGAGCAGCTGAAAATACCTGCTTGCTGCTGATCAGTAGCTTTTTTTTTTTTTTTTTTTTTTTAAGAGCGGCTCATTTAATGTGTGCATACATTTGCCTGACAGAAAATGTTTTTAATACGCTTTATCTGTACAAACCCGTGTGCTCTCTGAGTCAAAACACACTTGATTTTTTTTCTTTTGAAGTGTTTTTTTTTTTTTAAATAATGGGCAACATCCTCCCTCTGAAACCAAACCTGTGTAAAAATCAGCAATTTAAACAGGCCCAATGAAAACCTAAGTTTTGTTCACGTGAAAAATACACACAAAGGCCAATCTAGAAAGCGGTTCAAGAAAATGTTTCATTGGTTAACACCAAGCGAATTTGTTTTTTTTTTCCAAGGCTTAACTGCCTGATCTGTCCCCCGTTATTGCACAGTTTGGTGGTTTTGACTCCCACTCCTCTTCCTCCATCTCTGTCTTCCGCCTCCTCCTTCACTACTGACTCCAGAGTTACTCTTCGCCACAAAAAAAAAAAAAACGTCCTGCTGATAGCCATGCGGTAAAATTGGAATTTTGAGCAGTCGCAGCGGATGCTTTTGGAAGTTGACTGCCTGCGATGGAGGCCCAGAGGTGTGCATATGCCAGACAGGTGAAAGATGACGGGCAGTGTGTCCATTTTTTATTCAGGGCACCGCTCGGCTTGCTTGGCCGAGCCGAACAGCGGGTACGGACACAGTGGCACGTCACCTAAATTAATAGTTCATCCTCTCACAACTTGGCAGACTCAAGAATTATGGTGGGAGTGGTGCGGTCGGACAGGCAGAAAACGCAGCTAACAGCGGGGTGGCAGGATGTTTGATGAGGGGAATCAAAGCGGAGGCCAGGAGGTTAAAATGGATGGATTTAGCGGCATTATCGCAAAGGCTGCCACACCAGCCAACGTTTCCGCCTTTTCGCCACCCAGCCGCTTGCTCCATATTTTATGACGTTCCTTAAATGATGAATGCGTCACCTTTTGGGATTGAAGATCTTGAAAAGAAAAGGCTCTTTGCACTTCATTTAAGTAGTTGGGTTTTTTTTGGGGGGGGCAAAGTGAGGTCAGACATCATTTGTTCTGATTCTGATGACTGATGTGTCCATGGCTCAGGATGGAAGATTTTTTTTTTTTTTTGGTTTGAGTCAAAGGACTATTAGTGATACAATGAGGCCGAAGGTAATTTCCTCCTGTTCAGATTTTTTTTTTTTAACAATTGTTCCATAGAAAATAGTAAAAAATGAAATAATCTACCGCGAGGTCAAGCGATGTCTGTCTCAAAGTTGTCCGTATTAACTGAAAAGACTTTTTTTTTCAGACAGATGCTCACATTTTTTGCTGTCATTTCAGGAATAATAAAAAAAAAAAAGTGAACCATTGCCAATATGAAAAGCTAAAAGTAATTATAATTATGCAAAACTTCAGAGACAGCCATATTTGTAACAAAAAAAGGCTGTGAGCCATTGACGAGCCTGAAACTGTTTTGTGATTTGTGAGATGACTCACCTCACTTTTCTCTTTAAAATCAAAAACACGGTAAAATAGTTGAAGATTGAAAAATAAAAATAATCCAAATCTTGCCCATGTGTCTTTTTGGTCATGACCTTGCTGCTCTGCGCGGTTGCATTTTTTTTTCAGTTGGCCAGTACGCCGATTCCGGGGACCTGATTTAATTTTGCAGCTGCCCTCAATTTATACGGCGATGAAGAGTCGCGAATTTGGGGAAGGCATGAAAATCCAAGCCGCCGAATTTAACGGAGGAGCAAGATAATCTGCGTCGGCTTGGAGAAAACCGACAAACTGCGCACAGAAAGAAACACGGACAGTACTCAAAATGGCCACTTTGTTTGGCGTCGTATGCATTTTGTCCAATGAGACATTCGATAATTCTGACTGCGGTGGCACTCAGTTGAGCGTAAACCTCTTGCTGAGGTCCACCTTTGGTACCCTTTGGTTCAATCAATAAACCATCCATAAGGGCTTAATCCAAATGTAAAAATCGTTGGATGATTCAGAAAGCTATTAAAGAACAACTGCAACAGCAATTATGGAACAATGTGATCGATTTCTGGACATGATATGTTTCAAATCCAGACTCGTTGCTACTGGTCGGCCGCTGTTGTGGAAACTAACCCGTATTTTTTTTTCATTCAAACCTTCAAACTACGCAGCTTCAATGGCTAAACGCTTTCAGCCGATGACGCGATGAAGGATTCATTGCACTCCTCCAATAAAGCAGCGTTTTGAATCAAATAAATACGATTGTTGAAGTGTTATGGGAATTTTTTTAATCAGGACCACGGGCATGAACGCTTCGTAGATGGGAGAAGGGGGGGGGGGGAGAGAAGAACCTAATGAAGCGTTACAAATGCCCCTGATAACATCAAGGTACGCCTTTTGTTTGGTTTATTTGAAGGTGAAGGGAACAGAGAGATGCCTCCAGTGCGCCATCAGTGTGAGAGCTCGGCATCTGGGCTGCCTCTGATTCTTGTTGTCACATCTCATTTCGACTGTCTTGAATGCGAAGGTGGTGGTAATCACCAGCAGCCGAACGCTACGTGCCGTCCCGGCGCATTTGTATTCACCGACGGCTCTCAACGTTTTCGGCTGACCTATTTCAAAAACATTAGCAAGCGGGTAACGGCTGCAACAATAAACACCGGGCCTTCACATTTGGTTCATCGCGTTCTATGGCAGTGAAGCACGGTCGAAATTTGTAACGACGTCATTGGTAGTGGTGAGCGAAAAAAAAAAAAAAGGAAAAAAATGGTGTAACCTTTTTCCAAACCAGTTCACTGTGATCTACCGCATCAAAGACTGCACTTTAAATCCGACAGCACACCAGAAATAGAGCCTTGACGACCATCAGTAGCCATCATTTTGTCATTTGCGGCTCTGACAAGAGCGGCTTCAATGGGTAGAGCCTGATGGAATTGTCAGAGGCGGCATTTTTCCCTTTTGTATGCCTCACCTGTTATTGAGTTTTTTTCCTCCCTTTTCCCGGCATTTGTTTCTCTTGTCTGTAAACAAGATACAGTAGCTCCAAAAGTTCTGTAAAGATGTCAGTGAAGCAGAGATGGCGCCGGGTAAAAGTTTGGGCTGAGGGAGACCTGACATTTTATTGGAACTCCAAATGTAAAATTAATGTCAGCACATGTGAAGCACCAATTTCAAAACACTACTTTTGAAATGGAGGCCAGGGAGTGGGGGGAGGGGGGGGTGTCACTCAATGCACCAAAGTAGCCGAGCGTCGTCGAAGCAGGCAGGGTTGTTAAGAGACCGCTACCCGGATAACGCAGGTCACCTATTGTGAGATGATGGATGCGGAGCACCGGGGCAGCAGCCCTTAGGCTCCGTCTCAATAATAGCTGTGAAAATGCATCCCATGTTCACACCCGGGCCACCAAGATCACAGATGTCAAAGTGACACCAACTGAAGTCTTTTTTTTTTTTTTTTACCCTTAGTTTGCCTTGCTCTTGTTTTCCGGACTTGCGATGTCAAATATATCACATCGTCTCATTTTATAGGCTGTGCATTGACCGTGAAAGGGTTCAATTATCTTGTTCAAGAAATGATTCTTACTGTTCCAAAATCAAAATCTTTTTCCATCAAAAACTGAAGGGGAGGCGTTGAGAAGCTAAACTTCGTTTCATGTGGTGCCTCGTCGCAGGAGGGACAAGGATTGTTGCTTACCTTAATCTTACAAGAATTACAAATCATTTCAATTGCGTCAGTCAGAAAGCTTTTTGAAAAAATCTTTTTGGGAGTGAACTTCAGATTCATGAGCAAGAGTCTCCCGATGCTCCAATCTAGGAATCAGCCTTGCTGGGATCCTGATTAAGGTCAGGTAAAAAAATCATGTTCATGCCACGTCCACATTACTCGACTCACAAAAAGTCTTTTTCAACTCTCCGATGTTCCAGTCATGTTTGCACCACTCCTCTTACCAGAAGCGTCATGGCAAAATTCACAACAGATCCTTGCCCCTTGACACTCTGATTGTGGTCTGCCCTGTGTGACCAAAACACAAGTCCAGAGTACTTGTGAGTTCTCGTACTTCAACAAGAAGAGCGGAGAGTACTGTCACCCGGGGACCGAATCGTTCTTCTCGGACACTTCGATGGCCCTGTTAGCAAATTGTGGTCCGGAAGGGGCGTGATTAGGAGCCACAGTCTCCCTGATTTAAACTCGAGTGCTGTTACACCAACGCGCGAACCGCCGTTGTTCAAGTTCAGGGTTGTCCTTCAGTGGGCGGGTGTATGAACAGCCTCCTCGATTTGAATGTGAGTGGTGTTATGTCATCAGGCCTTTGTGCTTTCCGTATAAGATTCTCCTTCTTTCTGAGGTGCGTTGAGTTGATTTGTCCTGATAACGGTGACGTGACACTAAATAAAACATCAGACTAAATGTCGTTTTTTTTTTTTTTTTTTGTCTGAAAGTGGGTCCCCCCCCTGACGCCAAGAAGTGCTTTCCAAAGCAAGTCTTTTCTTGACTGCTTTGCCACTTTTCAACACTCCCGCCTCAGAGGACTTCATGTTGAGACTTGATGGTGGGACAGAATCTTAATGCGGGCGGCTCTCTGTGCGGAGATCGTCAAAGCAGACCACACAGAAATAAGGACACCAAAGTCGTTCAATGCCTTATATGTGTGCGGTCTGTCACAGATTCACTTTGCGATTCAAAAAAAAATCCTTATATGTGTACCCCGCCTTAGATGTATGTTTATTTAAACGATTCAGGTATTACTTTTCTTTTTTTTATCCCCCCCCCCCAGTGGAAAGTCATACAAACAAACCACCCGCTGCCATAGCGTGATTTTAACATCACTCACATGGCGCCTTGAGGTGATGAAGTGCAAACATGTATAATGCAAGTGCAGGCTGGTTGTATTCCAGGCTTCTTGAAAGTCGACAGGATGCGTTGAAGCCAAAATGTCAAATGGACCGGCTAGCATGAGCATCTCGTAGCACAACAGCTGGAAGCAGAATAATTTAAGTTGACGGTCCCGAGACAGCAGGCGCCCCATGATTAACTTCCCTCGGTCTGTTTTGTTTGGGCTAATGGATGTCGAGTCAAATTCAAGCGGCAAGAGACTGATGTGTTGTCATTTCAAGAATACAGAGTGCAACTCGTACTAAGTGCACAGATGTCAGGGCTCAGCTTCAGCGAGCAGCGTTACCTGAGCAACTGTGAGATTATTTTCATTGGACAGAAAGTCAATTGACCCGAAATGCCTTTTGGCATGAATGAATGTCATTTTTTTCAACTTTTTATCATTAAAAAAAAAAAAAAAAAAAGGATTTACAAATTTGTTTTATGCACCAAAACTACATTTCTCACTGATAAAATACACCTGTAAAATTACTGTTTTTTTTTTCTTGCGGTCAACTACTATTTGTAATATATTGATATACGTTTTTTTTTTTTTTTTTTTTTTTTTAGCAAACGTAATCAACTCAAATGAAAACAAACACTTGGAAAAATGCCTGAGTTCATGTCATGAGTTGAACTGTGTCACCTACTACATCTGGAAAAAAAAAAGGTTGCGGAAAGAGGTTTTAAAAAAAAAGGGCAGAACATTTTTTTTTTGTTCTATTACTGTAATTTGTATTTACACTCTTCTGTAAAACCAGCCTATGCAAGCTAAAGCGAGCGGACTTTATTGACCCGTTCATGTGAAAAGCGGGTTTTGTGTCTGTACATCAACAGAGGACGCTGAGATCTTTCCAGCATAAAAGCGCAAGTAAATGTCAATTGTGGCTAGAGGGTGAACAGAGCTCATACAGGACTCAAACTTTGCTTTGAGTCTTCTTTACAAAAATCGATTCTATTTTTCCCCCCCTGCTTATCTAAACAATGCAAGAACTCAACATCCATCCAATGTTTTGGTTTCACGGTCATGAAACGCGGAATTCAAAACGGCGCTATTTTGTCACTGAATGCAACTGATCTTTTTCGGGTTGACTCAATTGACCATCGGAACAATGACTTGTTTGCCAACTCCACCCATGCATAGGCAACACTTTGAAAAAGAAAACCGCTATCAGCACCTTCATTTTTGAAGAATGCTTTCCAAGCCTAAGGCTCCCTGTCAGTTTTACAAATCTCCCAAGAAGTCAAGAGGAATTGACCCCTGCGTTGCACTTTGACACCTATTTGCAAAGCCATTCCATTCTCAGATTCAAAGCTATTGCCGCTATTGATTGCTCAAGCTCAATGAGGTTTAAAGGGCAAGATTTGTCGCCATCGAGGGGGACTCGATTTCAACATCCAGCACACGTCCAGGTGGCGAAAGGACCATAACAAGTGTTCATGGCAAGAACTGAATGATGCTTGTTACACTTCCTTTTATGTTCAACGCCCGTCCACGCTGCCGCATACACAACATGAATTATGCAAAGCTTGCTCATCAAGTCATCCTGCACTAATGAGGACGGAATCTTACGAAGGTGTGAGTAGCGTCGAGAGTTTGATTTTTTTCGTCAGTTTCTTGTGCCACGAACGCCCCGCACAGACACACCAGCCTGAATTCCAAAGTGGCGATTGGTCATTACACAAATGAGCGCAATCTTGCGCAGATAAGTGCAGTCTCACACGGACCACAGACTCTTCTATTTGGGTCAAGAGCTCCTGCTGGTGTCTAATAATGACTGATGGCTACGAAAGAAAGCATGGAAAGGAAAGGAAAGCACTGCACACACACACACACACACACACACACACACACACACAAAACTGAATCCCGAGGTGGATGAACAGAATATGGAAAAATTTTTCTTCAATGGATTCTCATTCAGCTTACTAAATATATCCTGTATTGTATTTAGAGAATAGATAGATAGATAGATAGAAAGATAGAAAGATAGATAGATAGATAGATAGATAGATAGATAGATAGAGAGATATTAATATAGCCTAATCAGATTTTTAGGGACAAATCAAGCCATCTCCGATTCAAATTTGCTGTTGACTGCTGCAATGAGGGGAACGTTTGCATTAGCTTAGCTTGAGCAGTTTCGCTAATTGATTGTGTGCGATGTGCACTCGGTCACCGGACGCGTCGACCATCTGCGTGTTAACCCCAACAGGACTGCCCGCTGACTCATCATCAACCGCTTCTCGCTTCTTAAATTTGTGCTAAGTGAGTTTGTGTTCGATATGAATTCCGAGGATACCGAAGACCACATCTCGAAGCCTTGGTGAATCAGTCTTCCAGATGAGCCACGTGAGATGCTATTGCACAGATGAAGGAGTCGGATGCTTTTACGCACCCCTCCGTCTGAGGGCCTGTTTGCGCCGTCAACTTGATTACCGTTCATTTCTTTTGGAGTGAGACGAAATCCCCGAGCTCTCGACTGAAGCAACTGACGGCCCGTCGAGTGCAAACTTTTGGCTGAGCGGACTTAATTGGATGACGATCCACTTTTTGCATTGGGCGGGACACAAAAAAAAAGCGATATATCAATATTGCAAATCGGCACCAGATGTTAAACGCAGCTGCCCTCTTATTTCTTCAGAAAACACCCTCGACAAACAAGGCAGGGTGCGGATACCATCGCGGACAAAAAAAAAAAAAAAGTGAAGTGCTTTCTGGATGTTTTTCCAGGTGCTCCTTATTAATCGTATCAGTAATGGTGATGTTTATCAGTCTGTCTTGTGATGACGAGATTATTGCAGCGCGTGCCAGATGCAATTATATTTGTTTGTGTCATCTACTTTGCATTCTCTGTGTACAATTCCATCAATTAGCGCCACGGTGGATATTAGGAACACAATATTGAGAGATTGCGGGCGGGGAGAAATCCTTTGAGAAGAGGAGATGATTTCGGGTGCAAGGGAGCGGAGACAGGAATCGGGGAGGGTGTAAAGAAGCAAAAGTGAACAAATGATCATGGCTGCGGTTGCAAATACAGATGGTTATGAAGCACGAGCAGATGGCATGTCAGATTGATTATTGTTGCCAGTCTTGCGTGATAGATGCGACGTGAACGCGCGGCTCTCTCCTCGTTTCGGATGACGCACGGTGATCGAGACACGTCGGCGCGCGGCGTCCATCCCGTTGTCCATTTAGCCCCCCGCGCTCACCCGCGCGCCCAACCCATCCATCGCCGACAAGCGGCGAATGCCCGTGCATACGCATTGTCTCCCGCTTGTGATTTTGCATCGGATGGGTTGGAATATCCCGGCAGGGGATATCGATGTTATCGTATCGGGGCTTTATGACGTTTTGACCGTCATGGAAACAATTGAATTTCACATCCCATTGTGGAAAACCGAACACGATCGTCGTGAAAGAATATTCTCGCTGTCTGAGAATATCTCACAATTAATGAATTTTCACTCCCACGGCATTTCAGCCCATCAGGGAAGAAAAGCATCCCATGGCTCCATCGCAGTCTCTGGGTGGGGTGAAACATGAAAAGCCAAATGACATCTGACAATGTTTGATGTAAGCTGTCCCGCATGTATGTGCAGCGTTCTGAGGATGCTGTCGATTTTCATATCTATTTATTTCCGCTGAAGAGCAGTGCATGAATCACAGAGACATCTTTACAGAGTGCAAATTGGAGTCCCTGATGGGGGGACTCGCACCTCATTAAGAGGTGCTGCTCGCTGCGATGACTCACCGTTATTTCAGGTTCTGACCACCGGGTTACAATCTGAAATAGCTCCACTCACAGTTGGAGGCTATTTTCAGTTTTTCCTTATTTCGAAAGACAAATGCACCTGTGGTAAAGAAAGGGCGGATTTTGGACAAGAGCGCGTTGTTGCCCTTTGCAAATCGGAACCAGCGATATTCGTCCCCCCCGAAAAAAATGTTGCATCGGTATCAAAATAATTCTTGATTTATTGCAAGGCTTAGTTCAGGTATTATGCAGAAATGTTGCCAGCTTGGATGAGACAGATGGCTGGCATGTCTTCTGCAAATTTAAGCAGTTTGAGAGAGGACATATGCTTGAGTGCAATATCGCTGCAGATGAGGAGAGTCGCCGCTTCCTAATTGGTTGTTTTCTGTCCGCCAGGAAGCCAGAAAGTGTCACCGATCTCTTTGGATGGTTGTTTTTTCAAAAAAATATTATATTTAGTTTTAATGCAGCCCGGTGATCCAGTGCTTAGCACGTCGACCTCACAGTGCAGAGGTAACGGGTTCAATTCCAGCTCCTGCCTCCCTGTGTGGAGTTTGTGTGTTCTCCCCGGGGCTGTGTGGGTTTTCTCCGGGTACTCCGGTTTCCTCCCACATTCCAAAAACATGCATGGCAGGCTGATTGAACACTCCAAATTGTCCCTCGGTGTGTGTGTGAGATTCCGAATGATGGTACGTGAATTCATACAATAACCGAGGTCAAATAAATTCGGTATGAGTGCAGCGTAGGCGTGTTTGTACGTGCAGTACAAATAAGCACTTTTGATTTGATTCGCTCCGGCTTGGCACATTTCAGGGCCAGCAAGCTCTCTTAGTGACCGACTACTTTGTCGAAGAGACAGGCTTCCCGCCCGTACGGACACCTCATGCGACAACGTGTCAAGTGACGAGTTCCTTCCTTCCTGTGAGAAAGCAGGTGTGTTTCGAACGCTCCTGATGCAGGCTCGGGGCGTGTCGCTTCAACATCGACAGATTAAGCCATTTTTAATCATCACCCAGCAACTCTGAAACTGAAAAATGTGCATTCATTTGATTCGTTCATCTTAGGGCCGAGTAAGCATTTAAAAAGAGAGTTATGAGACAGTAGCTTATTAAAAGTCTCCTTGTGACAGCTGGCTTATGCTTGAACTTTCCGGGGGGGTTGTTGTTGTTGAATGCGCTTAGTCCACTGTGCTTGATGAACTCGATTATTCAAGCACACCGAATGACATCGAAACTACAAAGTAAAGCACACGGCCGGAATGGAATGAGTCTCCAAAGTAGTGAGTGGCCATTTTCAATTTTCAAGTTGACATGACTGATCTCACGCCGGTACGTTGTAATGAGCTCACATCCTCTTCAAATGTATTCGGAGCGAAACTCTTGTATATATTTATTTCTTTATTTATTTTAACTTCCATTCGGTCAGGGTGAAGAAAGAATCATGATTTATTCATACGCACTCGGTATGCTGCTGAAAATAGCGCCGCCATGTCCACGCATTTATTGGCCATTCACAACTTCTCAACATGCCGAGAGATAACCTTGACAAATTGCGGGAAAGTTATCAGTGACAACGCCCCGTCTTCAGATGGATGAAAACCAGGCACATGTGACACCTAGTGTGACTCTCCGTGTAACGCGTGTGCTCAAGGAGCCTCTTGATGGCAGACGAGCTTCTTGATAGATGTTTGAACACAAATGATGGCATTGTAGATACCGCAACGCTTCAATCAATCATACTATAATGCAGCACTTTTTTTTTTTTTTTTTTTTTTTGCTCCATAGATCGGTTTCAGACATACATAACAAGTATTTTTGGTTTGTATATGCGTCTGCATTGAAAACTATGATGGACTGGCAACCAGTCCAGGGTGCACCCCCAAAGTCAACCGAGGGTGGATTCCAGCTCACTCGTGACCCTCAATAAGAACAAGTAACCAAAACCACACGTCAAAAAGACAGACCGTTCATTCTTATCTCGTTTTAAAAAACATTGGGTCTCCTGAGTGCTCCAACCATTGTCGCTCGAGAGGATTCCAGCAGTCGATGAAATAGCCATGCTTGCGCCGTTTCTGTGGTAATTTCACGGCCGATTGCTCCTAAACTGTGTCAATTCCACTCCATTCTCTAATTTCTGATATTAGGTCTTCAAAATGGGAACAATTACCATCATTTCCAATAAAGTTGGACACAGAGGGATTTTTTTTTTTTTTTTGTACAGATGGCTAGCTCAGGTGAAAAAAAAAAAAAAACCAGCACGGGAAAGGTGCACTAATTTAAATAAAAGCCTCCTGTCAACCCGGTAATGAGATTAGTGAGTAATGGGCTGCAACATGTTTGCTTGTCACCATTTAATATATTGAGTGCGGACGACTTTATCTCATCTAACTGTATCTATTTGATGGTGCTTTTTTCCCCCAACTGCTGGTGATCAATGGAAAATAATAGCTTCCGAGTGTGTTATTGATTTCTGGAGGGCTGTATACTTTCACTCCTGGCATTTATGTGCTGTTTCATGTTGACGATTTGTGCCAGTGCGGAGGGTATTCTTGTCATGTGTTTCCCCCTCAACTGTTACGTGTCTCTGCGGCTGAAGCTGTTTATCACAGGATGGGGTGGGGGTGGGGGGCTGCTTATATACGTTCTGCAGAGGAATCTGGAGACATACATGGGTATACCTGGACTGTATTGTAAGGTGCTGCCTGACTTCCATTTTTGTTTTTTTAAGCTCCATCGTTTTCAAATATCCACAATAAAATATAAATTTATGCTCACCGGAGTCACAGGTGGTCTAACGCAAATGATGCAATGATCGTAGTGTTCACACTTGGTGTTGAGTGCATACAAATAACATGTCCCGTATATCCAAATTTGGTTGCACTTACATCGTGATTTGTGCTAGAAAGGCTCAATTTTTAACTGTGATCACTAATCGCCACTTAGCTTAATTTGTTAGCTTTGGTCGCCAACTTTTACACCATAGCTCTTTTGGCCCTCTTGAGTCAGCGATTGTTGTAATAAATGTCTTTGTTCACAGTGTTTTGTGATCAACTACTAGACCCAAAGTCAAGTTAAAAAAGTTAATGCAACAAGCGGGGGATTTATTCCCAGTCAGCACAATAAATCTCCACAACCTGGTATTGGCTCGCCAGGAGAGAAAGTCGTCTCCAGCTGGCAAAAACTGTGAATGAAGCGCTTGCTGTATGCGTTTTACACAAATGTCAAGTTTTGAAAGAACAAGCAGATGTCGGTGTTCTGGGCGTGGGGGGGAAGGGGGGGGGGTTCTCAAGGTTAATGGTAATGAAGAATTAACTGGATTGATGTGTAATTACGCTGATTGATGGAGTCACAGGGAGCACACACACACACACACACACACACACACACACACACACACACACACACACACACACACACATACGCATGCGCAGTTGGTGCTCTACGGTCTTCCCCGGGTCTACGGTTCATCTTCAAGACATGTAATGTGAGTTTAACATGATGGAGGACACAGTTTAAATGTCAGGCCATCATTATCATCATCATCATCATCATTATTATCTTCATCCTCACCAAGCGGGGTGTCACACGTGTACTTTATGTGTATGCGCCTTCACGTACGGCTTAACATAAGTGACGTATCTGCTTTTTTTTTGGGGGGGGGGGGGGTTGCGTTGACTGAAGACGTCATTGTCCTCGTGCCATTTTTATTTTTGCTGCAACACTTTGAAGCCGGCAGTACCGAGGCTATGCGTCACAGTTGCGACACAATCATAATGATAGCATAGATGATGGATACAGGAGGCGACGTACCGTATGTAATATATTCACGCCCGCAATCAGAATAAAGGCCTTGATAACACACACTGTACATTAACAAAGCGGACAAAGCACTTCTACATAAAGAGTGGCGTCATTCCAGTTACCATAGAACCGATACAAAACGTTTTTTTTAAATGAGATCCGAGCTCTGTGAAGGCAGAATGTCTTAATATTAAAAAGACTGCACATTTATTTCAGGGTGTAAGATGTTCGCTACTGTGTGTGCCCTTTGATGATCGTGATGATCAATTCATACTAACAATGAGCTATCTTGACGTGTAAAGCTGCGACATTGTTCTTGTTGACAAGGTGACCATTTTCTTGCAGGAAATTTAATAAATTATGACGAGAATATAGCATGCGTCACTACATCCTGCGTGCAGAGCATATATTTATTTTACTGCTTGCAATGATGGATCTACTCCGCTGACTACAGATGCGGACTTGCCATCGATAAAACACACACAACATTCCCTGTCACTTTTATTCTGATGTTATCTCACCCAGTTTATCTCCAGAGAGAGCAAGGCAAGGGAACGTGTCGGCGGGTCACAAAAAGCTTTCATAATGATGACTAATGATAACAGTGTGGAAGGGGTGCATATGGATTGCGACGAATCCCCCGAGAGGGATAAATCGCATGCAACAGAAAAACAGTCAAGCGGCGCCGAAAGGGGTCTGTGTGTCGATATGCGCCATGTCCACCAAGTGATGAAGCGATCTCTTAATTCCTTTATACGGGTCTTCTTATTTTCATATCCCTCAATTAATAATGGTAACGGCTACACTCTTGTCTTCATACATTTCGTAATCACGGTGAAGACACACAATTGCTCTGACGGCACTTGGTCTGCTGTTGCGTGGATGCAATATGGCTGCCACATGCTGGCGGTTCGGACGGCAGGTCCCTCAGGTGCATCGCAGCAACATAACCGAGGCCGCCCCCGGTGGCATGAAGTGAAAACACACATGGTGACATCTTAGCGGCGAAGACATTTTGGCACGAAAAGTGTGAAAAATATCGCTTCTCAACTTCAACAATGACTACCTTTTGAATAGCAACAGCAAGTAATTCAATTACTTAATCGGTAAAAATAATGAATTTTCAAAACACTGATCAAATGATATGAAAGCGACCCACGTGCCTTTCTCACGAACTTTTGTCCACCTAATTATTTATTTTTGTGGTCTCAGAACACATGCACAATCTCATTCAATTGCGCTTTTTCCGTCTGTTTTGTTTTCAGGACAGTCAAGAGTCAGCGATAATCATCAATATATAAATGAATAAATAAAGGCGTCCCACCATCCTGCTCTTGAGCCACCGAGACGTCGCTCTGGTTTTGTGTATCCAGGAGCATCCCATCAACCCTAACTGAGTCACGTACTTGACGCTTTCACAGTGCAGGAATTTACTGTCTCATCTCCTGTTTACTAGCCCGATCCCGCACGGACGCATAAAACTACACTGCAGCAAGCGCAACTCAAAGTCAGCAATTTTGTAAATACAATGGAGCCCCCCCCCCCCCCAACCCAACCCCCTCCGCCCAAAAAAATTGGTTGTCTCTGCTTTGGCAGTTGCAGTTTAATAGAGTGTCATAGTTCTTGCAGATCTCCAAATAATGCTTGCCAGTGGCCATTTTGAGAAAACATTTCCTAAATTAAGTCATTCCCGAATGTCCGTATCCTCTCATTTGGTCCGGCGCTCTGAAATGTTGACGCTTGCCCCGCAGTGGAAATATATCTCGAAAGTGATCCGCAGTGCTGTTGGTCCAAAAATGCATTTATCAGTGGAGACAATTTCACAATGCAAACATGACAAATGAATTCGTCCCAAAAAAAAAAAATGTCTCATGACTGCAAGCTTTTAATATAATTATTATCTTTGGCTTGCCCTCATTTTTCATACAACTGTGAAAATGGAAACTGGGAGACGCAGCCATTGGTAGGTTTGGTGAACTTGAGAGCTTCCATATGCTTATTGAATGTTTTTTTTTTTTGTTTGTTTTGTTTTGTTTTTGAGAAAGCATGTCATTTAGTGGACTTTTCTCCCCTATTTAATCTACCCGTCACATTTTCTCCCAAATTCAAGCATTTCTTCTCCCAAGGACAAGTGGCACACAATATAAATGGATTCTGAAGGTCATTTGTCCAACCGAAGGAAATCTGAATTGAGAAAAAAAAAAAAAAAGAAGCGTTTTCTCTCAAATATTAAACACAAAACCTGCATGGTGGGTTTTAGACAGCGGTGTAAAGGTTTCAAGGTCTGTGCGGTTGCGAATATGTTGGAAAGTCCTCTCCAGTTGGCATACTTGGCTTTATGTGAGTGTGAATTTTTTTTTGGGGGGGTGGTAAGTGCACTTTACTTGGTAAAGGTTTGGTTTGAATGACAGGCTTTGGTCGAAAATGACACCAAGGTTGCTATGGATGTGTTGATTTTTCTTTGGAAGAATGAAAAGAATGAGTTGCGCTTGTCGACGGTGAGCGATGCGGAGGTGTGATCAAAACCGTTTTGAAAAGTTTGTTGAGAGTGGCTAAAAGGTTTTCGGGGGGTTATGGGAGTCACCGTGTGTGAGACCTGAGTGGTCGTTTGTTGTTTTTGATTTGTTGAGGCATTGGTGTAAGTTTCGGGTGATTGAAGCCAACAGAACTTGCTGTTGGACGGACAATTGATGAAGGAAATTGTGCATATGTGAAAGAAATTTTGCTGGCCAAGTGCTGGCTGTCCCTTAGAGTCAATCACAGACGTACAGATAGGACACCATTGGGAAAATGATCACACATTTCTTGCTGCTTTCTAAACGATTTTGATGTATAAATAGCAGACAAGGTGTTACGCTGCTTGCTACGCGGGTTTTCGGGTACGCAGCAATGTGATGTCGTGGGAGAAAAATGGTACATCGCGGTTTTAAGAGGCGACTCTCCTGCCAAAAAATTGGAAGCGAAAAGCCCAACGTGTCTGCAAGCTACAGTATAGACGGGTCTGTTGAGGCTACTGTCACAGTAGAAATTGCAATGTCTGCCTTCCCGGTGATGGATGTTTTCCAGTGCGCAGGCTGAAACGCGAGTGCAAAGTGACAGCTGGAGAGGGAGGGGGGGAGAGGAGAGAGAGAGAGCGAGAGAGAGAGAGAGACGCTGGCACCCTTTGATTAGGAGGCAGACACCAATCCCTGATATTAAATTCATGTTTTGACACAAACTGTCTGCTAAGAACATATTGTACCAACACTGCCAAAGTATGAAATAATAATGAGCGGTGACTGAAACTGGATATGTTGCAGCAAAAATGCCCTTGCGATGAGTCACAATGAAGTCGCTCTTGTCACTTGAGTTGCAGGTTGCTTGATGTACAATCGGTGTTGTTGTTATTGTTGCAACGTGCCTAATTTGAGTGCGAAAGGAGACATAGGATGGCTTTTCACAATTTAAAGCACCGGTTGAAATCACCAATGGGGAAGTTGTTTTCCCTTGTATGAGAAGTAAAACTGAACTTCTGCTCGAAGTGCGTCAGACCGCATGTCAACGAGTTCCAACTGAACCCCGCTGGCTGCATTACCCACATTGAAGGTGAAGGGTGAACAAAACAAAAAAAAATGTGTGTGCATTTCACTCTCAACTGCTTAGGGAAAAGGGAAAAATAAATACATGGTACTTGTGGATGCGATGCGATGATGGTGTGGCTCAATGGCACTGTTGGCATATGAGCGGTCAGGTGAGCAGTTATTGGGCGAGCTGCATTACCGCTTGCCGCCGACACGTGAGCCCTTGAGGACACATTTTCTTTCCAGCGTTTCTGCAAAATTGGCACATCGGAGACGTAACAACAACAGAGTCGGCTTCCCACGAGCAGATTATTCCATGTGTGACGTTATCAACGCCAGCGTCTGGTTTGATGCGTCCAATACTTGTCAGATGGCGACAATTGCTTTCAACGCAACAGGGCGGGAGGTGTACAGTAAGTCGTGGGTGTTAAACTTCACACCTCCGTCCTGGGGCTTTCCGCTATTCTCTACACGGCCACCATCGCGCCTTTCGTGATGCCTCTGATGATATCTCAGAGGCTGTCAAATTCACAGGACAAGGCAGCAAGGGAACATGCAGTCAAAAAAAAAAAAACATCTTTGAAGGGTTGAAGTCGTAGTGGACCTGACACCGTTCAGGTCTTTCCTTGTCACTTCTCCCACGTGAATTAGCACTCTGCTGGTATGACTGAATTGTTGCAAATTACTTCACATGGAATAGGAGAACATGACAATAATTCAGCAGATTTTTTTTTTTTGGATCCATTGTAGTGTCTAAGTAATTTTCTTCCAGTCAGTGAAGCAAACAGTCAAATCGTATCTCAGCGGTGGACGAACACACATAATATGAGAGAAAACAATATGGATGTTTTTTAGAGTCTTATACACAGAACTGAAGAGATTTATCTGTCCTTTTTTTTGTTTTTTTGGGCTGTGCCTTCCAGACACACTCCCTAAATTGGAACATTTCGGTAATGTGTCTCCACGGGGCTGATGCAGTTCTCCGCATCTCGGTACGGTAATTAAATGTTTCAAAGGTCAGTTTCAAGTTCGGTTCCTTTCAGGGTTTCCGTTGGAGTCACACAATTACCTCATTTCCCCGGGGGTATTATTCTCCATTCAACTTGAGCAAAACATTTCTGCAGATGCTGTGAAAGGATTTGTATTGATTGCCAAGTGACAGTAATGCACATAAATATCTTAACACAAACACACAGTACGAGGCAACGGATCCAAGAATGCATTCTGCCTATGTCGACCGTTGCTAGGTGACAGAGAAGTCAGGTGAGGGTAGAACGACATCGTACGTGCGGAACGCGGATGAACTGGGCGCTTGTTGTCACTTGATCGCATGTCGGGTCGATAGCTGTTTCGATGTTATTTCAGGGAGTGCAAATAAAAAATAGATATATGCATGATTGATGTGTTGGATGTTCCAGATCAAATAACTTTTGTGTCAAGCAATCAGCACTGGGTGTGCAGACTGTAACAAAGGCTTGATATGATGTCTGCAGTCATGATCGAGTCACACCTTTTTGGTGAAGGCAGACTGATGGAGCGGGGTGTCATCTTCATATCCGATCACTGCAGAGGAATTTCCGGATGAGATCCTGCAACTGGTGGCAATTCCAACGATACTAAGGAGCATTTTCCTGGTTCGATTTAAATGTATAGGCTATATTTCAAAAAAATAAAATAAAATCCAAAATAAAACCGCAAAACTGGTTATGCAATCCGTAGAAAAATTTTCCACAGCCACTGCATGTCGCTATTTATGCAGAAGTCACATTTAGAAAAAGATACAAGAAATAAACAACCTTTTTTAAATGGCTGTGTGGAAATAAGCACCTCCGGAGGTGTTGATGTGGGTGGGATATCTCTGACTGCACCTTGAGCTGATTATTCCAAGCAGGTAAGAAAATCGAGTCAATGTTTGCATGTGCGCATGTGTATATATATAAAAACACACTCAAGAAAACATTTCACTCATGAGCCAACGCATGTCATGACAGCAATACTATGTAACTTCATTATTGAAATTTCGCTTCGGTTTGTGTTTGTCAGTTGGGAGATTTGAATCTTTTTCTTCGGGGGCATATTTCAACTCCTTTATTGTAGGCTCCCGCAGGGAGGTGTCCAAACATATTGCGGGAAATGTTCACACTACGTGCTGATGTTACGTTAATCGTTGACCTGTGAATGATAAAAAATAATAATAAAATTAAAAAAAAAAAAAAAGTGGTCAGTTATGTGACATTTAAGCCCAAGGAAAGTTTTTGACTTCCAGAGATGAAACCGCGTATATGTTAGCATTGCCACAGGAACACGCAGGATGTGTCTTTTGGCTTGAGTGCAAACCACCCACAAGCTCCGGCACTCACCCGCACAAAAGCCTGGCGTTGTTGTCACCCGGCTTTCAGTTATATTCATGTGTGAAGCGGCGGCGATGTGCCATGCTGCTCAGTAGGACTTCCCAGAGGGAGGCAGATGTTCTTTCAGCACCAGCTCTCATCGAGCCGCTTAAAGAATATGCGAAGGAGGTTGCGAGCAACACTGATCGACAAAAAAAAAAAAAAATGTTTTTCCCATCATACAAATGAATGCGTATCATGTAATGGAGAGTTAAGTCATTTAAAATGCAAGGACATGAAACTGGATGCGAAAATAACAACACACATTTTGCATAGCAAAAATTGTCACGGCACACCAGCAACCCCGGAAGGGATCCACCCCCCCCCCCCCCCAAAAAAAAACATCCTTATCCTGAGCATAAAATAGGACACGGCCATTTTTATAGTCTGCGGCAGTAAACAGGGACTAACATTTCACCCACATCGTATCATCGTATTTTTCCCCCCTCATCAGTCGAAAATGATGTCATATTAGTAGAAAGAGAAATGCCGAGTTGCCTTTGCCGTTGATGCTGTTGCATTTCTCTTGCCATATTTTTCTTTGTACCTTTTATGGTCTTTCCCCAAGATCGTAAAAGAGATTTTTTTTTTCCCATTATCGGGCCTCTTTTGTTTTCACGAGCAGAATCCCCAACTGAAAAGTGCACATCATTTGTATGCTTTTCCAAAGAGTTCTTATGAGATGTTTTTTTTTTTTTTTCCTTCTCAAAAGCATATTGCTTCTTATATAATATATTTGCATGTATCGACTGGGACTGGGAAAAGAAATGGTCCCCCGGATACTCATGCTGAGGCTCTTCTTAATGTCTACCGTGCCTTCCTCACTCCGGAATTAGCTCTGCAACGATTGGAACGCAGCCTCCGAGGCCGCCGTGCCTAGGAAAGTTGCTAACAGCACATATTTAGAAAAGCACTCAGAGGACCGACGCTCAACTTCTGCGACGGAACCGGAGAGGCTGGTTACATCCAGCTCGCCATTCCGACTTCACCGAAGCATGAAACAAGATGTCAAACTGTAAACGATTGGAGAAAAGTGGGCGATCTCGGCTCGACGTCGTATTCCCCCCCGTTGGCTTTAAGCTACTTTGTTGTACGGTTGCTGCATTGTCAATACGTGGCCTTGATTTTAATCATGGGGATTCTCGCTATAAATATTTATTATAATAAATCATTTGCTCTTTATAGAGGCAATGTGAAAAAAAAATCAAAAAAAATCCTAAATTTAAAAAAAAAAAATACAATCTGATATTCCATTAACATTTCCCACCTCTATTTTACTCAACGTTATATGACTCAGAGCAAAACTGGCTTTCATGAAATTAATAAAATGCTTCGAAAGGCCAAATTGCACGGATTTTTTTTTTTTTTTATTATTAATCTCTCATCACCATCAAGATCGTCTGCATCAAACGTGACTAATCATGTGCGTCTTCAATCATGCACTGGTCTCAGGGACGACCACTTCTCCATCTTTCTGTGACTCTTCCAGTCCTCTCGTTATCTCTGTTGCAGCCTGCCGATGCCACTCTGTGACACTCCAAGCTCAGTGGCCACTTGTGTCTGGGGAACGTCTCGTTTGAAGCATCACGATGGCGAGACACCGTTGATTCATTGCTCGGTGTCGTCTTGGTCTCATAATGTGAACAAGCATGATTTAACCGAGACATTTATTGGTCGATTCAAGGATCAAACGCCCTGTTGTGAATTTTGTTCCTCGAAAGAGAACAGCAACTTGTGCAAAAAGTACTGAAACAGTTGGGAGAAGGTCACATTAAGTTCACCTGAAATTTCATCCGAAAGCCAAATCTCGTTCACTTTTTGTGAGCAGTGGAATTCTCAGGAATCAATAGTCGTCTCGTTCATGTTTTTTTTTCCGAGGCGCATGCATCTCTGAGCTCTTAGAAAAGGTTCCTGTCCCGAGTGATCAATTGAAAATCATGTTTGCCCGAACTCACGCTTGAACGCTTTTTTTTTTTTTTTTGTCTCTGGGAAAGGTGAGTGTTGCACATGATCTGCTGACGAAGCCCTCCTTTGAAAAAGTCGCGACGAAAAGCAAACAATGTCATGAAAAATCGGAGGCAACTTTGTTGGATCTTAATTGATCTTTTGTTCAAGGCCGGTGAGAACAAAAGAGTACAGACGTTCTTTCGCCGTACTTCAATTTGCGACAATGGCGCTTTTGTAAGTTCACTTTCTTTCTCTGATGAAGCATTTCAGATCGGTGCGGACGCACCAAAGCGTCCCTTCTGCCCGTGGTCGTACATTATAGTATCGTATCAGACGACAAGTGACCGCACACTCGTTTTGCAGCGACCAACTCGGAGACAGATACGGACTACAGCCCGATAGACCCGATGCGCCCCCGTTGTCTCGTTCGCCCGACACCTATCCGCTACGTTTGATACTGTCGAGCAGCTGATGTGCCTCATCCTCAAAGGCAACCTGGGGATCGCTTCAGGATCGTTTCCCGCCTGTCACGTCGCACTTATCAGATATAATTTGAGGGGAGGTCCCCAAGCTGCATCGGGTTCCTTCAGGGCTGGCCAGCCTCTAACGCCTCCCCTCCACTTTTCTCCGTCCTCCCCCGTTGCATTGCCTTTAATCTCACCAAGCTCCCCGACAAGATTATTTTCAATCAATGCTGACAAGAGCGGCAACGCAGACAGCTGAGAATCTCGGCGACAGGCAGGAGAACACACTGACTGTGTGACCCGGAGCCGACAGTTTGCATCCATGACATCGGAGGCGACTGAGCGCAATTCCGTCTTCAGCTTTCGAGCTTTGGCTTCAATCGTTTTCGTTCGGTTTCCTTTGGTCGCAAAGGAACATGTTGCTGTTGATGGATGCTGCGTTCTGAAATGAAAATCAGATGATAGATCTCCTCGCTATGTGTCAAATACGCATAAAGACGCACGCAAAGTTGCCATTACGCTGTGTCTTGTCGAAGCTTACAGGTACGGACCAAACATGGCAGAAAGACCAGAAAACAATTTCCAGGCGTGCCAGATGCCAAAGAACACACCAAAAAAAAAAAAAAATCACCATGGCCGTCCCGTTTGTATTTAAGGGCCTCACAGATTCCCTCAACCTGCTACGCTGCCTCGGATTTTTCTGATTCATTGCAGGAAGTCGATGTTACAATGATTCAATGATTACAGGTCAGGTTCACTTGAGGTCAATTCGGACCGTATAAGGCCCCCTGAAAAAGAAGTTTGTCACCCCTGATTTTGAGCCTTCACTGAACATAGGGCTACGTGTTTAGAGGCAGCAAGCTTACCCGGAGAAAACCCAGGCAAGCATGGGGGAAAGCATGCAAACTCTCAAAATTCTCAAGACCAGAACATTTCGGACTATGAGGAAGCCATTCGAAGCACATTACTACTGTGCCGCAGGCCTTCAAATCTACGACATCATGGTCAAAGTTTCCACAAGGAGACAATGAGTACTCATCCTCAACTTTGAAATAAAAATTGCTTTACTGTATCTCCAAAGTGCCGCTACTCATCTTTGGCTCGTCAGTGTATAACTTCAGTCCCAAAGCCGCACGTAATTCAAACAAGCCAAGATTATACGGGCTATACGGGCGTGTCACTTGAGAATTGTATTCACCAGATGCTCTATGTTTATTCCCTCAGACTATCTAATCTTCCACCTCACGATTCTCTTTCAATTTCGGCGGCGTACACACTGTTTGTCTTTCATATGGTACAGAGGCTGGCAGAAGTCCTTGGGGAACAGCGATGTCCCCTCCAACGGCCCCGCTTCTTATTTGCAGTTAGCTTTGAGCAAACCATAGATAACATTTTGGATAACACCTCCATGATATTGGGCGGGGATTAAAATGAGTGAAAACGTATACATCAATGGTAATTTACCAAATTGTGTCTTTTCAAATCTTAAGGGAATTAATTAGCACTGCAAATGCTAACGCTAAGTTGGTCAGCTTGCGTGTTTTTTTTTCTCCCATGTTTATGTACATGGAATTTTTATAACTGTCCTGAATTCGAGATGTCTTTTATCAGGTTTTTTTTTTTCTCCCATTTTTATGTACATGGAATTTTCATAACTGTCCTGAATTCGAGATGTCTTTTATCAGGTGGCTTTGGGGTGATTTTTTTTTCCACATTGCACACTTGGCCCCTCCTTTATAGTTGCCATATATTTTACCATCTTCACCTTCTTTTTTTTTTTTCTCTTTCACTGAATCGGCGTGTCGTCCAGTGAGCCGTGAGCCATCCCGTTATGTCTCCCTCTGTTGGTATCATTTTATTTATTTTTTTTATGTTTCTTGGATAGCTTGAAACTGTTAAATGTCTTCCATTGCTATCAGGAGCAAATGTGGTTCGGTATCTTGCTGTAGGACACTTCCACACTGTCACAAGGGCTCGAGATTGAGCCGTAACCTTCAGGGTGGGAGAAGACTACTACCTGAGCCATGTCGCCTCGACAGTTTAAGAAGCCATAATTAGTAGATTTGCGAAGTGTCTGAGGGTGTCTCTAGTAGTCCAGATAGACAATTGAGGATGTGAGGGATGTTTTTTCAAAGGATCACCTTGATGGCATCCTTATTTGATCATTCCATATCAGAGACTCGAAAAGAATCTCTCTTCTCACAAAGACAAGAAAGCCAACACTTATGCCTTTGCATTACCCATTAGTAGGGAGGAAAAAAAAAAAAAGCATCCAAAAGCGAGTCATTTCAAAGTTAAATGAGGAAGGAGCCACAAAAATGTGTTTTAAGTTGAAGGAGGCTATTTTTGTCTGAGCAGGACACAGCTCCACTTTGACTGTGCGAACCCTGAAACTCGATTGCCGACAACAAGAACAAATGAGTTTTCAACTTTATATCTGTCTCTCTGCTCTGGCTGTTCTGCTTCATCCTTGTTTGAGGCGGCTGTTGTCTATGGCGCTGTCATCTGTTTGTTAAATAAAGCATGCGGCGCTGCTGATGAGAGCAGTTGTGATGGAGATATTCTCTCTCCCTCATACGCACACAAACATTGGACAAACATACAACATGTTGGAGAGGAGCACTGACAAAATATATCTAGCCTCATCCCAGTGTGAAAAAAAATATATTTGCTGTATTTTTTTCCATCCCTGAATTTTTTTCCCCCCGAGCATAATTAATTTTTGATGCTCCGTGTTGTTTAGCAGACAGTTCACAGGAGTTCTCTGACTACTTATTTTAAAAAAATCCTCCACTGGGTAGTCTCTAGTTGGGTTAGAACAGAAAATAAGGCATCTTATTTTATATTGACTCAACATTACTCTTTGTGCAAGTCCCCCCAACCTGACATCTTTGTGTACGCGTCATTCAGGGTTCGAGTTCATGAGAGCCAAGATCCCACAAACGGTACCCGAGCTCCCATAAAAGACAGTTGAATTCACCCGTCTGTAGGGCTATTTTATACAATGTAAAAAATGGGATATTTCATTGAACAATATCATATTTTCCATGTAAAATGTATTACCCAGGCTCTACAAACCTGACAGAGTACATTTATTATTTTTTAATGCGAGAGGGAGGGAGAGAGAGAAAGAGTACGCGAGCTCCAGGGCTGCCGCTGACACCTGATGTCACTTGAGAGTCAACGTACTTCATCCGTTGTGGTAGGATTCAAGTAATTACTTTTTAAATAACTTAGTCGAGTGTTTCGCAATTAAAGTACGACCTCAAAACACATCTGGCTGTCCAAGAACCGCCATGATGATTAAAAGATTCTGTACAGTAATGTAGTAGACTTAAGTGCTCAACAAAAATATCCATCCATCCATTCATTTTCCGATCCGTTTATCCTCACAAGGGTCGCGGGGGGTTCTGGAGCCCATCCCAATACAAAATAAATACAACTGAACTGTACTGAAAGAATAAAAAAAATGGTCTGTCGGGAATTTTAACATAACATATGCGTAGCCGGAATTTGTGCACAGTGGAACTCAACAAGCAGAAGGACTAGAAAATTGTTTATTTTTATCCAGGCAATTAAAATGTCCCTAAAATTCAGCATTTGACACACAGTAAATGAACATGTAAGAAAGCGAGCTCAGAGAAACTGACAGGTGGTCCATCCACATTGCTTTTGTTGGTGGCAGAGAGCAAACACAAACCCACACAAATCATATCAACATCTTTCTAGGCAAGGACAACTATTTCTTTTTTTGGAGACCTCCCTCGAAAATTGCAGCAACTTGCATTTGACTCATTTGCAATTTTGTGCCCGGGGCATAGAAACGCACACACACGTTCCAGTGGCGGCTTACAGTTTTTTACCATGTTGCACGTCAGGGCTCTCTGCAGAGGAAAGGCACTTGTCTCCATGCTGTGCTTACTGAGGCACGATTCCCTATGTTTATTTAAACAGTTCATGGAATGGCAAAAGGCTTTAGCTACACCCCTTTAAAAAAAAAAAAAAAAGTAATTCTGTCATGATTTTCTCATGCTTGGCTTCACGCGTGATTAAAAGTGCTGATAGTTTGTGATCAATTAGGCTCAACGTAATTTGCGAGCTTTCATCCGTCATCAAACTAAGCTGAAGCAGCTGCTTGCAGTGAAAAGAAACGGACTAAATATCCCAGACAGCTGAGCTTGAGCGTACACTGGAGATGATGTCGAAATAATTCAAAAGCCGTCGTAGCCATCAGCACACTGGAGCCGTTTGGTGTGGATGGTGTTGAAACAACAAGACACGATAAACTTGTGAGCAGACTCTGTTGCCTTTTTGGGCAGTCTAGAGAGAAGTTTTTAGCAACATGCTATTAGTCTTATTTACTTTTAATGTGACAGAGATAGAGAGCACCACACCGCAGGCTTTTATTACAAAGCCTTGAGGAATTGGGGGTCATGCATCACTCTCCCCGCGGTCTTTGTCCGCTCTCTCAGTGTCTATCTCGAATTTCACCCCCCCCCCCCCCCCACTCCACCACCCCCTCCCTTTTCCCTCT